>NW_027176263.1:14988737-15188737 GCF_023349555.1 Cebidichthys violaceus
ATTGCTGCTGATCAGATGATGAAGCTGAAGCTTTGTGTTAAGAAAACACTGACTCTTGACAATAAACGCCCTCTGATCCCTGACCATTGTGACTGCCATGCTTCATTTACCCATAAAGCCTGTGTGTGGAAGTGCACTACTGACAGTGTAGAGCTCTGATTGCATGCGTTTCCCTCTTGGATCCACTAGATGGTGCTGTCGAAAAACACAAGCCAACACTTAAAGCGCAGAATGGGATCAGGTTCATCTCTGCTGTGCGACGTTATAAATGAACTCTTTTTGCTGTTTATATTTTAATACTTTGATAAGAAGGAAGGTTTTACAGATACAGTCAAGGCATAAAGCGGCGTCTGTATCTTCAGAGACTCTGCGTTCTTGTCTGGATTTTCTCATTGTCTTATTTTTTTGTGTGTTCGGGACATTTTGTTGGCGTAGGGGCCTTTGGGTGCGTATACCCAGCATTCATGTGGTGATACAGAGGTCAAAAGACATGAAAACGGGACTAAATTTGATTGTAAAGTCAAGAGTTTATTGAAACATAACCGTTGTTTTAACAGCATTCTTTAATAACCCTGAGTTCAAGATTACACTTGTGAAATATCTGTATGGTAGACACCTAATCAACTTACCAGTTCCAACCACATTCGTCGCATTGATTGATTATGTAAGATCATTATTTATCCCAGCGACGGATGTCCCCAAAACCCGACTGAACTGATGATGTCATCAATGAGGTAACACGATTGGACGGTAAATATTAGTCGAACAAGAGGCATGAAGTGTCTTTGTGACTACTTCGTGAATTTGTCCGACAAATCCTCCCATTCCGAGTGTACGGAGCGCTTCAACGTCGTACTTTGAGATCCATGACAGATCTTGATCACTAGACTAGTACAGAGAGGAGCAGGACCGAGTCCTTCCAACCAGGAAATGAGTCAGCAGTTTTGCACTTCGGGTTCTCAGGTCTCAAAGTCAAAGGGTTTTTTTTGGAATGGTTAGATCTTTGAAGTAAGACCTGTGGTTAACAAGAGCTTAAGAGATTTTAACTTTGTGTTCTACGACATAAAATACGACAATAACTTGTGGGTTTTGAAGCTTTTGCGTGTGCCTTGAAAAAAAAAAAAAGGCAGGAGTTAACAAGTGGGTAAATGAGAAGACTAAACGTCATCGCTAGAACTCCAGTCCACCTTTTGCTTAGTGGCGGACGGTGACGTGAGGTCATGTGACCGTTGTGTAGTTCCTTTGTAGCCTAACGTTAGCGTTTTGCTTCTGCCGATTGTATTTACGCTTCAGAATTCATAACAGTGGTGTTCATTTGTGAAGGTTATCTCCCTGAACAAAATGTGTGAGTATCATAAAGGTTTGTTTGCAACAGGGCTTATTTCTGAAATAACCTATTTGCTTCCTTATTGTCGAAGGAAAATGAGCTTCAGTTCTGCAAATAGACGGACTACCGGGCTTTTCACCTGGTTGATCAAAATGTCCTCCTGGTTCATGGCATCATTTCGTCTCTCATCTACTCTGACGTCCTTGTAGCTCTGCATCTTCTCAATAGAATATCTGCGCTTTCTCATCTCATTCTGCGACGCCTCAAACAGATCAGTGATCACTTCCTTTGTCTCTCCTCTGCCGTGTTTGCATTCTGCATTAGATTGATGAGAGGCAGGTATTTCAATAAATATTAACATTAAAATGCCAAAAATAAAAAAAATGTTCCATGACTTATTTTGTGACTTGTGACCAGTCTTCTAAGGCCAGAGCAAAGAAATGTACATATATATGGATTTAATATTGATATTTTTGGATGTGGTAAATATAAAAATGTACATTTAGTAGACATAATTAAAGGTATCAGACGAAAACTTTCATGCTCTCTACTGACCAGCAGGGGGCAACTTTTCTGGTTGCAAAAAGTCTGATTGTATAGAAGTCTATGAGAAAATGATCCTACTTCTCACTTGATTGATTCCCTCAGTAAACATTGTAAACATGAGTTTATGGTCTCAATCTCTAGTTTCAAGTCTTCTTCAATACAGCATGATGTTCATTTAGTACATTATGATCCATTTAGAGTCAATAGACCATAAAGAGGAGTATGCTTTAGGGCGGGCTTACTGTGATTGACAGGTCACTGCCAGAGTTGTATACGGTGTCTCTACGTCACTCCTCCGCATTCCAAATATGGTAACTTCCATTCGTTCATTGCGAAAAAAAACAACATGGCGACGGCCGGAATCCAAAACGGCAGTCCACAAACCAATGGGCGACGTCACGATAACTACGCCCACTTCTTATATACAGTTGATGGTATCATGTGACATTTGTCACCTCTAGTAGTGCTGTGGCGCGTTTTTTTTTTCTGTTTCTTCTCTGAATGGGTCCTCGTGCACACCACGTGGCCACTTCTGGTGTTGAAAACGTTTTGTGTGCCAAAAACTGGAGTTCCTCAAGTGGCTACTTGAGGCTCTAAAAGCAAGTCAATCCCCATTGACCCTCTTTGTGAAAATACACAACTTAACAGAAGAATTAAACATGTTTTACAGCCTGGTACAAAAAGGGGTTTTGGCCTCTATAGCCAATATCAACGTCCATGACGACCGTACGGGGGTTGAACTCACCCGTTTTAATTATATAAGGCTGAAAGTTTGGCATAATTGAAGTACAAGAGCCTTACATTCAGCTTCTACAGCAAATATCAAGATACATGGACGGCTTTCTGACCACGGGAAACTGGAAAGATCCTTCCTTCAAAGATGCCCCCTTATCGCCAACACATTATCAACTTCACATAAGACCTCATTCTATTATTGCAGAAGTAAACAGAAAAGACAACAGCAGGAAATATAGCTCAATAACGCTGAACACGAAATAACGTGTTTATCCTCATCAGTTTTAACGACAAACTATTTTTTCACGTCTTGTTGCCTTTGTGTCTTTATGTATCATACACTATTTGTGTCTTTTTAACCCCCTCTGTTGATGCGTGGGTTTTACTTTTGTTTTATTGTATGTAGGACAACAAGTGCATTTACCGTATTTTTCGGACTATAAGGCGCACTTAAAATCCTTAAATTTTCTCAAAAATTGACAGTGCGCCTTATAATCCAGCGCGCCTTATGTATGGTCACTTGTTGTGCTTATTGATCGATTTTATGTGGTACAATGCGCTCAAAAATCTGTCGAAATGTGTAAGTACGACTTTGGTAAGCAACGAAGCCGCTCCGCTCAATGGATATTCGGAGCATTACGGTACGCTGTGTCACTACCTGATCGGCCCCGTAACAGGAATGTAATGTCTAAACTAAAAGTCAAAATCAATCAATAAGCACAACAAGTAGCCATCGGTCGCAACCGTCGTCCGAGCTTTCACGAAAGCTGGAATCATCACTGAACAGCCAAGTACCGATAACGGCAACAAGACTGACTCGGAAAATGACGAGAGGGATTCGGGCATTCTTGATGCCGAAATCGCACAGCTGTTTCACTCAGACACTGAAGTTGAAGAATTCGATGGATTTGTGGAAGAGGAATGAATCAATAAGTGAGTGTATTTTTCTGTACCGGTATTTGTTGTTACAACTGAGTTGAATAAAGTTTGATTTACCGGACTGTGTTGTTTTGCTTAATGCGCCTTATAATCCGGTGCGGTTTATGTGTGAACATAGACACGTTAATTCACAGTGCGCCTTATAATCCGGTGCGCTTTATAGTCCGAAAAATACGGTAAAAGTTAGATGTTGCTGCTTTCTTGGCCAGATTACCATCGCAAAAGAGATTTCATCTCTAGGGATTTCATCTGTTTAAATACAGGTTAGATTAACAAAAAATAATAATAATTAAAAAAGACTGTACGCTGATGACATTTTATTGTATGTTTGACACATTTTCCCATATATTCCCAAAAAGCAATCCAATATTTGGTGGTGTGGTTAACACATTGTTGTGTGGCAACTGGTATAAAACAATATGAAAAGGTAAACGATCAAATCAAGGACGATCACAGCCATTTGGTCAACGGCTTTATGCTTATGTCACAATGACATCTACTGTTAGCATACAATTATTTGCTAATTCATACCACACAAAGTGTAGTTTTACACATTTTTGGTCATTGATGTATGTGAGTATTGTCACGCAAACAAGTGAAGTAATGCACACGTTTCAATTTGGACTTGATGATGTTCACGACTTCATAGCGGTTTGTCCTGATCCAACTGTAAAGCCTACCGGTAAAGTGTCCTACAGTAAACTGAGAGGCATATCCTCTGTAGGTCACACACCCCGCCTCTGCTTTGAGTGTCAACTCTCTGACTTGATCCCCACGTCCTTACGGTGCTTTGAGTATAAACACGTAGACTTCAAACCTAGAGACAATTTAAGCTGCATTCAGGTCCTGATACCAGTAGGCTTCTGCTCATGTTTGTACCCTAAACAGAGCGATAATGAGGGTAGCGGTAAAAAAGCAACCGATGCACTGCCATTTCAGGTTTATGGAATGAGATGTGTGTGCGTGTGTGTGTGTGTGTGTGTGTGTGTGTGTGTGTGTGTTCTCGTCCATAATGTACAGTATCTGTGGGAGAAGCAGTTTCAGAGACATTCGGGGCCGACTCTCCCTTCTTCAAGGGGGCCGGTTCAGGGTTAGGGTTTGCGTTACCCAGACAGCACACAGCGCTCGGACAAAGGCTCCCCAACCCCCGAAGGCTTAAAGTGAGCCGCGGCGAGCGAACACGTGGGCCAACGTGTCCTTTGTTCACTTACATTAGATGCAACAACTTCACTCCGGACTCCTAAATGGTGTAACTGTATTAGACAGCTTTGTGACTTTTATTATAGAGCGACATTAAAACCTTTAGACATTAAGTACTGTACTACTACTCCTTCACTACAGTTCATAAATAAAAGGACAAATACATGTTTATTAAAATATATATATATATATATATGACAGCTGATGCGCATTTAGAATACTTCTCCTATCACTGATTCTATGGTACTTAAAATGCTTGCTGAAGCATTTTTACCAGCAATCCAGGTATTGTTTTCATCTTGTGAGTCTGTGGCAGTGTGACCGTTTTTTGTGACTGCGATAGCGTCATGACTAGGGATGGGTATCGTTAGGATTTTATTGATACTAGTACTCTTATCAATTCTCCTTATCAGTTCGGTGTTTTAATCGATACTTTCATCGGTTCTTTTTGATTCTTTTCAGAGAAAAAGAAAAAATGAATTAAGAAAAGAATCAACCTCGCTTTATTATTCTTGTATGTAAACAAATAGTCTTTCTTGAGCAGCAATAAATTGATTGATAACTTAGTGATTAGCTTTCATTTAACAACCTATTCTTACGATCAAACTTCGCATGGCATCGCTAACGTTACCTGCGGAGGAACGAGGATGGAGCATTTCTGCAGATTGAGGTTCTGCTTGTTGGTCACATGTTGTGATAAACTGCTGGTATTACCTCCCTTACTCGTGAGGGTTTCACTATATTTGTGACAGTGAGAGTTCTCAGCCTCTACTGGAGTAAAATGTAGCCACACTTTGGATCTTTTTCTTCTCTCTGCCATGATGTGAGTCTCACGCTGGACTGAGCCGGAGTTGGTGTGTGTGTGTGTGTGTGTGTGTGTGTGTGTGTGTGTGTGTCAGAGTGAAGCACAAAGACAAAGAAACAGAAAGAGGAGCTTTATTTTCCGCGGAGATCTCACTCCGTAACATATAAAGCACCAATAACAGAACCGTTAACTCTGGACCTTATCAATACTTCAGGCTTTACTCATTTAGAACCGGGTTCTGGGGGGGGGGGGGCGCATCCCTAGTCACCAACTGGTCAAGGTGCAGTCACAAAACTTTACAGATGTGTAGTTGACATCGTCAAGTACGAAGATGGGTGTGGTGTTCCGAGCGAGGCCGTCGGAAGGAAAGGGGGGTAGGAAATGGGGAAGGGGCCCCCCAACTTTACGCCACTGGCCAGATTTGGCCCATCGCGAGAAGGTCTCTAGTAATTAGAGATGACAGGTTATAGGGGAGAGAGAGATGGGTGAGTGACATCCAACAAAGGACCCCATGCATCTGGATTCGAAACTGGGTCTGCTGTGGTTTACGGTCAGCGTCTTGAGCCGTGCAAACCCTTTATTGGGGTTTTGACCAGCCATGATATCGGCCGCTGTGTCTGTCTGTGTGTGTGTACCGTCACAGCATAATGAGGTTCCTGGAGTCATCTACTGGAGTGGGAATCACCTCTGAGGGGGTTTTGAGTACTCTGCCAAGGTGTTTATACCGCAATAACGTCACAATCGTGCATGTAGAGTCGAAGGGCCTTTGCCCCCCTAACACACACTTTACGTCCCTGGCCCCTTTCTGCTTTTTTTGTATGAGCAGTGTAGCATAAAGTCAGACTAAACCCTTGCACAGTGAAGCGAGACCATGAAACCAGATCCTGCAAGAACATCACATACCTTCTTCAATACAAATTGAACTTTGAACAACACAATACAATATAATCTAATATATAATCTGATTGATAATCTAATATAATCTGATTAATGCTTGTAGTTTGATTTAAAGTCAGAGTTTTTGGTGTTTAGGGGTTAAATGCGGTCAATTATGGCTTCCTTCAAGTTTAGCGAAAGGTGTTCCCCTTTACATAACCGACACTACGAGCCGGAGAACATCTGCACATAAAAGGAGACGCGCTATTGAGACCCTGTCAGCTGATCCGTGCGGAATGAAAAGGACATCAGCATACAGTTGACCTCCCAACAGTCAGCAGTGTAGAGGTCGATGCACCGTCTGCAAAGTGAGATTAGGCCTATCCTTTCCTCACTGCTGGAGCAGCTATATGAAGGTTGTGTTCAAGGCCCAGTGGGACACACCAGTGATTTTTTAGTTTTTGTTTGTACAAGTTTTTTGTCTAAACGAAGCAATAATGTGAGTTTGGGTTTGTTTTGAGATATATCGTTACAGAATGAATTAGCTTTGAAAGATGGTTTAATTAGGGAATAAATAGTCTATGCAAAGGCCTCATTAACATACATGTTTTGTTTGTGTTTGTGTGTGTTCGTGTACGTGTGTGTGTGTGTGTGTGTGTGTGTGTGTGTGTGTGTACTAGCTCTCTGACTCTGCAAGGTAAGATTTTCATTTGACCCCGCTGACCTATAGCTTGCTGGCTGAATCAAGTTTAACATAATTAGATAACATAGTAACGTACCGGAAGTGATGTTTTTGCTTTTGTTTTTCGGAAGAATTACGCCATGTTATTTTCAAAGAGCATTGTAAAAGTGTTGAGATATAGTGTGGGTTCATGAACATGTCATAGTATAAACATTTTCCACATTTTGTATATGATTTTAGTAATACGGCTTTTTTTTTATTGTGAAAAGAATAACCGGAAACTCATTCTTGCTGTGGCTAATGATTCTGAAGTGACTTTCACACCGGTCATTGTAAAAGGGGGCCGGACTCCGTCGACTCCGTCCAGCTTTCTTCCTACAAAAACCTCCGTAGCTGACAACGGACAGTGTTGACCGGGACAGAAGAAAGTAGGCCTCGGAAAGTATAATTTAAAATAGAATGTATGACATCTTCTGATTTCCTGAACTTTGAAAAGTCTTTTGTCGTCATCAAGTTCACCCCCTGCCCCGGAGGAGTCGCGGAGGACAAGTGGCCGGCATCAAGAGAAGAAGAAATTTAATTCGTGACACACGCCGACCTCTTAACATTTATGCCAAAGTTTGTCAAAGGAATGTCCGCTGCTATTTAAAATCACCCCGACATGTAAAGAGCAGCAAAGCCGGTCCGCTGTCTACAACTGCTGTCCGAAGGGGAAGCGTTCATGGTGAGTTAAGCTGCCTCCGGACTGGATCCGTTGTCTCTCGTACTGTACGGGCTTATCGTGCCAAACTCCAACCACACATTTAATGAAGTTTCAGTTACCATAGCTTTTAGTACACGTGCATACACTGTAGAACAGTCGTCAATATATCCCCTACATTAAAATATGCCAATCCTAAATTCGGCATAGTTTAAAAATCATGAACACTACTAATATTGACAAAAAAAAATATCTTTAAACTTTGGTTCATCTAGCTCACTCACCACTTAAATAATCATCCATAAACTAACGTTCCGCCAATGGGGACGGGCGAGGGATGTCAGAACCAGAGAGTGATTTTAAATGGCAAAAGTGTTGTTTAGTGAATTATCTATAAGCCGAATCAGCAAGAAGACTCGGTAGAAACCTTGAGCACCCTTACGCGGCCTCTATCTAGTATATAACTATACTGACAATCAAAGTAGTTCTTCATTGATGGATTTGTGTATTGAGTTCGTAATAGCATCTTTAACATTTAAAGAACCGAACGTATCCGCGTCAAATGCTGCATTGCACGCAGCAGGCTGGGTGCTTCCAATGAACTGTGATGCCTGTCAGAAGTGTTCTACAGAGTACAGAGGCTTTACTGAAGAAGAGCTCGCCCTATTTAAGGAAACCATTTCACATAGTGTACATTTCAGGATGTTAAAAAAAAAAGACTTCAGAGTCATCAGATGACATTAAATCAGATCTGACCAGTCATATTCGAACAAGTACATCGGCTCAAATGTCCCGTGTCCAAAGTATATTTTACTGTATGAGAATCTACAGTAACACCCGACTGTAAACAACAGGATGCCTGGCTAATTTAACAGAAAAGGCCAGTGTCATTGGAACACCAGCCGTAACCATAGTAGCCAGGGAAAGAAGTAATCAGATTACATCGAGCCATTTTTGAGAACATGTATTATCTTTTTTTTTTTACATTTTTACATTTTTTTTTTTTTTTTTTACATTCATATGGAGTATTGTTTGTGTATGGCACTTAGCTCTCAATTTCACGGAGTCACCCTGTTTTTGAAGCTCAAGTAGGATCCTCTAAAACAAATGTGAAGTCATCCGGTGAAACACTGATGGAGTGTCTTCACGTTTGTGAAGACACTCCATCAGTACGTATAGAGTTGAACCAGTGGGATCTTCTAAGGGGGAAGAAGAATGCTCTATAATGGATTTTACTTCATGGATGGATTACACAGTTCAACCGTGTCTTCACTCACCACTAGATCACTGAATAGTCAACTTCTAAAAGTACATTCAAAGTAGGTAATCAGTAATCTGTAGTGGATTGCATATGAAAGTAACCCCCCCCCCCCCACACCTCTCAGACCGGCCTATTCATCCGGCTCTCTCCTCCCTCGGGATGATGGTCGCTTTGGTTCCCAGGCAGAATGAGTGTGCGGACGACTGAGGGAGAAAAGCTGTTGACGGTGAGAGAGAGAGAGAGAGAGAAGTGTGAGTATAACAGGACGAGGCGGAACCCGTTTCAATATACCTGTGGGGGGGGGGGGCATCATCCAGGATGTTCTCGGATCATCGCTCCGTACCGACGTGTTCTCGTCGCGCAAACGCGGGAAACGACCAACATTTTCCAAAATGTGAAATCTCTAAAAACTTGGAGAAAGGTTTTTGCGCGTGGATGTCGAGGAAGTGTTTGTTTAGCTGGTAACATTTTCCTGTTGCACACCGCCGTCACTTCTCGTGGAAACAATCCATACAGTGCATTAGTTCCGCACCATATTTCAGCTTCTTACACAACCCTGCCTAAAGTTTGCCACCATTTTTAGTGTCTTGTTTTTTCATTAAAAGCTCATTTACTAATCCCGTGCTACTTAGTGACGTGTTAGCATGTAGCAGCAGAGCGTTGGAATGATTCTTAATGGGAAAAAACTGGATGTGGTTCTTTTTAACTTGAATGTGCAGCAGGCATCATTTGCATCTTCACCAGTGATTTACAGTAGTTTTCACCCTTTAAACTACACAGGACGTCCTGTAGTCAGTTGAAAGCGGCGTATGTCCTCGTGAGCTCGCCTGCTTTTGTGCGTGTACAGTTAGTGTGTGTGTGTGTGTGTGTGTGTGTGTGTGTGTGTGTGTGTGTGTGTGTGTGTCGGGGTTGTTTGTGTTGATCCAGGCCTCTGAGCTCTTTGTGTTCGAGGAGGGGTCTCCGGCCTCGCACGGCTGACCTCAGGGTTGCCATGGAGACATCGGGGAGCGACTTCCTGTATTCTCGGCCCATCCCGCAATGCATTACAGGGCAGGGGTGTGGAGGCCAACTCAAAATCGGAGTGAGGGAGAAAAAGGGAGGAAGGCAAAGACAATTCTATTTTAATGGGATTATTCATTCCACAAACACGTAGGAATGAATACATAATGTAACAAAGAGCAGTAAATTCCCCAAAAAATGAAAGGCAATAAAGTAGAGCCATATGGAGCCAAGTTGAAACCAAAAACATGGAATGTTAAATCCTGTCCAACCTATTACAGAGTGTCTCAGAACTGTTTGGTTCATGATTAGTTTCCATTGTTTCATCCTTTCAATCCACATTAATGTAGTAAATTAGCAGCTCACCTTTTTGTACATCGTTACCAATAATCAATATCCACAATAATGTGAAGCAGCTTCAAAGTTAAGCTTGAGAAAAAAGCAGCTGTTCTAGTCAGTAAATGTCGGCCGACCCTTTCATCAGTAGTGAGTGTAAGAAAATATGGATTCACTTGAGTATCGCAATGTTGTGTTTTGGGATACTGTATTGAAAACAACTATCCATTTTTAATAAGTAGTTTATATGGAAAGATTTGTGGCACACAGTGGCTCAAATTGCACAAAAAGTAGGACTGTTATACGCAGATCCCACTTTTCTGAATGCATAAAATAACATTTTGTGCATATGGCGGTGTGTCCTATACACTGCGACAGTTTTCCTAAAATTAGATTTAAAAAACTGCAATGTATCTCCCTCCTTACAGTATCGCAATATATTGCTATATTGAATTGGAATCCCTGTATCGTAACATTTATGATATTGCCAGATTCTTGTCAATACACAGCCCTATTCATCAGTTTACTTGATTTCCAGTAATCCGTCTTCATAATAATATTTGAGTTAAAAGCCTCTAAATCGGGACACCATTGATGGAGTATCATAATGTGCACATAATTAGGCTCGAAGGCTCAACTGAAAACCAAGAAAAATGTCAAAGTGATTAAGAATACTTCAAACAAGGCTAGTTAAAGAAATAATTGAACATTTTTGGGGGGAAAATGTCTACCACTATCATCCATGTGCATTGTCTGAAGCTAGAGTCTGGATGTGGTTAGCTTAGCTTAGCTTAGCTTGAAGAGTAGAAGGAGGGGAAACTGCTTACTTGGCTCCCTTCAACGTTTAAAAATCAGTCTACCGACACTTCTGAAGCTCGTTAATTAACACGTTGTACGCACTGCCTATTTCATGCGTCCACAATTTGTGGTTTTGAGAGCTAGCTTGGCTAGCCAGGTTAGCATTTTCCCCCTGCTTCCAATCTTTAGCTAAGCTAGCAAGGCTAATCACCTCTGGTCTGCAGCTCTGTTCTTAACTCACAAATGCTAGACATCTACCGTCTGTATTTCCATAAATGTTGGAACAATTTCTTTGAACCTTTTGGACGGTTATCAGAGTAGAATGAGCGAAGCACAAATACATGAACTATAGCATGTCTATGCTAGGGATGTGGGTGGGGGGGGGATCTACACAGAAACGTACGTGTTCGTAACCCATTCATTGAGAAAGACCAGGGGTTTATTATCAACTTTTCCAACAGCATTGCTAAACATAGTTTCCTGCCAGCCCCCGTGGTACTCTGCACTCGAGGGTGTCGAGGGACATTAACCCGATGTTTTTGTCCTTTAGGAGTCAACAGTGTTAATGATCAGAGTTCTGGTGTCACGGGCCACCGGCTCGGTTAGTATTCGGGACCCCTGATTGGAATATCCGCCGGTCCGTTAAACTGCTGACGGATACTGATATACAAGGTCAGCTCTTCAGAGAGAGAGAGAGAGGGCTGAACTGAGGAGGAAGGGAAACTGCAGGATCTGTGCTATCAGATAAAGAGTGGAAACTTGTAGGAAAACTCCAGCTACACACACTCACACACACACACACACACACACACACACACACACACACACACACACCTTAACGCACCAATGCGAAGGTCATACTCACTGGCGAGTGTTGCTAATGAAGATTAGAAATAATCTATTTAGGAAGTCAAGGGCTGCAGATTACACTTATTTGACTTGGATTCAAAATGTCAGTCTGGTGAGCCCAGGACGATGTTTTTTGCAGGAAAAGTGCCTAAATTGTCTGAGAGATGTTTCCCGTAAATCGTATCATTTAACAGCAGAGCCTCCGCGGAAACGTGTAAATGTAAAATCCACCGAGATGAGCAGTAACTAGCGGAGCGACATTAACGCAGGTACTGAGTCACCAATGACACTTCAGTTAGTGGTAGCCAGTTCCGGATGCAGGTCATAGTGTGTGTAGAAGTTATGTAGCTTGTGTGAGTTCATGTAAAAAGAGTTGGGCTCTGAAAGAATTTTAAAAAAATGAGATGCGTGTTGCATTTATCAGATATGAATGGTATGCCCGTGCTCATTATCTGTTGAGTCCCTGTAGATTCCAGACTCTATAATTAGTTTTGTTGATTGTGACTTTGTGACACAGGATGTGTTTCCCTCTCGTCCAATTGAACTTTTCTAGGAAACCAAGAAGCCTGTTAACAACTCGGAAACTATAGTTTCTGCCCCTCAAACGTCCTAGGAACTATAACCGAGAACTAAGCATTTTGCCTTTTTTTTTTCCGCCCGGTTGATAGTCACGCATTGTAACTAACTTCCTGCTAAGTCTAAAGACGAGTTAGAGTAGTTGAGCCTAACTTTATTTGCTAAATGACCTTTTGCTAAGTTCTGCCCCTTTGTTCTCAAGCTGTCAGAAACACCATGGAGCCCACACTGTCACTAACTGCGCTCCCTGAATAAATATAGTCACATTTTTGGTGAAACAAAAAAGGCAATTTCAGAGCTAGCGTAGCAAAGATGTGCTAACATACTAGGCTAATGTTAGCGCCACAGGTTTTCACGTAGAAACACACATCTTTTCCCAACCTTTCCGGGTAACTAGTATCACTATTACACAACGTGTTACCATGATGAGCTCCAAATCCTACAAAAACCAGCCTGAGAATGAAGAACATCTGAAACCGTTGCGTGAGAGAAGCCGGGCCAGATAGTTGTCGAAGCCTGGTCAGAGCTCGTCGATGCTACGCTATGATTAGCCAGTCTGCGCGCGAGGCGCGAGACTTAGCGAAGGGTCAATTGCTTCCATAAAGTTACAAAATAAAAGAGAATATAACCAGTCAGAAAGACTGCAGATTGTCTCTACTTTGCAGAGAGAAGTTTGGTGGCTTTTTTTATCAGGCAAAGTTAAATGGAACATTAGATTTGACGTACTTTATAAAAGCTCAGTGTATCTAGAATCTTAAAGCTATTTTCTGGGAAAAGCTACAAAGGTGCAAAGAAAGGGAAGTGGTTTACAGTTCCAATGTGTTCGGAATAAACACGAGCTACAATAAATGGATCATTAGCACAGAAAACAAAGTCACACATGGAGACCAAAAAAATTAGGATTGTAATTAGAAAAATCAACAAAGAATTATGGCAAACAGAATACATTGTACTTGAAGTTCTATGGTGATGAAAGACAAGAATAGCTGCCGGACTTCAAAGGTTCACTTTGGCACATAACACAGCTAGAGGTCATCTGGAGTGGCTGGGTCCTTGATATACTGCACCTTTTAATGGTGTTTAACCTGGCACTCTCATTGTGTTGGTGTATAGAAAGTGCCTCTTGAGTGGATGAAAGAACACACAGACACGGTGCTTGCCATACTTTAAAGGTTTCCTCTGTAGCAGTTTTAAACATCAATATATCACCATTGAATTCACTTTCACCTTGGCATATTTACTGTACACAGATCAGCCCTTACCTTGCACCAATGACATTTTTCTCAAAGGGAAACTACACCTATTTTTTCGAAGTTCATATATGGTCTAAGACAGTCCAAAAATAATACGCACAACATGGATAACTCGAAATCCAGAAAACCCAAAGTGCTGAAACTACTACTGACTTTTGGTAAAAGAAGGGTCATGTTCTCAGGAAATGGGTACATTTTCTGTTTCACAACTAACAACATTACTCAAGCATGAAGCTCATTTGGATATAAAAAAAAAGAAAACAAAATCAGTCTCCCATTCATTGTTTATGGAGCAGTCAATGTGTATGTGTGTGTGTTTTAGCCTAGCTTAGCATGAACTTATGTCACCTGTTTTTGTCCAAACCAAAATGCCACCTTGTTGTTTTGGCAGCGAGCGACGTCGAGAGTTGAGGTTTTTGTCGAAAATAGGAGCTGCTGGCTGGATTGCATGGAAGCCAAACTGGATAAAAAAAAAAAGTGCCCCCTAGTCGTGCACTACCAGGTATGTACTTTTGCTGATAAGACCCCATTAACTGCCTGGTTTTTGAGTCGCATTTGACTTTGGCATTCACGGTGTACGCTAGAGAACAGCATGAATTCAAACTACAGAAACATTCTAAATGGACGCAATCTGTTCAAAGACTAAACTACTTTTCATGTATCTTTAAAAAAGTAAAATGTCTCCCAATATTCTCTTTTAAGATGGTCATTTTACTGAGACCAAGTAATTCATCGTCCCCTTTTTTTTTTCTCCTTAAAGTTAGTCCACCTATGTAAGTAGATGTGAAGATTTTGGTAGTAAATGCCACTGGATGTGTGATGATTGGGATTTAGGGATCCGTTACTCTTTGCCAACACACACACACAAATCAAATCAACGTGCAAACACACAGTATGATAGTCTTCTATCATTTATTTTGGCAGTCATCTTGAGCAAGGACTAGACGTTAGTGTGTACACCTGCTTTTATTTCGCCTACCTTCTTCTTCTCCCTTCGTCGACAACCCCCCCCCCCCCCCCCCCCCCTCTCTCTCTCTCTCTCTCTCTTCGCTCAGTGTGTTAGCCGGTTGCCAAGTGCTAAGAATCTGGGGAATGCAGGACTGCAATGTTCTGATAAAGTTTGCTTTGTTCCCCAAGTGACCTGAGCGAGAGAGAGAGAAACCGAGAGAGAGTAGCAGCCATAAGTCTACACGCATGAGAATCTTATTATTCTACAAAAAATGCACACGCACACACACACACACACACACACACACACACACACACACACACACACAAAGAGTGTGCAGACGTGGACAGTAATTGAGACGTGCTGTAAAGCAGACATAGTGTGAACGCAGCAACGCGCTCATGTAATTAGAGCCGAACAATATGTACTGTTGGATAAGTAGAACTCCTGAAGCATTATCTTTCTACTGCATTGTGGAACCATCCATTGGGCTTATTTACAATAGACCGCCTGGAGTTCAGAGCGTTCATGCAACACAGGACCACGAGTCAAGGGCCCTCCAGGCTTCACCGGGTTACTTCAAGGGCATAGCGGGTGCGGATTTGTAAGTTCGTTAGCCTAGCTTAGCATAAAGAACTGGCAACCGGGGGGGAAACCAGTCACAAAATCTGACGTTAGCATTTACCAATTACAGAGCAGCTAGTTGTTGACAAGGACACACTTGTCTGTTGAGCCCTGGCGTTACTGGTGCTGTAGTGCTTTTGACCGTTTCGGTGTCATGCGGCTCAGTGGTAGAGCAGGGCGGTCCTTCAATCGGAGGATCTGATGTGTCCTTGGGCAAGACACTTAACCCCACATTGCTCCCGTAAGCTGTGCCTACAGTGTGTGTGTGAATGTTACATGGTCTTGATGGGCAGATGGCGCCTTGCATGGTAGCCCCTGCCGTCGGCGTGTGAACGGGTGAAAGACATTGAGCTTTTGAGTGGTCGGAAGACGAGAAAGACGCTATACAAGCACGAGTCCATTGACCATTAATTATCACGCTGCAGTGCTCGTTTGCTCTCTGATGCGCTGAGCTCCTCCAACCACACACACACACACACACACACACACACACACACACACACACAGTTTTTAAAAGCAATTATCTAGTCATGTAGAAGAACAGAGTATTGATAAGAGTAGCTTCTAGTAGTACTAAAATCATGAATAACTCCCTACCTGTAGACCACCGTAGTTACAACCTTGGAAAGGGAGGGGGCTGAGCTGCAACCTGCAACCTGCAACCTGCAACCTCACCACAAGGTGCCGCGAAATCCTGCACACTGTTCCTTTAAGAACACGTCGGGATGGGCCCCGATAACGCTCCTGTTCCTGTGTAGTAGCAAAAACTGTCAGGAGCCCCGAGTGGCTTCTGAAACGCTTGTTTAATTCAGCTTTAGTACACGTTGTGTTGAAAAGCGCCGCTTGCTTTACAGTAGCTTGACACTTCGGCCCTTTGTTGGCGAAGGAGAGGGAGGGAACGGGGGAGAAACGGCATTCCTGTCTTTATCTCAGCACAGGACATGCATGTGATTACATGCTCTCTTGCTCTTTCACTCTCAAACTCTCTCACACACACACACACACACACACACACACACACACACACACACACACACACACACACACAAAGGCACATTCATGCCCATGCTTACAAAGACATGCAAACTCTGTCTCCCGTCACACACACACACACAGTAAATAAGTTACCAAGTTTTAAGTCACACAGCATGATAGTCAAAGGTGTGTGAAGGAGAGTTTGTATTCTAAACAGATACTGTACGCGCACTTTCTGTGTGTGTGTGTGTGTGTGTGTGTGTGTGTGTGTGTGTGTGTGCGCGTGTGTGCTGATATAAAGAAAACGTGGATGAGTAAGGCACAGGCAGTAAGAAACAGGAAGTGAACGTTTGGGTTGAGGGGGGGGGGGGCAGGGTCAAAAAGGGCTCTATGGGAGTCCTCCACATTCATTTGTGTGTGAAGAAGTAATTAGATTTGTGTGTGTGTGTGTGTGTGTGTGTGTGTGTGTGTGTGTGTGTGTGTACGCATACTGAGCCGTGGGAGTGTGTATGATGGCTAAACAGAAAGGCTGAGTTGTGTTTACATGGTAAATATGTATGTATGCGTGTATGTGTGTGTGTGTGTGTGTGTGGGTTAGGGAGTTAAGGTTGTGGAATGTCACATGCTGATAGAATGCTTACTGGACAACAAAAGCCCGGGAGAGAAAAAAAAGAAAAACATGGTGGAAACTATTAACTGTGCTGGTTAGTGTGAACAGAAGAGACCGGAGGCTGCTCTCTTTACGCTGGAGCGCTCGGAGAACAGGGCTCGTGCTTCCAAATTCTACCTTCTTTTTTTAAAAAAACATCTTTTTAAATTCATCGGCGGAAACCTTTGAACACGGCACAAGAAATATATTTTTTAAATAAAATAAGGATTCACTTACGTCTCAAAATAAAGAAAAGAGAGAGAGAAAAAGTAAAGGATGGCAACAGTGTACACTTGTGTGTTTTTTGTTACAGTCATCCTGTACTCTGTTCTGGTGTGATGATGGATCGTCGTTACGCCTCTCGAGCGAGAAAGCGGGTCGGAGAAAAAGAACAGGCCGGCAGAGAGGAGTGGAAGTGACGCAGGCTGGAGGCGTCAGCTGTGTGGAGGAAAAGTCACCGAGTCTTTCCAGGAGAGATTTGTGTGACGGTGTCCTCTCACTTCAGTACTGTATGTGTCTGTCCAATCCTTTTTGTGTGTGTGTGTGTGTGTGTGTGTGTGTGTGTGTGTGTGTGTGTGTGCTCGGTAAAGAAATGTCCACATTAACAGTAGATTGTACTGTACAGCAGTCAGACTATATTTGCAAAGGTTTTTTCACATCACGATTAACTTTTCTTCTTCTTTTTTTTTGCAGTGATAGGGCATGTGTGCATGGCGTGCATGGTGTGTGTGTGTGTGTGTGTGTGTGTGTGTGTGTGTGTGTGTGCGTTCGTAGGTGCTGCATCCTCTCCAAGGGCCGGTTGGCAGTCAGGGCTACTGTAAACATCCTTGACTGGAAGCTGGTGTTAGCTTCTGGGGCTTTCAGTCGGATGTTTGCAGCAGCCAACTGCTAGTACCATCGCTGCGAAACGGCGCGCAAAGGTGCTCAGAGGCCTGTGAGTATAGAGGCCGCCGGTTAACGGAAGGGCTGCGGGAGACGTCACTGCAAATTAGATTAAATGAAAATGATTGTTGAACGCAAGTTGGGTTTTTATTCTGTTACGTCAGTTATGATACCGTTGTCCTCACCAAAGGGATTGCCGAGATATTGTAAAAAGGTCCATCTTGTCGCGCCGCCGCCGTCTGCCGGCTGTTGTCGCGGTAACGGCCGTACGCAGGGCGTGTCCTCTGGGGCCGTTGTACTGCGGATAATGTCAGCGCTAAGTACCACAACGTGTCCCCCTCACAATGTAACACTTCCTTCACTTCATGGAGGAGTGGGAAAAGAGCGTCCGTCGATCAGATTCAATTATCGATTGCGCGTTAAATACAAATAAGGACCGCCTCCAGGTCCCGGTTGGCTACTCTGGCAGTCACTCATGTTTTATTGGGTTGTTTTTAATACTCATTTGCTTGCATTAGATGGAGGAAGCTGCTGTTGAGTTGGTTTGTACTGCGGTTTGGAGAGAGAATACAAAGTAGACATACAATGTTTTTATATATCTGTATAACTTAATTTGTATTATTTTTAAAATGCTTAAAAAGAAAAAAAACAAAACTTTAATTTACTTAAAGCTGCTGCGCAGAGCTTTTGTCTCCCCCCGTTGGCAGTGGGATGTAATTACATGAACGCCGTCGACGTCTGCCTGAAGTCTTTATTTCAGCTTGAATCCTTCCTCTGAGCTGAGAGTCTTGTTTGCTAATCTTCAGCCTCCACTCCAGTGACTCAGGCCGAGCTGCTGCTGCTGCTGCTGCTGCTGCTGCTGCTGCTGCTGGTCGTCGTCTCTCTCCCTCCACTTTCCTGCCGCCTTTAGCTCTGGCTGGTTGACGTAAAAGCGCGTCACTTCCGGTGCGCCGGCGTGGGAAAGGCGCCGCACGACACAGCTAGCTTCCTTAGAAATACAGAGAGCTTTCACGTGGGCCTTCTATTGGCCGGCTGCCACTGCCGGGTCCTACAGTATCCTCATATGCAGCCTCTGGCCCGAGCGACACAAAATGAAACCCCCGACACTCAATTTGAAGGACTTAAAATACCAGTAACTTTACATAGTTCATGTGTGGTGCGTTTGAATCGCAAGGGAATTCTATTTATCCCGTATCATGGGGGCAAAGCAAAAAAAAAAAAAAAAGTAGTCACAGAACAACTGGAGGGGGGAGAAAGGAATGCGATTCCACAGGGAAGAAACGGCGGCTGGTGATAGTCGTCTCCATTCAGTTCCCTGTGGAAGGGAGCGGCTTCATCCTCCCCTGGGGGGGGGGGGGGAGGACTGGAAGGAGAGATGGGTAAAAGGGAAAGAGGAAGAAGAAAGAAGGAGAACACGAGGGAGGGCGAGGCGACGGGGGAAATTGGTGGAAGAAGAAGGTGGAAGAGGATGAAAACAGTAATTGAACCCCCCCCCCCTCCCTTCTCCCACTCATCAGCCGGAGCGGAGGGGAAGCGGGTGTAACGTACTCTACAAGAACACAGACAAGGAAGGAAGGAAGCATTCTAATATTACTAGACTCCTCCACCCCCGCATTCATCATACCATGAATGAAAACATGCTGGGCTTTCTTTTCTTTTTTTTTTCTTTTTGCTGTTTCTGTCCAAACAGGCCCAGTCGTTCCCGCCTCGGTCGTGGAAGTCACACTGAACCGCTTGTGATGCAGCAGTGTAGTTGTTGCAGCTACGGTATTTAGACATAACTAAATCCATTATCAGTTTCTTTAAAAAAAAAAAAAAAGAATAATCTGGGCAGATTTCCTGTCAAATGTGTCTCTGTAGGGGAAGAATGTAAATGTAGATAAAGAGGTGTGTGAGATATTTCATTTGTGGTGCTCATATAGCAGCAGTGTGTCTTAATTTAGTTGAACTGAACACTGGCTGCTATTTCGAAGTGTCTTGAATCTTGCATTCTCTCTACTGACCAGCAGAGGGCGACTACTCCGGTTGTATAGAAGTCTAGTCTAAAATGACTCTACTTCTCTCTTGATTTATTCCCTCAGTAAACATTGTAAACATGAGTTTATGGTCTCAATCTCTAGTTTACAGTCTTCTTCAATACAGCATGATGTTCATTTAGTACATTATGATCCATTTAGAGTCAAACAGACCATAAAGCAGAGTAACTTTAACTCTTTCACAGTGTGTTTTCAGTTTATGAAAGTTAATTGTAACATTTTAGTCGCCTAACAATGTCTTATTCAGCATTCGGTTGTACTTAGCTCCACCCTCTTGTGTCACTTCTGGTTGCAAAAAGCCAAGATGGCGACGACCAATAACCAAGAGGACGACACCCAGAATGCCAAATCCCAGACTTCTACGTCCACTTCTCGTATACAGTCTTATCTTTCGAAGACATTCTTAATTAAAATGTGTTTTAGAATTTGAACCTTCATCTTTGATCTCTGAGCTCCAGGAAGTGTAAACATCCTACACTCTCGGCGTCGGCCCCCTGGTGGCCGGGAGTGGGAATGTTTATACTGCCTGGCTCAGGAAGTCAACTAGCAGCTGGGGAGGAACTTTGACATTTAAGTTGTCCGTCAATTCGCCTTCATCAGTGCAGAATGTTGTACATGTTCACATACTATGATTTACCGAGTACATTCGGTTACCGTCACTTTAAATAAACGAAAGGATTCCGTACGCACCTGAGCTGTCCCCACGTTCAACTTCCACTTTTAAGTGCGTCTCCCAATTTTCACGAGAAGAAGTGTTGGAGGATTAAACCACATTTTTGCCGCTTTAGTGGAACAACCCGGCCCACACACAGATTCACAGTACATTAACACAGGCCTGCTGTTGCCCTCAGTGTCACGCATTTTCAATTTTCAATTCTTCATCCTACAACGTCGACATCGACGGCGTTCAAGTTAACTTGATGCGAGTGTCCGGTGTGAATAAAGATCTGTTACAGCTGAAGGATTGGTGCGGATCCTCTTGACATCCTTGGTCGGACTGCCAGGGGAATGCTTGCCATTCGGGACAGGAAATGGGGAGCGGCACGTCTCCGATTGGCCGGTTCCCTTGACCCGGTGACCTCGGTCATGGCTGTCCCACTGGGGCAGAGACACACACACACACACACACACACATTTTAGAGCATGTGACAGAGTCCAGGGAGACGACAGAGTTAGCTCTGAGACTATTCCGTAACTATACAAACGTGTTCAAATACGTACATGACCACGTTGAAGGGATTTCTGTTGAAAATCAACAATAAAGTAAAAAAAAGTAATATTGGTTGTCCTGTATGTTGTCCTATATGTGTCATAATACCTGTGTGTGTAGGTTTTCTTTGGCATGTCGAGTGGCGACAGGGGAAAGACGTACAGAGGAAGCAGAAACAGTGGGTGTTGCCTGTCTGCTATTCTAGAACTAAAAATATACAATCTGTAATACATACATAGGAAGGCAGGATGTGGCTGTTTATAAGGGAGTGAGTCTGCTGGGCTCAGTGGATCTCGCTCTACCCACTGTGTTCTGGACATGAAGGAAACGGTGAGATCTTCATTCAGAGCCTGGACCTGAGCAGATGTAACTGGTGCTGCTGAACACTAGAGGTCCTACCAGCCGTGCGTTGGAGCTGAGCCCCATCAAGGACGTGAACGGTAGCAAAAGAGTTACAAATGCCAGCTATTTATTGATATTGTTTCATATTAGAATATTTGAATGTGTTCATTTATTACACTGAATAACAGCATACATTTCCCACATTGAGAAAGACCACGGGATATGTTTTAAAAGTTCTGGGGAAGAAAAACTAAATATGAATAGAACTTGATATAATATTGACCGTGACTATATATTTTGTTCAAACTGTTTCTGTGAACATACTAAAGTGAAGATGATTTATGTAAAAAGTATATATCAATATTAAATTGTATTTGAATTATTTTTTTCATGTACTGTATTTTACTCGTATGTTCTACTGTTTATCACATTTTGACACTGAAGTGTTATATGATCTATTGTGCATAGTTTTTAAAATTGGGTGATAACACTATTTGCTGTAGTTTTCTGATTGGGGGGGGGGGGAATAAATAAAAGTACTTTCATGTAAAGCTTACAAGAGAGAATGATGTAAAACATGCAGTGTATACTGTCACCACAAGGTGGAGCCATAGTGTCACAGTTCCACCATCTACAGTACTACGTCACAGCTGCACAAGTTCAATTAATAACAAACCTATATGATGTTTGGCTGACCTCAAAAATGAATAAAAATGAATTATGACTAACACAGATTTGACCAGACTGGTTATTGTCATACGTTTCTCTGTCTGGACAGTGAGTCTTAACAGCACAATGAACCGGCGTGTGAAGGCATGACGTTAATATAATAAGCATCTCATGCTACATTCTCTCTGGCTGCAAAAACATCCCCCGGGGGTCAAGTAACAGGTGATGAAAAATAACAGGAAGTTCCTGTTATTGGTTGCACAGCAGAAAAGCAGAAGTCGACTTTCTGCACCGGCGCCAGTTTCTACCACGAGATGTGAACGCCCCCCGAAACCAAGTCTTCCTGCAGTTTCAGCCTGTCATCGAGACTGAAGAAGAGCCGAAAAGTCTGCGGTCAGGAATTTTCATGCATAACAGTCAGTGACTGTGAAAGATTACACAACGACCCGTGTAATGGACAGCCTCAAGGCCGCTGCGCACCAGCTCCATATTTTATCATGAGCTTTTCTTTTTTTTCTGTCCGTCATCCGATGAAAATCGTTACTCGCTAGAAACCTCACACTCTGATGTGTTTTGTTCTTCAATGTGTTGCAAAAATTCGTAAGGCAAGACAAAGCTGAATTAATTAGGTGGATGTAATCGTTAGCGCTGATCAATTAACCAACATTAGCGAGAAGCTATGGAGCACAATCGCCTACTGTCTAATCTTTCTGACATCCTTTGTTTTGAGACCATCCCCGATTCCAAGCTGTTCTGCAATCACCTTCGACGATCTATCTTTAGATTACGCACCTCCATATCTGTTACATTGTCGTCCTGGGAGACAAATCAACCACAGACTGTAGTAGTGGACGTAGTCGTCGTGGCGTCACCCACTGGTTTGTGGACTGCCGTTTTGAAGGCTTGAGTTGGGCGATTTCGCCATCGGCATCTTGGATTACGGCCGTCACCGTGTTGTTTTTTTTCCGCAACCAATTAACAGAAGCTCCCATATTTGGATTGCGGACGAGTGACGCAGAGGAGATTACCAGTCTCCAGTCTCTCAATCTCTCAAGATCTCCCACCTCAAGGATGAGAGGGGAGAATATTGTGAAGTGTCTCTTTAAGAGCACAGCGGCGCACCACAGAACACGCTGGGAGGAAATGGAAGACCAAAGGACAGGAAGCACATGGAGACACCATCTGTTGTTGGGCAACAAAGCAGCAAACAAAAAAAAAACAAAAAAAAAGTGGCAAACTGGAGACACACACACACACACACACACACACACACACACACACACACACACACACACACACACACATGACATTAACATGAAGCAAATGAAAGCAGAGTGCGGGCACAGACCGTATCAACAGTGTGAGCACTGAAAATGCAAAATGAGCTTGTTTACTTCAAAGTAGCCTAACCCTAGACCTCATTGTTCAATTTGCGTTGTTCCATTCGTTCGTGCTGCCTTGACAACTTGATAAGCTAACGTCATCATTCGTCTTGACAAGCTAACGTTGTTCGATTGTCCTTCTGTGGCACATGTGTCAAACTTAGTCCTTTTATGTCGCCCGCAACAGCTTGAAAGGCATATGATTGCCTTCAAATTAAAGTCTATGCTGCTTTACAGTGACCATAAACTACATCTCTACATGTGCTTAAATATATTTTTACATTTATAGAACTGCATGTGCAATATTTGTACATTTGAATAAACAATTATCAAATGCAAAGACAGTTCATGTCATGCACTGTTAGAGAGTAGTTACATGTATACAGTCTTACATTTACTTTACTTCATTCTTTGAGGGCAACCATAATGCTGATGTGGCCCAGGGTGAAAATGAGTTTGACATCCCAGTTATGGCGTCAACTCCAACATGCTTCCTCACGCTGCTTCTCACTCAATCGTCCTGACAGTATATGGAGTACCCCTACATGTTTTCCTCAGAATTAATTGTAATAACTTGTTATTGTTCCCTGAACTTCTCACCTAGCGCCACCATCAGGTGAACATTTAATTTCTCATTTATGACCAATTACCTGCGAAGCTAATGCTCTAGGTGTACTTTTATTTAGAACTAATGAGCAAATGCGAAACATCAGCATTTAAGCATTGCCATCTCTATGGCAACGCTAAAATGGTGTCCCCCATGGGACCTCATTTCGGCAACAATATGTACAGTGAATGGCGACTTTGGCCTCTTTATTGTGTGCATGTTAGCATGCTAAAGTTAGCACCTAGCTCCAAACACATGAATCTATAGCCTCACACAGAGTCACTGTAGACTCTTGGTCTCGTTAGAAGAAGAATCCAGGCCGCACACTGACTTCTAGGATGTTTAAAGATTTATGACACAAACTCGGGGCCAGATGTAAGCCGCAGACGAAGCCATTTGTTGGTATCTTGCTCCCATAGTTTAGTGTCAGGGATCAGGATGATTAGGAAGAGCATACTGTGGGAAATGAAAGCTCAAATGCGTTCTGTGGATGGTAAAGTTTTGTGCATGAACATGAGCTGCCATGTATTTAAAACGGAAAAATTGCAGCCATTTGGGGTCTGAGAGAAAATGATTGTCTTTTAACTACTGTACTATTTTACCACGCTTTAAAAAGCTGTTGATTTGTAGGTTTCGTCTGTAATGACAAATCCACAGAGAATTATCACCAGGCCTTTCACATCTTTCACACACATTCGAATTACATATCCACGCTATATAATAAGTAGAGATGGGCTTTCTTTATTTTTTCTTTCTTGTGTGGGGTGGGTGGCTCTTAGGCCAGTCAGTCAGCTGCCATCCAGAAGACCAGGCAGAACAGCACCACATCAATCACCAAGTAGCCCTACACTGCCTCAGCACTCGCACTTTTTATGCTTGAGCACACATTATGGAAGGCCCCCTCATTCTGTCAGTACGAATCAGGTGAGTGTGCACATACGAGATGCATACGCAAACACACGCACACATTATGTGTAGTGATGTAGGCCACGGTGTAATATAATTGCCATTTTCGAGTGTTTATTACCTCCTGCTTTCATTTTTTCGAATTCCAGTGAACTGAATCTGAACAGTTTTTTCGGTGTTTTTAGGGCAGCTGATCATATCAAATATTTGTGAAGACTAAGCTTATTTGGAAGACAGACATGAACATTAATCAGTGACCGATTTTTAAATAGACGAGCACCAACCATTCCCTTGTTAGGATCTCGCTATAATGTTAAAGTGCCCTTTGTACATGTACGTTGACATTCACCTTGTTATAATGAAATGCCAACAAGCTCGTTAGACACCTGCTCATTAGCTGCTTTCTAGAATGAGCAGGTGGTCTCGTTAAGATGAGATGGTTTTTCACAAGTATAATAATTGTAAGAGAGGAAAATATATGAATCTTCTCTGATGTCTGAAGGTTAGGTGGATGAAGAGACAGAACAGGTCGTCCTGGAAGGAATAATGCAACACCTTGAACGTCACCAAGGGGGACCTACTGCAGAGAAAATGTTCTCTCTGATTGAGCTGCAGTGTGGACATGACCTGACCTATCTGCTTCATAATTACATTCCTATGTAAAATGCATAATATAATAACAGTAACATTTCATGGGTTTTAACTTTTAAAATGATTGTTTTGCCTTCCCTTACATTAAGTTTAGAATTTCTGGCAATATTTTTTTGCATCCCCCATGATCCATAGGAGCAGTTAGTGTTTCAAGTTTTTTTGTTTCAAGTTACTTATTGTCATATGCACAAAAATTACAGAGCAGACATTGTTGGCAGTGAAATAGATCCTAGGCTCCCTCCAACAACGCTCATTTTAAATATGTATAAAAGAACATCAACATCCATCAGTGTGTTGGTCTAGTCCAGGTATAACACACTGCCAGGTTAGGGGGATACTCTGCATGATGTGACTCTTTACATGATGCATTTATCACTCAGTCTTCCTTTCAAAAGGCTGAGCTGCGTCAGCGTAGACCCACAGGCTGTGAACACAGCTGCTCTGCCTGGCTGTGCTGCGGTTGAAGCTGTGGCTGTGGATATGGTTATTGATCCCACCACTGCTGCACTTGTGATTGAATCTGATTCAGTCATAAACACATGACTACAGTCTCAATCAAATGGCTACAGTTATAATCGCGTGGCTACAGTCACATCACATGACTACAGTCACAATCACATGGCTACAGTTATTATCACTTGGCTCCAGTCACAATCGCATGGCTACAGTCACAATCATATGACTACAGTCACAATCATGACTGCAGTCATAATCACATGGCTACAGTCACTATCACATGGCTACACTCACAATCACATGACTACAGTCACAATCACATGGCTACAGTCATAATCACATGGTTACACTCACAATCACATGGCTACAGTCACAATCATATGACTACAGTCATAATCACTTGGCTCCAGTCACAATCACATGGCTACACTCACAATCACATGGCTACAGTCACAATCATGACTGCAGTCATAATCACATGGCTACATTCACTATCACATGGCTACAGTCACAATCGTATGACTACAGACACTATCACATGGCTACAGTCACTATCACATGGCTACAGTCACAATCATATGACTACAGTCACAATCATATGGCTACAGTCACAATCATATGACTACAGTCACAATCATGACTGCAGTCATAATCATATGGCTACAGTCACAATCACATGGCTACACTCACAATCACATGGCTACACTCACAATCACATGGCTACACTCACAATCACATGGCTACAGTCACAATCATGACTGCAGTCATAATCACATGGCTACATTCACTATCACATGGCTACAGTCACAATCTTATGACTACAGACACTATCACATGGCTACAGTCACTATCACATGGCTACAGTCACAATCATATGACTACAGTCACAATCATATGGCTACAGTCACAATCACATGGCTACACTCACAATCACATGGCTACAGTCACAATCATGACTGCAGTCATAATCACATGGCTACAGTCACAATCATATGGCTACAGTCACAATCATATGGCTACAGTCACAATCATATGGCTACAGTCACAATCACATGGCTACAGTCACAATTGTATGCCTATAGTCTTACAGTTTTTCTTGATTGCTTTGACCTGCTTAAAGAAACTGGGATCCACTCGGTTTTCATCGTCACTGTCTCAGCAGAGCACAAGACACCTCTTGCAAATGTGTTAACCCTTTCTCATTGGATTGACACATTTTCCCCACCCTTTTGCAGAACAGTTAACACGGATGTCATTCAAGGAGTCCAAACTCCATTGTTTTAGCTATGGTAACCAAAAAGAAACCATCTGTTCCTAACTATTAGAAACTACCTACATCAGTATGAAATCACTGAAGCACCTGTTTGACACTCCTTCACACAAATCTTCAATTAGCAATCAGTCTGCAGGCCTTAAAAGGTGCAGCGTCTGGGTTGTTCTTTGCCAACATGGATGGAAGAGGTCTAAGGCAGATGAGAGTGAAAGTAAGAGGTAGAGGGGTCCGAGGAAGAGGAGTCCAAGGGCAAGGTGGAGGTATAGTTGGAAGGGCTCAGGTTTCTAATGAAATTCGGGCAACTGTTATTGATCACGTTATCAATCATGGCCTTTCACTGAGAGAGGCTGGACAAAGAGTCCAACCTGTGCTAAACAGAAACATTGTTGCATCCATTGTCAGAATTTTTCGACAGGAAAACAGGTAATGTTGCTGTACAGTATATACAGAAATATCCTCAGTGATATACTTTATGTAATTGTTTCCTCACTCCCATTACATGTATTCTTTGTAGAATCCAAAGGCTACCATTCTCTGGTGGTAGAGGGAGAACTTTTAGTGCTGAGCAGGAGGCAGCTGTTGTGAACATGGTTGTGGCAAACAATGCCATAAGGCTGCGTGAAATCAGGGCAGCAGTGATCGCAGATCAGGGCATGTTTAGGAACATCAACAACGTGAGTGTGACCACCATTGACCGCATCCTAAGAAGGAACCATATGGCCATGAAGCAGCTCTATACAGTTCCATTTCAAAGGAACTCTGACGTTGTGAAGGAGGCCAGATGCCAATATGTGGAGGTAAGGAAACATTACTACAGTATACTGTAATGCCTTGTCATATCATGCAGTTAGAGTCAACTGGAGTCACTTTTCTTGTCATTTTGTCTTTTTTTACTTGGAGAATAATGGAGCTTGAAGCTGAGGGGCCACATCATGTCTTCATTTATGTTGATGAAGCCGGCTTCAATCTCTGTAAAGTGAGGAGACGTGGAAGGAACCTCATTGGGTACAGGGCCACTATCACAGTTCCAGGACAGAGGGGCGCCAACATAACCATGTGTGCTGCCATCTCCAATGATGGTGTCCTATGCCATATCCCCACTATTGGCCCATACAACACCGAGCGCCTCATAATATTCCTGAATGCACTTCATGACAGGCTGATCCCACCTGAGGAGAGAGGGCTGTTGAGGCCTGGCATGCCACTCTTCGTCATTATCTGGGACAATATGGCGTTCCACCACTCTCGCCTTGTCAATGAGTGGTTTGCAGTACACCCTCGAATGATGATGCAGTTCCTTCCAGCATATTCCCCATTTTTTAATCCCATAGAGGAGTTCTTCAGTGCTTGGAGGTGGAAGGTTTATGATCACCGTCCCTATGAGCAGATGCCCTTGCTGAATGCAATGACTGCTGCTGCCCAAGAAATAGGTGCAGAGGAATGTCAAGGTTGGATAAGGCATGCAAGAAGATTTTTCCCTCGGTGCATTGCAAGAGAGGATATTGAATGTGATGTGGATGAGGCCATGTGGCCCCATCGTCAAGACAGAAGAGACTGAGTATCAATAGTGGCTATTTCTTACACTTTACTGTAATAGATTTTATTTTGGTTTACATGTATTTTGTGTAATATTTAAAGTATTTCAGTTTTCAGCCACAGTTTGAAAAAAAGAATCAATGGAATCAATAAAATTTGCATCAAAGCATTTCTGATTCTGGATCCAATTCTTTGCAAGAAGGCAAATTTGACAACAAATGGCACTGGCATGAAAGCTACGTACAGTAATTGGCTACAATGACAAGCAATGGTGCACTGATTCACACTGAGTGCTGTATTTTGTATTTTGTTGTCCACTGTGTAATGGTTGATTGGAAGAGCTCATACACTTGTTTGCAAGTTGTGTTGTTTGAAGGCAAAATTTGCTTTTGTTGCATATTTTAAATGTTTTGGCACGGTTAGAGCCTTTTGCAAACAAAATGTGTCATTTCGACCATGAGTGCCACTGTTTCGGCCTGTGTGTTAACTGTTTTGAAAATGTGGAGTTTGAGTTGACTGCTGCATCAAAGCAATCAAGAAAAACTGTAATCGCATGGCTACAGTCACAATCAGATTGCTGCAGTCATAATCATCTACAGTCTTTCTTAATCAGCCTTGGCAGCAGTCGCTGAGAGAGCAATATGTTCTCTATACAGGAGGGTCCTCACCACTGATGTAACCACTTAATGTGGTTGGTGGTGGTGGAGTTAAAATTTAGATTTTGGTCCTAAAAGAGTGTTTTTTCTGTATGTTGTGGTCTTAACTATATGGAGACAGACAGATCTGATTAGCTGTTAAACTTAAGCTATTTTAGGACTGATCACAGGCCCAACAGAAATATGTTCACGCTGGTTAATGCATGGTCTCTGTAAAAACAGGCATCTTATACAAGACAGACAGAATAAACTTGCATATATCATATCTATTGTGGTAGCATGTGAAGCTGCTCTCTTGACACTTCATCTCTGGTGTCTAGTGTTTTTCCCATCAAAGCTTATCAGCTGCAGCAAAGAAAGGTGGAGAAGACTGGAGAAGCAAGAAAGGTTCAGTAAGACTGAGACGAGTCGCACGACAAAAGAATTGATGTTCTTTTAAGTTTCTGGCCATCACATCTTTCTTGCTTAAGCCCTCTCCCGATGGCAGTGAGCTTTCTAATCGCGTCCCTCTCATTATCTCCCAACTTCTTTGTGGAGAGAACCGTCATTGGAGAGAGTTCTTCAGTCGGTTTGTATAGTGTAAGGATCCTAGTGCCTCTCCAGCTCTCTTTACTATGCTATTTAATCCTATTATACAGCTGACAGATCTGCTGCAGATCTGTCCTTTGTACTGGAGAATCAGAGTGTTTCTTTCTTGTCTTTGCTCTGAAAGGCATCACATGATTGACTGTAAGAAGCTTCGGCACTGGCCTTGTACATGATGAATGATTAACGATATCTCAAAACTACATTAGAAATGTAAGTAATGGTTGTCAAGCTTTCAGACTTAAGAAAACATAAGCGATATGTTCTTATTGCTTGTGTTTTGCAGGTCTGCTGTTTGCACCAACGTTAGCCGTGGAAAGGAACAAAGAAGACATGAAATAAATATGATATAACGGTCCAGTTGGATTGCACTTCAAAGGTGCAGCTTGTAACATCTAGTAGCATCTACCTGAAGAAATGGAGAATAATAATAATATGGGTTTTTGTTTTCTGAAAAAAGGAACCTTGTGTTTTTGTTACCCTACAATGAGCTATTTATATCTACAAACCAAGCAGGTCCTCTTCACTGAGCTGTTTCTACAGCAGTCCAGAATGAACAGATGAAACACAGGCTCTAGATAAAGCCATTCATGTTTTTTTCCGTGTTTTGTAGTTCTCCTACAGGCTTGGCACCAGGGAAGACGTTTCATTTAGTTGTAATCTGCAAACTGTAGCCACTAAAACCTACACACTGCACCTTTAAATAATTGTTTTTCTCTGCATCTTTCCTTCCTTCATTTTGTATTCATGTATGTATTTATTTGTTTATCATGTAGTTATATTACATTTTGTATATGTAACGTGCATATTCTTTTAGTGACCTTGACCAACTGGACTGCGTGGGGGGGGGTGCGTTTGTGTGCATTCTTTTGTGACATATGTCTTCAGGTCTTATCTCGGACGTAATGAAGCAGTTGGTTCGATTGGCATGCCTTTGTGCTGACCACAGCCGTCTGACCACACAGACAGCCGTCTGTGTGGTCCATTCTCGTGAATCTTTCATTGACCATTTACCCTCACCTGTACCTGTTCAGTGACTTGCAGTGAAATTGATTGTACTGACTTGAAAGAAAGTTTGTGTCAGGGACAGTCAAGCTTAAAAAAGAGCAATTTTGATGTCAAAGAAGCGAGGATTTGAGCCTGCATCACCTGTCTGCTTGTTTGGGAACAATACAAGACAATTAACTTACACTTGGGAGTAATACTTGCATGATGTACAAGAAAAGCCAGCCGCATCTCATTTGTCTAAGGCAGGGGTCGGCAACCCGCCGCTCCGGAGCCGCATGCGGCTCTTCAGCCCCTCTGTTGCGGCTCCCTGAGTCAACATCCACACTAATACGTTTTCATTTAAAAACGGAGCTTTAACAAACAAAAAGGATCTGTGTCCACACTGCATTTCAGCCTCGTTTTCGAGATGATCTCCGTCCAGACTAAAACGCCTGAAAACGAATATCACGTGACTATTCACGCACACTGGGCATGGGGGTGGGTGCCGGTGTAAACAGGAAGTAGATTAGTTGCTAAGTTAAAAAAATATGACAGAGTAATAAAGTAGTCTTTAATAATGAAAGGTCGTGTTTGATACTTAAGATCTTCTCTAAAATCTTCCTCTATGAACTCAAACAGACACATTTCCTGGAAAGTTGTAGACGTTTTATTTTTCAGACTTAGTAACAGCGCTGCAGGTCTTGCTCTATCTTTCTCTCACACACATCAAATGTACTTTAATATTAACACTTACACACACAAGTTTACTAGATTATGATCCATAAATGTGGTCATCACACGTCTCTCACTCGTTTCCTCGGTGTCGTGGTTTCTGTTCTCACTCATAGCTCTGCTGGAGGCTGAAGTCTCTGTCTTACTGGAGAGCAATCCATGTTTTGTTCCTTTATAGTTTATGTGTGTGGACATCACAATAGTTGTGCAGAACAAAATATGCATTAATAAGGACAGGAAAGTCCTCCGTTTTGTGTCCGTCCTCCTCAAAGCCGCTAACCGTGACTTCAGACGTCCGCTCCGTAGGTCTGATGCCTCCGCTGGACACGCCGCTCACTGATCGCTCCATTAACAGCTGCTTCCTCTGCAGACATGCAGACTTTAACTGAACAACAGCTGCTAGTAAAGACAACAAGGTCAGCAACACCTGTAATCAGTTGTTCTTATTGAATTAACCTGGTAGTCGATCGGTAATAAAGGCAAACGTAGCAAAACATCTGCGTTTTCAAATGGAAACGTAATAGTGTGGACATGGCCTCAGGCTTTGACAAAAAATAACATGGAAATAAATAACGGTTATTTTTATTTTATTTCAAAGAGAACACCTCTTATGTTGGAGTTTGAGGTGATACTGTCACTGAAAATAGCAATAAAATGTCAAGAATTGTCTTTAATCTTGTTCTATAATTTCATAAATACAACAAACTATAGTTTTTGTATATATTATATAACTATATATAAAACTTTATAAGCTGTGATATCAAATAGCTTTTACAGCTCCAGATGAATTTTACTGAAAAAAGGATTTTATTTGGATTTTATTTGAATTTTATTTGAATTTTATTTGGTGGAAAATAGGGCAAAATGGCTCTTTGGATAGTAAAGGTTGCCGAGCCCTGGTCTAAGAAACCAAACTAAAAATAGTTCCAGGTTGACAGGACCTCAGTAAGGTGGTCAACGTCTGCAGCAAAATAACTGGCACTGCACAGGAAACTCTGCAGGATCTCATCAAACAGTTATATAAGAAAGCAGAATCCATCCCGTCTGTTAGTTCGTTACATCAACAGTTTAAAGTTTCTACCATCTGGAACCCTTTCAGACTTCCACCATCTACAACCAATACATTCAAACACTCCTCCTGCCATCTGTCTCCTAAACTCAAAGAGGAAAGGGTAGTTATTTGCATAATGGTTTAATTTATTGTTTTTTGTAATCTTTTTAACTGACTGAGTATTTTTCTGTGTATTTATTGTTTTTTGGTCTCAGTGTTGTATATCAGTGCCCTGTGCTTTATGTGTGCTATATATGCATCCCACTGCTGCATAACCAATTTCTCCTCTGGGGACAAAGGTCACTGATTAATTGATATTGACATATCTTATGTGCCTCGAATCTTTTTTCCCTCTCAAAAGTAAGCGAGGCCTTTGGCGATTGCCACTTAATGACGCGATGCCGGTCGGGTCTACAGAGGACGTGGAAGGCCGTGGGCAGGTTCATTTAAAATCTTCAATAGAATTGTGAGTGGGAATTTTGTAGCTTTAAAGGAATAATTACAACATTTTATTACATTACATCACCTTAGCCTAGCTTAGCATAAACACTGGAGGCTGCCTACTATGGCCCTTTAAGGGTCACTAACTAACACATTTTGTATTTCATACAAAAATTAAATTGTTACGATTTCTTCGCAACAAGTGTGGGCGTCACAAGGAGGTTGCAATCATGGTACCATTGACCTTTGCAGATATTTATTCGTAAGTTTGAGAGCTGTTCCAATCTTTATGCTAGCCTATCTTAATTGCCTCCCTGCTATACCGCATCAAAAAAAGCATTTTTTTCTAAATTTTTTTAACTGTTCCTTTTAATAAACTAAAGTTTAAAAAAAAGTTAATGTGAAGGACTTATCGACGCATACTTAATATACTATCATTGTGTTGATGTCAACGTTAGCCACGTAATTATTCAGTTTCTTCACTCATTAAAAAAACGTTCCTATTTTCTATAATTTAGCAACACAGATCTGCTGTATGTTCAAGCTCAACCAGGACAAGGTGCTTCACTGGAGCTGCCTCTAGATGTAGTGTGGCTCTCCAGTCAGTGCAAGGTTTTAAAACCTCATTAGTCACAACTAACGGTGGCTCTTCTGCTCTGTTTACCTCGACCAATGAGATTACTCCCACCTCCAGAACAGCTCTGCGCCTGACGAATGCACACGAGTTCTTTAAACACTTCCAGAAGACAACATTCTTAATCCACATCCCCATTTTTTATTAGAGTTAAGTGTGGCAAAGTTCACATTTTAGGGCAAATGTCCAGTTATTGTGGCCCATCTATGTCCAGCAAGCATAGTGAATATTCATCTATGAAACAATCACATATTCATCAATAAGCCAGATACAAACATTTTCAAGTATCATATATTGTTAACCTTCTCCTCTACACCAACTCCTATTGGGTTTATTCCTGCTGTAACTGTACATTAATCATACTCATACTGTATATGACTATAATGCAAACAATAATGTAACTATCAAAATGCTGTACAAAAAAACAGGATGTAGAGGAAATCAGTTGGGAAAGACAGTCCTTACAGCATACAGATCAACATAAAAAATACAAAAAAGGCACTTAAGAATATCAGATACACACACACACACACACACACACACACACACACACACACACACACACACACACACACACACACACACTCGTACATCTATATATGTACACACACAGTATACTAAAAATTCAGATACGTGAGCCCATGTTATCACCTGAAAAGTTATCTTTACAATTATATCAGATAAACTTGGCTGGGGGAGCGATGTCGAGACGTTGTCAGCTAACGATAAACAGGAAGAACAGCTGACAGGAAGTCAGGGAGAAGCGTTTGAATCCCCATCACAGGCATCACTGCTGTCTTGCACCTCGCATGACTTTATAATTTCACTAATACCTCATCTATTGCAAACAAAATAGCCTTAACTTGTCTGTGTAGGTTTCTGTCGCTATTGGCTGACTGGACAGCGAGACACACTTTGATTAGCAAACGAACGCACAAGCGAGGTGGCGCTCTCAACCTCTGATACGATGAGGGCGATGATGTGTTTCATAACAACTTGTCAGAGGTGAGTGTAACATCTGCTTCACTTCCTTGAGCAGTTGTTAACCCTAAAAAAAGAATTGGTCTATCGGCGGAGAGTTACTGTTGCGTTCTACTTCTTAATTTAGTCCTGCGCCCTCAGTAGTGTACAGCTCTAGGGGAAATTCTATTTTTGTTGGGAGTGTTTGTACGGAAGCCCTAAAAGGAAAAATGAGAAGAAAACATTTTTGATCATTTTCTAAGTCTGGTGTAATTTTTTGTTTTTTTTGTTTTTATGTTCATCATTTCAAAACATTTTTGCCAGCATAGTTCCTTTAAAAACATCAGGTACTTGAATCTGGTAGTGTTATCTATACTGTTATTTATCGAGCACATTGCACCTTTACTGCTTCTTTTTGCACTTCTGGTTAGATGCTAAAACTGCATTTCGTTGTCCTAGTACTTGTACTCTGTGCAATGACAATAAAGTTGAATCTGAATCTGAATACTTAGATTACCCTGGCAAAAATATTGTTTACCTGTTCTTAAGTCATAAACACAGGAAATTAAGTAATTTAGATCAGACTGAGAAAATGGATTTTCAGAATGTTTTTTTTCTACTTACCTCTCAGGGCTTCCATATGTTTGGCATATAAACGAACCAATTTAAAAATTTTAAAAATCAGACAAAAATATCAGCAGCTGCACACACTTAGAACCTGTACAAGCTCATATTCAGTAGGATAAAGTCAGCAGTAGGGCTGGGCAACATATTGATATTATATTAATATTGAGTTATGGGCTGGGTATTACCTTTTTGGATTTCGAAATATTGCACACGTGTTGTCTTTTCCTGGTTTTAAAGGCTGCATTGCAGTAAAGCGATGCTATTTTCTAAAATTACCGGATTGTTCTAGCTGTTCTGTTATTTGCCCTCGACCCACTTAGTCATCCGCATTACTGATGATCACTTATCAAATATCTCATTGTGTAAGTATTTTGTAAAAGCAGTGGTCAACTCTACAACATCGTCGCTATATCGATATCGGGGTATTTTGGCAGAAATATTGCAATGTATCGCTCAGTCATAGTCAACAGCATCACCGCCTACTATGTGTAGCCTGGTTAAAAACAAGGACAAATGACTACAATCAATCATGTTCATAACGCGGCAAGTTCCCGACGTCAGTACGCTATTAATGTAGATCTGTTTCTAAATCAACGACCTGGAGGAAAACGACAGCGCTTTCGCCAGGAAGACACAAAAGTGCAACACACCACACATGACCGGTTTTTGATCACATCAACTGCAGTCACAGCTCCACATCCAATCGCCTTGTTAAGTTGAGATAAAGGACTTGTAGGCGACACTACGCACCCTGTGGCGGCCATATTGGAGGTTTTCTGCTATTGTAATTAACAGCTGAGTGAAAGATTGGCTCTGTGCTGTTTTTCACAACCAATTCCACTAATGAAATTCAAGCAACCATATTAGAAAGTGGAACAAATGAGCTATTCAATCTGGAATGATCAGTTGGAATTCAATACTCACTGATCGTCCCTGCATGCCTTGTTGGTCTCAGTGAACTACTGATAATCCGGACCCGAAACCATCTAAAGCTAACTGTGCTAAAGCATTTTCGGATTCAACACCAAAGCTGGAAATTTTTTTTGATTTCAGGCAAAAAGAAATAGCTGCCTGCAGTTATATTACAGATCTGAGGTCTGAGGTTACTCAAGTGAGGCCACGGAGACTCCCACCCTTCAATGTATTTCACCGTTATAGGCTTCACAGAATGAGTTGTATCATTACGTGGCAGTTCTTATCACCTCCATTATGTTTTCAGTTTGTTTGTCTGTTCGTCAGCAGAATTACGTAAAAACTACATTTAGGAGCGGTTCCGAATCGCAGGGCGGATAGATACATTATTGCGTAATAGGGCATAAGTAAGGAGTCACTAAAAGCCTCTCTATTCATAACTGTTTCTAACTTCAACTTGTAGACAGTAAACTTGCAGAGCAGATACATATTGAGTTGTGCCTGCTATCACCAACAACAAAGTGAGGATATCAAGTCGATCTAAAAGAAAAAAATATGCTTTCAAAATATTGCTTTTGACGAATTAGTCCACCCCTGACTTTCTCACTCTTCCTTAAGTCCTTTTCACAGGATTTGGGGTGGGGGGGGGGCAAATTCTCCCTGACCTTCCTTTTCACATTATAATTCTCACTTTACAACACCTGTACAAACTACGAAGTGAACTCGGCCCGGCTTGTTGCAGTGGAGCTCCAGCAACGGTGTTGTTAGCCAAAAGCTATCGCAATGACCAACCCGCCCATCGGCAACATTTGGTTCTAAAATGGTCTTCAGCTTCAGACCAAAACGTCAAATAAGGCAATCTTCTGTCTCAGTTGTTTTCGTAACCACAGCCCTAGATGAGGAAAGAGCCTCGCGACACATGTTTGGGTCTCCATTGGGTTCGATGGGGATTTGGTCCAAAGCGAGTTACGCTTGGCCAAGGACACGACCTCCCACCTCCTCAAGAACCTCAACCCCACCCAGTATTCAGTACAAACTGATTTACCTGCAAAGAAATAATGTCATAGTTGTTAACGATAAGCCCTTAACCTGAATTGATTCCACAAATGCGTTTCAATGACTTTTAAAAACAACGTTCTGGTGTCTTTTTTTTTTTTTCTCCTTAACATTTGAACTTTTAAAAACACCTGTTTTGTTTTCTGCCACCAACACCAGATAACAATCTAATCCGGACCCCCTACAAAGGAACGATCTCATTGCGCTCGCTCCTCTCTCCTCTAGCTCCCGCCATCATCAGCGCTCCCTCCAGTCCGGCCGCGCTAGAACCGAGTCCCGCGCAGCCCGTCGGCCCTTCTCCGGCCAGGTCCGGGCAAGTCCCGGCATCATGGGAAGACACGATAATCCCGCTACTGCCGGTGCTCTCCTCACCCCTCCACTGGTGCTCCGGTGTCGGAGCGGGCGCTCTGATCCCGCTGCTCCCAGCGCCCACGCCACCACCATCGGCACCAACACCGCCGCCTCGCCTTTTGGGCGGCGGCCCCCAGAGGAAGGCGTGGGCGGGCCTGTAGTGCCGACGGGCGTAGCGCAGCAGGCGTCGGCGGGTGGCCGGCAGACGGATGGTGTAGACGAAGTACTCCAGGGCGCTGTGCTGCATGTTGGGAAGCGTGTTGTGGCACAGCGACTCCTCCAGGAACAGACGGACCAGCGGGGCCTTGAAGGCCTCGTAGCCCAGCTCGCCCAGGGACTTCAGGATGCGAGTGATCCGCAGGTAGTTGTGCTGGGACCTTGAGAGAACAAAGCAGGACTTTCTTACTATAACTTGACAAAATGTCTCCCGGAAAAAGGCCGATAGCGGTCTTATAAAAGCAACCTTTTATCAGTAATAGATGAGATATGTCATCATATTAAATGTAACTGTATAATGATGTTAAACATGTTTTTCCACTAAATTAAAAGTTTTTTCTTGAAAATTTAAATGTGAAAGACGGACGAATTAACCAATCAACTACCTGCATTCACACCGTTTTTTTGTTTTACTGCTAAAACGGTGTACTCCACAAGCCCAAGTTGGTTGAACTGAACTGAACGGCACCTGTAACCATGGTAACTGCTCACATTGAAGAGGACGACTAGCTTCCGAGTGCTTAATAGATTAAAATGAAACCCTCTAAAGCCACATTGGACAACATACAGAGAGAAAGAAACGCCTGGACATGGTTTTCTATTTTTGCCAATTCTGAGCTTTTCCTTTCAGTCAGTATCAAGTGTCGTACGTGACATGATTCAGCGGAACCTGCCCTTTCTTTCTGGTGCAGTGTGAAGTCACAATCATACATCACTGTGTGAGCATACCATATTTGAAAAAAAAACCAAACTTTTTTCTTTGTGAAAAGTAAAAATCCAGACATCTGCGGTAAGTTCCTGCTACTGGGATACATTTTACCATGATGACACACCGAGACTCATCATCTCAAGGTTCAGACACACTTTAAAGCTCGTCTCTATCGCGAAACGGTTCCAAAGTTATTTGATGTTTTGTAGAAACATGTCTAGGCTTTAGAGGGTTAAATGCACAAAGGAAATGACACTAATATTTCCCTGAGGAACACGAGACTGAATCATCTTCAGTATTTGTACAATTCAAAACATGCAAATATTAAATTTCAGCAACAGACCGAAATCAAAACTGAAATGAACACTGCATGAGTAACGGTGTTGCAATCAACTTGAGTTCTGAAATCTTTGCCGATTCAGCACCCTCATTATTAACAATCGTTTGTTTCTAATGGTTTGTCTTGCCTGAGAGCAATCTAGAAACCAGAGGCTGTTGTGAATATTCAATGTGGTATTAAAAGCCAGAGAAGGGAATACAATCGTACCGAGCAGCTGCTTTATGGCGGAGAATTTGTTGTTTTTTCACATGGTTTTGCATAATGGCAACCATTAGCTTTGGATGCTAATGTTTAGAGGTGGTTAAAAGCAGCAGCGCTGAGGAGAAAAAGCCAAAAGTGTGACATTCGGTTGGTTATTTGGCAGGAAAACTCAATGCCCGTGAAGCTGTCGAAATGGAATGTGAAAGAAACCCTTTAAATGATCCTTTAACCATCTGTTTGTTGACTGAAAACATGCTGTTCACATATGGGCTGCTGACAGAACAACAATTAAGTTGCGTGGGAATTAGAATAATTGCCTTTACAGAGGGCACAAAAGCAACAGAGCCAGAAGTTCGCACAAATTCTCTTTTATACCCTTAAACTGCTGCGAAGTGTTTTTATATGTGTGTGTGTGTGTGTGTGTGTTTGAGCTTACTCATTAAGGTGCTGGAAGCGCTCCTGCCAGTTGGGAGCCCGAGCAACATTCCCACTCTTATCCAGCAGCTTGACGCCGTAGAAGTCCAACATGAGGGAATAGGCTGCCAGGAATCTCCGCTTGGCTTCCCGAGTGCTTTGGAATTCCTGACGGGGTCAAACACGACAGATCAGAGACCAGCAGACGGGTACAACAATGGCTTCCTGTTTGCCGTTAAACGTGCATTTTGCAACCGAGTGCAGATGGACCCAAAACACATCAGAATTTGTTTAAAGACACATTTGCACTCATTAACAATATGGTTTCAATTCCTTTCAGCGGAAGAAATACACTTGGGATACAAACATTCATGTGGTTTAGCGTTCTCAAAGTTGATATTAATAATAATGCTCAAGCCAATTTGAAATGTATTCAGTCAAAACACACTGAATATTTCCCAAAGCCTTTCTTTTTTCTTTTTCTTTTTGAGAACCTGGTTGTTCCAATTGAGTGACTTGTGTAACTGCGTTATACAGGCAATGCACCAAACCTTCTTAAGTGCATCAACTTACAGTGCAAAGTCGTTTCAAAGGAAAAAAATATCATGTAACATCATGTTCAAAGGAATGTTTTTAATTCAATGGTTGAATGCAAGATGTACTCTATCGCTCAGCCATGGCAAACACTCAAGTCTCTCTATACAGTGTGTACTTGTGTGTCTTACTTTGATCTCGTCCTGAGTCAGTTCATGTGCGTAGAAGTTGAGCCCTTGTTCTCTTAATGGGAACAGCCTGCCACAAGGAAAAAGAATAAAGAGAAAGTCAACATCAAATGAAAAGAGAAGTGTTCGTTTCATTTGCTAATGCAGACGCCATGAACCCTCGACGCAAAATCTCTTATTCAGTTTTTGGTTGTACTTAGCTCTCTCCTCTCGGGGTTGCAAAAAAAATAGAAAAAAGACGGTGAAGGACAGAAAACAAACCCAGTTGGCGACAGGCAAACGCCAAGATGGTGGCAGGTAAAAAGTAAAGATGGCGGCGTGCAAAAAATAAAGATGACTGCGGGCAAAAAATAAAGATGGCTGCGGGCAAAAAATAAAGATGGTGGCAGGCAAAAAATAAAGATGGTGGCAGGCAAAAAATAAAGATGGCTGCGGGCAAAAAATAAAGATGGCTGCGGGCAAAAAATAAAGATGGTGGCGTGCAAAAAATAAAGATGACTGCGGGCAAAAAATAAAGATGGCTGCGGGCAAAAAATAAAGATGGTGGCAGGCAAAAAATAAAGATGACTGCAGGCAAAAAATAAAGATGGCTGCGGGCAAAAAATAAAGATGGTGGCGTGCAAAAAATAAAGATGGCGGCGTGCAAAAAATAAAGATGACTGCGGGCAAAAAATAAAGATGGCTGCGGGCAAAAAATAAAGATGGCTGCGGGCAAAAAATAAAGATGGCTGCGGGCAAAAAATAAAGATGACTGCGGGCAAAAACTAAAGATGGCTGCGGGCAAAAAATAAAGATGGTGGCGGGCAAAAAATAAAGATGGCGGCATGCAAAAAATAAAGATGACTGCGGGCAAAAAATAAAGATGGCTGCGGGCAAAAAATAAAGATGGCGACAGGCAAAAAATAAAGATGGCTGCGGGCAAAAAATAAAGATGACTGCGGGCAAAAAATAAAGATGGCTGCGGGCAAAAAATAAAGATGGTGGCGTGCAAAAAATAAAGATGGCGGCGTGCAAAAAATAAAGATGACTGCGGGCAAAAAATAAAGATGGCTGCGGGCAAAAAATAAAGATGGTGGCAGGCAAAAAATAAAGATGACTGCGGGCAAAGAATAAAGATGGAGGCGTGCAAAAAATAAAGATGGGGGCGGGCAAAGAATAAAGATGGCGGCGTGCAAAAAATAAAGATGCGGCGGGCAAAAAATAAAGATGGCTGCGTGCAAAGAATAAAGATGGAGGCATGCAAAAAATAAAGATGGGGCGGGCAAAGAATAAAGATGGCGGCGTGCAAAAAATAAAGATGCGGCGGGCAAAAAATAAAGATGGCTGCGTGCAAAGAATAAAGATGGAGGCATGCAAAAAATAAAGATGGGGCGGGCAAAGAATAAAGATGGCGGCGTGCAAAAAATAAAGATGGCGGCGGGCAAAAAATAAAGATGACTACGGGCAAAAAATAAAGATGGCTGCGGGCAAAAAATAAAGATGGTGGCAGGCAAAAAATAAAGATGACTGCGGGCAAAAAATAAAGATGGCTGCGGGCAAAAAATAAAGATGGTGGCGTGCAAAAAATAAAGATGACTGCGGGCAAAAAATAAAGATGGCTGCGGGCAAAAAATAAAGATGGTGGCAGGCAAAAAATAAAGATGGCTGCGGGCAAAAAATAAAGATGGTGGCAGGCAAAAAATAAAGATGGCTGCGGGCAAAGAATAAAGATGGAGGCGTGCAAAAATAAAGATGGGGGCGGGCAAAGAATAAAGATGGCGGCGTGCAAAAAATAAAGATGCGGCGGGCAAAAAATAAAGATGGCAGCGTGCAAAAAATAAAGATGGCGGCGGGCAAAAAATAAAGATGGCGGCGGGCAAAAAATAAAGATGGTGACGGGCAAAAAATAAAGATGGCGGCGTGCAAAAAATAAAGATGGCGACAGGCAAAAAATAAAGATTATGACGGGCAAAAAATAAAGATGGCGGCGGGCAAAAAATAAAGATGGTGACGGGCAAAAAATAAAGATGGCGGCGTGCAAAAAATAAAGATGGCGGCGGGCAAAAAATAAAGATGGCGGCGGGCAAAAAATAAAGATGGGGACGGGCAAAAAAACAAAATGGAGATGGCCAAAAGCCAAGATGGTGACAGCTGAAAAACCCCAAAAGATGGCGACAGCCAAAATCCAAGATGGCGACGACTAAGACCAAGATTGCAACATCTTCGAAAGCATATGCCACACACCAATGGGACACGTCACGGTGACTATGTCCACTTCTTATATACAGTCTACGGTTAGTCCTTAAAAAGTGAAGATACACAAGCTAAACAAACACAAAATCTGCTAATTCCCATATGCAATTCCAATTCTAAACCATGTCTCATAATACAATGCAATTAACAATCCAGTCACTTCCGAGGAGTTTGTACCATCACATGTAAGGTAAAAGAGGAAATGTCTCACCACTGAATGTAGGTGTGATTGTGCTCCAGTTTGTCATAGTCGCCTCTCCACTTAGTCAGAATCTCCTCTACGTAGATGCCTGAGAAGAGACAAGAGCTAATTAGCTGCCACGCACATTACTAGTGTGTGTGTGTGTATGTGTGGGTGTGTGTGTGTGTGTGTGTGTATATGTGTGTGTAAGCGTGTTTAAATATTGGATCAGTCCGCTAATCTGGTGGTCTTTCCCAGTCAAACATGACCTTTACCCAAACAAAACTCACTGAGCCCAAAGTCAACATTTCCTCTCTCCATAATGGCAGGAGGTATGCGTGCAGTGTGTGTGTGTGTGTGTGTGTGTGTGTGAGAGATCTCACCATCAGGTACTAGAGGGATCTTGTTCAGGTAGAAGCGCAAGTTACGGTACTCGTTGGGTAGGCGGGTCTTCCTGTAGTTCTACAAATACAAACAGAGCCAAGAAATCACAGTGGGTGTCAGCAATATATAGACAACATCCGTGCGTGTGTGTGTGTGTGTGTGTGTGTGTGTGTGTGTACCGGGTAGCTGTGACGGTATTTGTAGAGGTCCCTGGCAGCGTAGAAACTCCTCTTCATCTTTGGACCGGACTCTGGAGATTCTGTCAGCTGGGAAACAAAAGCAAGAAAGAAGGAAAGAAACTGGGTTCAAATGCAGATCTGAAACAAGACTCCGTCCAGCACTCATCTCACCATTCAGCTCAACGAAAAGCACCACCTTTGCTTTTCAGAGGTCCGGGCGGCTGTCATCATCCATATCTTTCTAGCAAAGGAGGACAATTCACATCGCCGCCGCTGTGCCATCGTCACAGACGGACGCTCGAATCTCGATGTGATTCTCAAATCAAATCTGGGTCACGCTAACTTCCACTGGACAGAAAGGCTCGCAGTGCTCCGCTGGGCCTCCTCCTGTTATTTATTTTGTGTTTTTGTATTACTTTAGAAAGGCTTGGTACACGGTCTACATATATTTTAGTATCCAGGATGCCGGATCACATTTTATTTATCTTTACATTATGAAGCTGGATTCCAGTACATAAATCCAGCAAAAACAGATAATGATGACTAAATCCCCCCCCCCAAAAAAAAAGCAAAAAAACAAAGCAAAAACAAATGGAAATCGTGTCATACATATTTTGTGAGTCCGATAACGGGATCACACAGAGCTAATCTATTTAGATCTATCTCCCATTTTAATGTAATCCCAGAAGCGTTCCCAGGGCGATCGATGGATTCAGTTCCTTCTCCAATGGCCCTCCCTATATATCTGACGATATCTACAGTATATAAACCATATACTGGACAGGTCTATTAACTACACCAGAACTCTTCTGTTCTTCAGCTTCACCCAGTAATTCAAGCTATATTCTGTGTCACGTATCCTAATTTGTACAGCCATGTTTGTGGGTTGTGGTTTTTTTGTGTGTTTTTTTTTACCTGATCCTGATCGTTACAATCTGAAAACTGCATACTAACTTTTGAGGAATACTCTTTACAGATCAATGACAAACCTCATTCAACCAATATCCAACAAAGGATGATTCAGGAAATTACAGTTTCTCAAATAGTCCTGTTGTATATATATATATATATATATATATATATATATATATATATATATATATATATATATATATATATATTCAGAACCAGTGTGAAGTAGTCTGACAACAACCACCCAACTAACTATTATGATAATTCGGGCAGAGGGACCAATACGCATGAGGCCCTAATAACTAATAATAATAATACTTTATTTCCTTCATAAACCAGCTAGCAGACTGGGACTATATTTGATACATAACTAACACAATCATGTGTAGCATACAGTATGTAGTGCTGCTCACTGGATTAACAACGAGGCGTAGTAAGTGAGTGAAGTTCACACAGCATAGGTCGCCTAAAACTGACGGTTTTTGTGAATGACGTTTGGCGCAGGCTGGATGCTCGCCTCTACGGGACACAGCAGCACGGCAGTCGGGGCTGCTCGGTTGCCCTTTCTGTGTCCCGGCCTCGTTAATAATATCCGCCGCCGGTGGCACATGTTACCGCACCGTGTCCCGGTTCTGCCCCCCCCGCCCCCCCAGCCCCCCGATAGTGTCATCACATGCTACGCTATAGACAAAACCCCTCACTGTACCTGCGGGGACGCATCCTCGGGGTCTCCGGCGGCCCGGTCGCTCTCCGCCGGGCTGGCGGAGCCGGAGATGCCGCTGTCATCTTCAGCCGCCGGCTCGTCGCTCTCGGAGTCCGACCCCCACGTCGAGTCACATTCCTCAACGGTACTCGGCTCCTTGATACGCCAGCTGCCCAACAGATTTCCCATTTAAAAAAACATGCAAACACCCCCCGCTCTCTTCTATTGTCCTCGTATTTGCACTTTTAAAAAAAATACTACATAATTTTGTCCACACACTCGTATTTCTTGGTTGGCAGTGCCGCTGGGCTCACATTGCCCTCGGAGCGCAGCTTTTTAAATGGCAGAGAAGGGAATTTCCAGATCAGCGATGATGTGCGTCTATGTATGAGGGGTGATTAGTGCCACAACGCAGCAGGATGAGTTCTTAAAGCTACAAACCCTGAATTCTGAACTGAATAGGTAATAATTGTCTTGATGGTTGCCAGAAATAGCACCAAATGGTTGTATAGGCCTAGCAATGGTCAACTAATTAAATCACCAAAAAAAAATGATGTTGTATTTTTGGTCTAGCTTGTTAAAGCGGTCATACGGTATCACTGTGGGATTTTGCTACCATGCCGAGTGAAGCCAATGTGGGAGTGTCTTAAAACTTACATTCTCTCTACTGACCAGCAGGGTTTGACTCCTCTGGTTGCATAAAGACGTCTACAGAAGTCTATGAGAAAATAATGGTGAAATCGCCAAAGTCAAGGCTTCAAAACGGCAGTCTACAAACCAATGGGTGACGTCACAATGACTAAATCAACTACTTATATACAGTCTATGGTTCCAAAGTTAATTGTTAATGTGTCCTTGTGGTGACCTGATCCACTTGGATTTAAACTTAATATGTTTTGCACATATTAAATGTATGCATGTAAATATAAAGGTTGTACTTAGTGCCTCTGCTGCATTTCATGGCAATATTTTAGATTTGTTTATTTATTTTTTATTTACAACACATAAAAAACACAACAGCGTGTCTACATTTTGAGATAATAATAACGTTTATTTCATATGTAGAATGCATATTGTATGTTGCTTTGCTCCTCTAAAGGCGCTGGCACCATTTTGTAACCCAGTATTTGATAGTTCACAAGGTCACTGACAAATCCCTCCCTCCTCACCAGGTCGCTTTGTGGCATTAATCGCTCCTCATACAGAGTCCCGTAACAGCAGCATCAGGACCAGAACTGTATCACGTGACACCGGGACAGGAGGCGGTTACTGTATCCTCCTCCCTGACATTATCAATGTCACTCCGGGAACAAAGGGAAACTGTGAAGGTTCTTCTTTTGGACAATCCAACCTATGTTTTGAATTTATCATGGTTTTAACTAAACGGAAGAAACATGTTAATTGTCGTCTTATTGCTCATTTTACTTTACTTACAATTATTTTGTTTATTGAGGCCATGTGTAAGCATATTTCAAGCATTCCATTGAGTGATTTAAGGAAATAGTTCTTATAAAGAAATGGGGATTACATGATGTGGGTTGGGTTTCACACTTGCTCCTGTTTTTTTTTTTAAATTTTGCCGTAGAGGCATTGTTGGTCACTTCCTTAATTATCTGATCAGGAATGTCCTTTTTCTGATGTGATGGTCCGACAACTAAGGATGTCGTATGCTGTATTTTGTAAGTCACTTGTCTTTGTAAGTCGCTTTGGATAAAAGCGTCTGCTAAATGACCGTAATGTAATGTAATGTAATGTAATATAATGTAATGTAATGTAATGTAATGTAATGCTGTAGGGATTGTAAAGTCCTCTGAGGAACAATTTTTGATTCGGGTTCATACAAATAAATTGAATTGAATTGAAAGTAAAATTCTACTGGAATATCAGCACAAGTTCAAAGCAACTGCACTTTAAAATGAGAGTTAGTGTCGACCTTCAAAATCACACATACACACACAAATCCGACCCTCTGTCGGCATTTTTGGTTCGGTCGAGCCTTCAGGTCGACCAGCCTCAGAGGGCTCACCCCGGAGCGGGGAACTTCAGGGCTCTTGGCAGCCTGAGCGACACCTGTGACATAAACGTGACTCTGATGTATCCGGCTGAAAGTGAGTCACAGAGGTCAGGGCACAGCCATCTCTTTAGTCGGCGAAATGTCCAAATCGAGTGAAACCAATAAATGAGCTAATCGAGACTCCGCACCACGGTGCGGACGGCTTAGTTTCTGTCTCGTCCGCAAAGTACGGGAAGTGTGAGTACATCTGTGTGAACCCTGTGACATTATGAGTCATTCCATGTGAAATACTAGCTAAACCAGAAGCAGCTCAATAAAGTGAACCCTTTACGACAAAGCTGCAGCTCCCATGACGCTTCGTATTTGTTCATGCAGGCTTTTCGTTATTCTATAAAAACAATGGGAGTGAATGGTGTGTTTAAGGCCGGGTTGGAGGCCACTGATATCTTTATTTGAAATATCTCCAAGTGCCTATGTGTACCTTTTAATGTGCCTTAAAAACATTTGTCAAAAACAAAAGGTGGACATCAAAGTATCAGACTAGAAATCCTCTTTGAAATGTTTGGAGAAAAGCCGTTTAGTACAGAACAGTAAAAGACAGAATTAGACGTGAACACCGGCAGCTTTTAAAAATTGTGTTTCCTAATCTGAGGGATTGATGAACAGCCGGTGACGGTATCAACGTTTCATCTGAATCCAAGCCACGCGCCGCACAGCGCATTTTTTTTCCCCCGTTGACTTTACCTCCTTACTTTAACTCCGAGACTGTGTCCGCCACAAAGGAGCTTTCCTCCAGTAAGCTTTTTTATTGCTTTCACTCCGAACCTGATGGCCTCTGGAAACACCACCACAGACCGTTTATTGGCAAATTATAACTCATGCTGTACAGTGATAGTGTGCACTTCCACTGCACACACACACACACACACACACACACACACACACACACACACACACCCAGTGTCAAAAATCATGGGCGCAACTAATGGTTAATCTGGTTAGTGTTTTCTCAATTACTCATTTGTTTGGTCTATGTCAGAAAAGTGTGACTGAAAATGTCACATATCTTTATTTCCTAATTCCCCATGTGACATATTGTTTTGTCTGAAGTCTTCAGATAGTCAGTTTACCGTCACAGAATATATACAGGAAAGAAGTTGGAACCAGAACTTTTTTTTTAATGTTGAAAACAAACAAAAGAGTCACTGATTCATTTTTCTGAGAATCCACTCATTGTTTCAGCTCCACATTAATGCAATTCAACTGTCTGCTAAATGCTAACATGCCATTCTTTGTGGAACATTTTTTAGAGAATAACTTGTGCTTAGTGGAAATGATGATGATTCCATAAGCGGCACCGGCGGCATATATGAGGGCTCCAACAAAATGAGGAATAAGCATGTACTATTTTACTCAAAGGAAGTGCAAGAAGAGGATGTATTTATAAGTGCTGTGAGAACATCATGAGCAGTGATCTAATTCTATTCTGCTTGTGTAAAGGAGAAGAGGGCTACTAAAGGGAGAGTAAAGAAGAACAGGCAGAAGCTGAATCTGAATGGATGCATTCATACAGATTCCGAAACAAAGAAGACCACAAGCTAAACACATGAGAGTTAAAGTAGAGCAGCACAGACCAACACCAGTCCTTTACTTGGCTCGTGTGTTATTGCTCTGTTCTGTCTTTTCTGACAATTTGTAAGAGATTTTGCGCGCAACGAGAATGCCTTGAACCTTGAACCTTGACGTGGCGTACAAATGAATTTGTACGTTTAGAGCATGGATGCACGATGCTCTAAACAAGTGACGCAAAAGTATCACAAGCGAGAGAGAGACCGCTGGAGTGTGTCAAATACACCAGGCTGTTCTCCATCCAGCGTTTGGAGCTACAACCTACGGAAAAAATAACGCGCGGTAATTCGTACGTATCCCACCAAATGATCTCATTTGTTTTACATGTAATCATGGACGAGGAAGTATAAAGACGCCAAAAAAAGCCCACACGTGGCGGCTGGAAGAGGAGGTGGACGGGTCCACCAGCCAGCGATCTGCTAGCCAGGAAACTAGCTCCTCATGTGAAACGAGAAGTCAACGTTGATTTCTTTGTCATGTAGCTCGTGTGCTTCAGTCACGGCCGTAGTTGTTTTAATCTTGTCCTAAACCTAACTGACTTGTTTCCTGTGAGGACGGAAGTTTATTTTGAAAAGACATGTATCCATGTAATGAGCTGAAATTGACACATGGATAAAAAAATTGACTTTTCAAAAGATATACTAACAGCTGTTAGTATATCTGTTAGTAACCCGGTGTCCCAAAGTTTTTGTATTTTGTGACATGTTTTCCTGTTACATTGTTTTACATAGTTTCCGCATTTCTTTCTAGCAAGTTGCTGGAAATTGTAAATATTAACATATTAACGCCTCACCGGAAAACCGTCTCTCTGCAGTTCAGAGTTTGTGATCAGTTTGTGGAGCGTCGAGAGGAAACAGATGGGTTTTTTTTCTGAAGACAGTGCAAAGAGGAGAGTGAATATTACTTAACATTGCAGTTTTAATGCTACAAAAAAAGTCACATGGTAATTTTGATACGGGCATGTGTGATTTTTAGTTATTCATATTTTAAATGAATATCTGAAAATGTATTGTTTTATGTGACATATGTGAAAACACATGACAAATATGATATATTTGTGACATTCCCAATCATCTATCACATTTTTGAAGTGCTGTTCATAAGTGTACGTACAGAATTAACCCTAAATAAGTAATTATTACAATAATTGCCATGATTTCGCTGAGAAACCTTTGTGTGTGCGCCTGTAACTCCATCTGATAAAGCGAGAGCGAAGACGCTGCATCATTTGAGAGTGGCAGGACACTGAGCAGGGTGAATCGCATCTCTTTCATTAGAGATCGGTTGAAAGCACACCTACGATCAAAAGCTAGAGATGGATGCTGAAGACCAAAGTTGTTAGGAGTCTCCTCTTTCCTTCCGTCTTTTGTTGTACCGTATATTCACCACCAGGGAGCAGTGTTTCCACTGTAATACTGTCAGGCTGTCTGACCGCGTTCATGAATAGTGTCCACATTCCACACACTTGGGGGCTGCTGCTAAAGTGCTGTAGCTGCCAGCACTTTAGCAGCATGCACCTTGCTGAGAAAAGGCCTCTAAGTGAAATGGGCAGCTCAGTATTCCCTGCCTTCTAAGCAGTGTGTGTGTGTGTGTGTGTGTGTGTGTGTGTGTGTGTGTGTGTGTGTGTGTGTGTGTGTGTTAAAAGCTGTTATGTTTCTCCAGGGATTAACTTGGATTCACTGCTGCCATTAACAGCATGTTAGCTACCTGAGTTGATGCTGAGAAACCAACCATAATGTCCATACAGTATGTGTGTGTGTGTGTGTGTGTGTGTGTGTGTGTGTGTGTGTGTGTGTGTGTGTGTGTTGATATGGTATGGAGGCTCAGGCTCTGTATTCAGCTGATGTATGTGTGGGTGTACATGTGTGGGAGAAAACCACAGCCTGTATATAAGTAGTGGACAAAGTCGCTGTGAAGTCACCCATTGGTTTGTGGACTTGCAACCAGTGAAGAGAAGTGACCATATATGGACTGCGGAGGAGTGACGTAGAGACGCAGTATACAGCACATGTAGCGACCTGTCAATCACAAGGTAGCCCCGCCCTAATGCATACTCCTATTTATGGTCTCTTTGACTCTAAATGGAGCATAATGTACTAAATGAACATCATGCTGTATTGAAGAAGACTTGAAACCATAGAGTTTGAGACCATAAACTCATGTTTACAATGTTTACTGAGGGAATAAATCAAGTGAGAAGTAGAGTCATTTTAGACTAGACTTCTATACAACCAGACTTCTTTTTGCCACCGGAGGAGTCGCCCCCTGATGGCCATTAGAGAGAATGCAAGTTGAAGGCACTTCAACATTGGCTTCACACACGGAGGCTGTGGGATGAACTGTGTGAAACTTCAGGGGGAAAAAAAGAGACATTTTACATTCTCCTGCTCCATATTACAATATGCCGTATTCTATTTGTCTTAATGCTAAACCCACAAAGCACTGTGTCAGTATGATCTGCAGAATTCGGTGCACAGTACATTCTATAAATAATACAAATTGAGCATTAATCATGAATAAATCCTATTAGCACAACCAAGTACTGTTTCCTCTAACAGCCGCAAATTAAACGTACGTTTGGTCCACTAATGATGTGAAAATCTAACCCACATTCTCAGCTGATTAAAAAGGAAAGGACGGAGAGTCACAGATGTTTATAGATTAAACACTTTTCTACGGACACACAAACCAAGTGATCCATGAAATGATATTGGTTGTTATGGGATAAAGTCAGTAAATCACTGTGTTTGCTCCAGCAGCAGTGGGGGGGGGGGGGAGGGGAGGGGAGGGTTTTGTTGTACCTAGTCAATATTAATTGGAAATGTACTCCTTGTGGTTCACTGGGGACAGTTTTATACTTTATTTTATCATTGGCTTAGTTAATGCATATGGCAGGAATTTTGGCAAGGGTCAGAGTTTTTTTTTTTTTTTTTCAATTTATTTTGGAAGTTCAACCTCAGCTCCTATAATAAGTCTACAATAAACTGTGTAGTCACAACACAGACATCCACACCCTGAAGGACAAAAATGTCTCCATTGAAACCAGTGTAATCCACAATGTTTGATCTCTCGGCCATTATAAAAGTATGCATATCATTATATCATGTTTTCTATTTAGAACACCTGGCTTCGACATTGTAATTTCTACTGTTGTTGCTAATCAGAAGCATTATGTAAACAAACATGAAATGAATGAGTGAATATTTGGTGGTTAGTTATCCGGAACGAAAGTTAAACGATCCGTTAAAAGAATCAGTGAAAGTTAACAATATTAATATATAGTATTTTTACAGCAGTTGAAGGGAACATGTTGTATACAGACAATCATTTTATTTATTTTTCTTTCAGAATTACAGCGGTATTTAAAGGGTTAAAATTCTGAAACTTCAGGAATATTTGATAGTTATGATCCAGGCTGAAGTTGGTCAAAATATTCAAAGAGTGAAAGAAGAAAATAATATTGATGTTTAATTTTATGGCAGTTTTGTGAGACGGAAATGTGCTTTAAAGACATCAGAGAAACTTTTTATAAAGGGATTCAAAAGAGTTAAAATGATTACATACCATTACACTAGACTGCAAAACAAGACTAGTAATTAATCTATTTATTCATTCATACATCATGTCTCTTTGACCCACTACTTACTGTATATTAACCTAAGTGTCAAATTTTTTTTTCTTGTTGGTCTAAAGCTCTGTCACAGGGAACGTCGCCTAGAGGTGGCCTGTTGATGACCGCTGGCATGCACAACGCCAGATGGTCCCTCTGCAAAAATATGTAACAAACTCATCTGAGAATAGGAGGAATGTTTTAATACATAGCTTCTATAAACATTGCTCGCCAACGCTTATTGAAGTATCGTCTGCAGCAGCGGGCCGTCACTGCTTAATGTAAATAACGAGACGCTGTTCCTTTAACAAGTGAGTTATTTTATTGACCCTTCGCTGAGAACCTCCCCTCTAACGCAGATATACGTTTCTACGGGAAAACCTATGGCGCCAACATTAGCAGAGTACGTTAGCACATCATTAACTAGTACCTTTTTATTGATCGTAACAATTATTTTTTATTATCATTATCTTCTGTATCAATCACCAGGCGATGTGGTTAACACTTTAGCTTCTATCTTTTATCATTTTTAACCCGTTTTCACTGCTGAATCAGTTTGACATCATGGATACATTCTTCAAACGCATATTGTGGACCCTTCTGTTTGCTTCTCTGAAATCCCTTTTCACATTTCCAAAAATGAGATAATATACAGTATATTCAGGGAGTGCAGTGAGTGACAGTGTGGGCTCCGTGACTCTGACAGCTTAACGGAGTAGCAGCGGGGGTGTCTTAGCGAAGGGTCAACTATGTCCTCAGACGGCTCAAAATGAAAGATTATCATGGTGATGATGTTATCCCGCTTACGTCCAGCCTCTCGCTGGAATTCAATTCCTCAGCTAATGAAGGAGTGCCCTTTTGACTCGGCTCAATGGATGCTGCAGTGCTGCTGTTTGTCTTGTCGGTAGAAATAAAACCCGTGGCAGGAGAGGAGACTAAGTCTTCACTAGTCTCCTCTGACCTCCCCTCCGATACAGCGGGCGGCTGATACAGTAGTTAATTGGCAACCTGAAACAAAATGGAATCCATCACGGCCCATCAGTGTCCTTCTACAAAAGGACAGCAGACAGGTGGTCAGAAGACCATATTAACGTTGGGTAAAACCCATCGAACTGAACGTCGTTCCCCAGACTCTCTGCAGTCTGCTGTTGTGCATACCGCTTCAAATAAATCAACCTCCCACTCTGGGTGGACAGCAGCTCCTGTTCGTTCGCTCATCGTTCCTCCGCCCACTCGTTCACCAAGCCAAACACACTCAAGGTTATGTCGCTTGAAAAATGGCCTCTGTGATACATGTGTTGGACCCTCTCACGCCAAACGTCACGATGTCGGGACTGTCACACGCGATGTGAGCGCGGGACACAGGTCAGCCAGTACACATCAAACCACAATTAAGGATTTTCAAGGAAAAGACCTGAGCAAGTCAATAGTCAAATATGACTCAACCTCGTATACATTATAAGTAGATTTGACAAAAACAATTCCAACTCAAGGTCCATTTTCTTGCTTTTTCCTGGGATCTCAACCCTATCACATGATCTTCATCAGTGAATGGATTTTGGTCAGTTTTTACAGAGATGGATCTGTTAACATGCGTGCTCAGTAGCTGTCATGATTTCATCAATTGTCAGAGTCAGGGCATCCTCCCCCATCACCATGGCAACTGAGTAAACAACATCCTCTAATAGCTTATGTTACGGTTGAAAGCTCCACGAATAAGCGAGTAAGGCGACGGTGAGCTGGGATTGTTTTGTCAAATTGGTTAAAAAATGTACTTGCTTGATGCTTTATTACCAACACAATTTTAAATTGTATTACTAACATGTATGTTGGTATGTTGTGTATGTACGAGGGATGCACCGATCCAACTTTTTCAGTCCCCACGCCGAAAGCGATACCTGGGCTTTGGGTAAAACAAAATGTAACAAACAAATACATAGACATAAATTTACCGAATTGTTATTTATCATTAAAATAAGAAATCGTGAACCAGAAAAAAAAAAATCTTCAAAATGAACAGGAATTACAATTCAAGCATAAACCTTGTTAATCCTGCAACAAACTGATTAAGACTTAAACAGGGATTAAATATAAAAATCCAAAATGAAATGAATAGATCGGTCCCATTGTCCTCAAACGATGACAGTATTAACTGACAAAAAAATACATAAAATCTATTTTCATAGTCCAGATCAAGTATTTTAGAACAAGTTCAACTTGTTCCTGTCTGATTCTCACCACCATATGATTTATGGCTTTGTGACGAAAAGGAGGGAAGAAGAAAGCAAGAGTCTTTGCTCTACTGAGCGACACCTGAACCATTATCATCATGCAGAAATCATCACAAACGAGTGTCACGATATGGGAAACTCCGCGTCGAGTCATTTAGGATTAACAATCAGCAATCAGCACAGATTACAGTTTATGAAAAAAACTAAAATCTCCCCGCTTCGGCAATTAGGACCTCTAGCTGATCTCAAGTCAGCTGTGTGTTTATGTGTGTGTGTGTGTGTGTGTGTGTGTGTGTGTGTGTGTGTGTGTGAAGCAAAGCACTGCTGAAAAACTTGTGTTCTGGCAACGTCCTTCCAACCGCTCCACGCTCTACTTCTACTTCAACATTCACATTCTGTTCCATTTCCCCCACCTATTTGCTATTCCCCCGGAGCTTCTTAAGTAGCAGCGCGCTAGCAGCTGATCCCTCAGGCCGACAGTCTGGCGCACGGCTAGCGACTAAGTGTCAGTGAAACAGATGAGGCTGCCGTCCACACTGACCTGTTTACAGACACTAAAGGCTTACGGGTGCGAACGCCGCCCCCGTGATAAATCGTTTGTCCGCAATGGCTGAAAAAATGAACTGGTAGCAAATGAGGACGAGCCACCGGCCCATGTTTGTTTAATCAATATCAATTCCTTGATCAATTTCATACCATCAAATGTGGATTAGATATTTAGGATGTCAAAAAGAAACAGTTGAAGTGCAGCAAAACTTATATCCTTCAAGTTGCAGTTATATATATATATATATAAATAATAAATAGTGGAGCAATGGAATCCATTGATTCAGTTTTTCCATGGCAATAATCTCAGAGTGTGCAGTTGAAATAGAAGACGCCCGGTTTGGTGTCATTATTCAAATTTGAAATGAAAAAAAAAGCCTTCTAGTCTAATATTTGAATTAGAATATTAAACCGATAAGTCGGTCTCCTTGAGTGGTTTTACAGCTCAGACAGAATGGCAGGTGTCGGGGTTGAAGATGGATTACTCCGAGGTCTCAGTGGTAGAGAAGACCGGGTGAGACACACAGACAGCTGTAAGGTGATAGGTCATATATATTACACTACAGTTTGGGATACACGGACTCTTTCAGAGGCAGTAAACCAAACGGGGGACAAGAGGATTGGGGCACGGAACATATCAAGAATGCTTGAGAGCGTTACTGCATTATGTTCCATTATATTTGTATTAAATTGATACAGAAAAATTCACCAGAATGCAGGAAATTAAGTGTTTGACGCCTTAACATTTTCTGGGGAAGGACCCCCAGAACCCCCCCCCCCTCGCCTTAACGTGTGTCCCCACCAGAGTAGCCACCAGTGTGGATCACATCTGTAGAAGCAAATGCATCAGGCCAGCTCCACGCTTCTCATGCCGACTCTCTGAACACAACCCAAAACCTCTGCAGCAACGTAACTGTCAGTGGTGCACAGGCCCTGTGTTGTAATCAGGCAGGCAATCGCCGGTTTTGCAGAGTGAAACGGAAGTGTCTTAAAACTTGTATTATCTCTACTGACCAGCAGGGTGCGACTCCTCCTGGTTGCAAAAAGCAGTCTATGAGAAAATGACCCTACTTGTCACTTGATTTATTCCCTCAGTAAACATTGTAAACTTGAGTTTATGGTCTCAATCTCTAGTTTCAAGTCTTCTTCAATACGGCATGATGTTCATTTTGTAAATTATGACAAATAGACTATAAAGCAGGGTATGCTTTACGGCGGGCTTACCGGGATTGACAGGTCCGCCACCACCAGAGCCGTAAATGGCGTCTCTATGTCTTTTCTCCGTATTCCAACTGTGGGAACTTCTGTTCATTGGTTGCAACAAAAAACAACATGGCGAAGGCCGTATTTCAAGATGGTGATGGAGAAATCGTCAACTCGAGGCTTCAAAATGGCAGTCCACAAACCAATGGGTAATGTCACAATGACTATATTCACATCTTATACTGTATACAGTCTGTTGCACTAAGCCCCTTGTGGGTCCGTCTACTCATACCCCAGAGCCAATCTCTTCCCCCCCCCAACTCCCTCAAAAGTAGGATTGGGTACCGAAAACCAGTGCCAATAGGGCTTTCGGTGCTTCATTTTGGTGCCTGAGCCGATTGAAATACTGCCACTGGTGGCCTAAAATGGACGTTACAGCCAACATAAGCATCACCTCACTTGCGCTAGTTAACGTTACACTATTCTGATGACTCCGTCCTGGCAGCAGGTAACGATAGCCTACCGTTGTATAGCTACAGTAGCTAGCTAGCCATCAAGAGAAAATGCCGAAAGGTAAACGGTCAAAAGTGTGGCTGGATTTCGCACTAAAAGGTGTGCACCGTGTTCGACTGCCTGCGTGAGCGTGAGCCCATGCCAAGCACCACAGCGGCAGTGTGGGCCTCCCTGATGAGGAGACTGGTCCCAACCCTGAACGAGTGGAGACCGATGATGACAACAGCAGCCTTACCTCAGGTTAGTAATGTAATGTTGATTACAAATCTTGCATTTATAAAAGTAGGCCTAATAACAAATGATAAATTAGGCATTATAACCATGTTTAAGTTAGCTAGCTAGCTACTAGCAAACGGTAGGCTACCTGCCGCCATCATAGCAAGTCAGTGTAATGTTAATGAAACTAGCGATGGCATGTGCAGTGATGCTTCTGTTGCCTGTAAAATATTTAACATTATTTATGTTTATATTTTTGGCTCTCCAGCTTCAACAGCTGGCTCACCTTGGCAAAGAAGGCTTATTTAACAAGAGAGAAGGTGGAGGAACTCCACAGGTCTGTGACCAAATGTGTGGTCAAGGGACTGCGTTCACACACGCCGCTTTTCCTGCTCTCATTTATTTAAATACCAGCCCTTTTGCGCTTGCTTTAGATTTGGCCACAGTGTTGCGTTTCAGTGTCAAAGACCAAAACTGCAAGCGCGTATATGACCCGGCAATATGCATTGCTCTAAAGAATTCCCAACTTATTTTTTCACAGAGAAATGTCAATCATTTTCCCTCCTCAAACAATAGGATATCAATGAGTAATTTTGCTTCTGTTTTGTGTCTGAGATCATTGTTTCATTAAAGAGTTAGTAATAGGCTTACTCTTAGAATCGGATGACTTAAAACTTGAAACTCGACTTTACACCAATGACACGTGACTTTGCTTGGACTTAGACCTTTTTTACTTAGAACAACTTAATATCGTCCCCAGGCCCATCGATTACATTATGAAAACATGCAGAGCGATTGTCCAGACAAGGAAGTGAAATAGTGTGAATAACTACACATTATAAAAAATACAGGACTTAGTCAAGACTTCACAAGACTTGTGAAATGCAAAACATTGACTCGTCCCGCCACTGCCATTTACTGATATGGTGGCTTTTGGCATGTCCTGTATATAAGAGATGGACGTAGTCATTGTGACGGCACCCATTGATTTGTGGAGTGCGACATTTTGGCCGTCATCGTCTTGTTTATTTTTACTAGATATGGTTACAACGGAAGTGACCCTATTTGGATAGCCGAGAAGTGATGCCGTGGTAGAGACGCCTTATAAACGGCTCTGGTAGCGACTTGTCAATCACAAGGTAGTCCCGCCCTAAAGCATACCCTGCTTTATGGTCTATTTGACTCTAAATGGACCATAATTTACGAAATGAACATCATGCTGTATTGAAAAACAGTTGAAACTAGCAATTGAGACCATGAACTCAAGTTTACAATGTTTACTGAGATAATAAATAAACAATCAGACTTCTTTTTTGCAACCAGAGGAGTCGTCCCCTGATGGCCATTAGAGAGAATGCAAGTTTAAGACACTTATGCATTGGCTTTACCTAGAACCAGAGATTGCCTGGTTACCTTTCTCCTTTCTTGTCCCATAACCAAACTGTCGTTGAGCAAACGGATCGCCAACTGACTTAAAAATACATCAACTTGTAGTTAACATCTGACGCACGCAGACTTTACATTGACACTGTGTTTCTACAGAGACGGTCTCCTCTGTTATGCTAATGGAGCCCAGATATTGCCAGTAATTCAATGTTAGTCAAACAGCAGTTTGTTTGGTTGCTGGGCACGCTCGAGAGACTTTGCCCGTCCTCGCTCAACAAATGCACTGGCAGAGCTGCAGCCATCAATGTCACTGCACAGCCAGCGCGAGGTATAGAGCACTTCCCTTCCGAGTCCAGCCCTGTGTTGCACACAAAGAAAGAGGCTGGGCTGCGAGCCAGCTGAGGGTGTATTCACGAAGAAAAGTATAAGTAGTAAGTAAGCAGTAGCTGCTTGGTGTGTCTGAGAGATGAATCGAGGGAGGGTGAGATTTTGCTTCCCTCGTTAGCATATGCAGGGCTCAGATATGTATACTTTAAAACAGGGGTCTTCAACGTTTTTCAGGCCAAGGACCCCCAAACTGATAGAGAGATGGAGTAGGGACCCCCTACTATATATAGTATAAAATTGTGTTTTATATTAAACTGGGCCTAGTGCCATGTATAAACATACCTTGTCAATACTAAGCTATTCAAATAATACACAGGTTCATATATTCATGTTTTTATTTTAAACATACAGTGTGTAGGGTGGACGTGCCACTGCCATTAATAAACACACCTCGTCAACTGATACCAATGCCAATATCGACATTGTCTGTCAATTGCATGATAATCATGCATACAAGCTATTCAAATTGACATTTTTATTTTAAACATAACTGTGGAAATGAAAAATGAGGCCTATTAGTGCCACTGCCATGCATAAACATACCTGTTATCTTGCATACAATACTGAACTATTCAAATAATGGACAGTTTCATGTTTTTTGGTCGAGTTACAAAACAATCCATTTTCGCTCATAACAATGTTCATACACTTGGCACAATAATATACTGGTCTCCGTAGTTGGCTGTTGTGGATAGCAGCTGCAGTGTTTTAGCCAGGATAATCTTGCAAAAATTATTGCACACGGATTCGTGGGTGAAATAAATGTTGTTTTAAATATTTTTTACAACGGTATCTTCTCTTCAAATAATATTGCAGCGTGCGTCCTTGTGTTTGGGATCTTAGTCAGCTGGGGACTGAATAGGCTCTCGGTCAATCACGGGGAACCTGACAGAGCCAGCAAGTAACCTGCAGCCTCATGATTGGCACAGCAGCGATAGGGGCGGGTCCTCCTCTTTGTGTGCTGGAGGCTTGAAGGCAGTGTTGCCAACTTGGCGACTTTCTCACTAAATCTGGTGACTTTCCGAACCCTCTTGAGACAAACTTTTTTTTGTCAAAAGCTACTAGCGACAAATCTACTGACTTTTTCTGGTGTTGTTGGAGACTTCTCTGGTGTTTTGACTCTGACGTGAAAGCACGTACCGTTCTACAGTTACTGCCGTGAATGAGCAGCGGGTGTTACCGCGGGCCGCCCTGAAACACTCACAGGCTTCGCGCAGCAGTCCCAGCTGCAGTCAGAGCAGAGAGGTGACGCAAATGAATCGCGCATGGCCGCCGCTGATCCCACCATGGCTTACGGAGCGGGATGTAACGGTGAATATTTTTAAAAACAGAGAAACTCCTGGGTATACGGGAGCATACCCTCTTATGATGGTGATTAACAATGGGGTCCATAAGAAGTGATGGACTATTTCAATGGCAAAAAAAAGAAACAGAAGAAAGTACATTTGTAGTTCTAAACATATTAAGGTTTTTTTTTTTACTCACTTTTTACAATGATGCAAATTAGGCTAGGGGTCCGTGGAGGCCTGTTGGAGACTTCTGCTTTAAAAGGCTCCTAAGAGTTATACTGTTTATGTCAGTCACCCCAAATCAATGTCCTTGCAGCTGTTGCTGGACTCTTTAAGATGGGTCTAAACAGAATGCAGTGTGAGCGTGTGTGTGTGTGTGTGTGTGTGTGTGTGTGTGTGTGTGTGTGACTGTATTTTCCAAACCCTCTGTACTGTATTGTCCCCTCGAACTGTCTTCGCAAACAAATCAGCTTCGATTGCCTCAGCGCTCTTCAAAAGAGAGAGCGAGGCAGAGAGATAAATGGCAAATTAAATTGAAAAAGAAAAAAGGGTTGGGGGGGGCGAAATGGGAGGGAGAACATGGCGAACCCCCCCCCCCCCCCCCCCTCCAAAAAAAAGGCTCAAGCAGGAAAAGAAAGAGAGAAATTGATAAACAGGGGAGGCGGTGAGAGAAAGTCCTTACTGCGTTTTCTTCCAGTCTGTCTGGTAAGAAAGGAGGCACAGAAAAAGTGTTTTTCTGTTAGAGCTTTCATTTTTAGAAGCAGAGAATACATTCAGTACACTGTCAGGTTGCTGGGAACACAGAAGAAGCAATTTTACTCTTCATGGCCTTTCTCACAAAGGCTGATATTCTTCAGCGTTCAACCAAATGGTCAAAGGTATTATTTTAACCAGAAACACGACTGTATCGACCCCATTAAAGTATTGCGTTGACAGATAATGGAAAAATCTGCAGTGATTCCGTCTGCTGATATCCAAAAAGGGACCTGAGAAATTGTCTGAATTTCTTTAAGCTGTTTTAACACTGGCATGATTGAATTGCAGGATTTTTTTGTGGGCGTGGCCTTTATTAAAGGAGGCAGCCCTGGTTCACCTCCTGTATAATCACTAGTATTATCCTGCTGATCAGGGAAGCGTTAACTGTGGCTCCTGCTGACACACTGTGACCACTGAAAGCTCATTTAAAGAATCCTTAGTTAGTAGAAAGGGTTTGAAATGTTCGGGCTCAGCAGCATAACGGCAGAGTTTAGCATGTATGAATTACTAAAGAGGCCAGGGCTCAGGTCTATGTGGTCAGGTGGCTCCTGGTCTAGAGCTTTTTGAAGTGACTGTTATTATTTCTTGTCATAAAGTCTAAATGTCTACAAAGGGACGCAAAACAACCACAAACAGATGCTAAATGACCACAAAGAGGCACAAAATGACCAACAACTACACTAAAAGATGCAAACTGAGCATAACGAGACACCAACCGACTCCTAATCAACACGAGATGACTACAAAGACTCAAAGCGACCACAAAGAGACTGAACATGACATACCTGGCAACGACTAAAACCAAATGGCTGCTACATGAATGTGAATATGTGCTCCATCTGACAACAAATGAAAAGTAGTATGCATTGGCCTGTATGTATAAGCCCTCATCTAGCTGCTATCTGACTCGCCTCAACACAGAACACAATTGGCAGAACGGTAACGTAGAGAAAAAGAAAAAAATACATTTTTGTTTTTGGAGCTACAGGTCCTGATGGACGAGGTTCAGGGGCATTCCTCAAAACTTCCAGCAAGGAATTGAAACGTAACAGAGAGAAACCGCATTTGGGATGTAAACATCTTAGTCTGTTCAACACAGTCTCAGGGCAGTTCGTCAAATAGTCACGCATTGCGATCTACTGGTTTCGTGTACACAAATTGTCGCTTGAAACAAAAAAAAATGTGGGACGACGTTATGTTAAAAACAAAGCTAGGTTTAGACTAACTAACCAGTTAGTTTTGGAGAAACATCATGGTTGGTCCTAAATTAATTATGAACAGTTAGGGTTCGGCAACAAAACGAATTAGGTTTTGGAAAGACATCATGGTTGCGTTTAAAATAACTACGCACAGTTAGGTTTAGGCAACAAAACCACATTATTAGGTTTAGGAAAACTGTCACGAATGTTTAGGCATCAAATCCGCAACCATAAAACCACAACGCGACGTCGAACATCGGTCTCGTGGTTGAAAGTCTTGTGTTTGTTGTATCCATACACCACATGCATTTCATTTGTGTGTTTCACTATGAAAAAGGATCCTAATTAACTTTCCATTTTTTTTGTCTTGACAAAGCTAGACAATTTGTGTCCATGTACACAAAACCAATAGATTGCTATTTTATGATCTGCCATACTGGGCTGGTCTGTCAGTACTCACACCTTCAGACTGTTTCTATAATATGATATATATATATATATATATATATATATATACAATAATATCACTGTCACTGGTATGGCTATTATCTATGCTATGATCTTTGCAAACTGGACTATTTTTGCAATGAGGCTCATTTACATTTAAAAGGGACCAATTCTGCAGAAAATGTATGCTTAATCCTTTTTGTGAATTCGCCCATCAGTTGACAGAAAAACAGAAACTCTTCTACACTGTAATCCTAATGAACCGGTCCTGATTTATGTTCTACCTCCATGACACTTGTGTGTTCTTGACATTGTGTCAGAGAGTAACTGATTAAAGTCCGTGGCCATCATTATGGTTGTAGCTATTCAATAAAATACAGTCCAATAGACCAGCACCATAATGTCGCCTCTCTGACAGTATCAACAAAAGCTGAACTTAATTGCTACTCGGCAAGCATCGCAGATGTAGGATTTGTTTCATGACAGTTCCATTAATCATGACATGCAGGGGTTTCTATTATTGGCTTAGTCATTATAAAACACACATAGCCTGAATTAGATTTTCTCTTAACTGATAGAAATTGTGGCACACCACCAAAGCAATCAGCGCCTATAGAGATTAAGATGTTATTCATGTTATTGCTGAAGCGTTTGAGCCTGCTGCTTCTTGTTCATTCCTGCTCTGAGGAAATTCTCTGGCTGAGACCCGCCAGCAATTGCAATTTGGTAAAATGTACACCTCTACAGGCATTGATTGCTTTGGTGGTGTGCCACTTTTTTCTATTTGTGATCTAATTTGAACGCACACTTGCTGCCTTTGCTTGCTTTGGACTGAATGAAAAGATTGTCAGAGCTTTGAAATAAAACCAAGTTATAAAACTTGCCTTGCACGGCAGCAGGATTCAAGATTACGCAAAATTCCATCTTGTAAGGCTTTAAGCAGGCGGCAACCTCCTATTCGGAAAAGTGAAGCCAATGTGGAAGTGCACTTAACTTGCATTCTCTCTAATGGCCAGCAGGGGGCGACTCCTCTGGTTGCAAGGAGATGTCAGATTGTATAGAAGGCTATAAGAAGATGACTCTACTTCTCTCTTGTTCTATTACCTCAGTAAACATTATGGTCTCAATCTCTAGTTTCAAGTCTTCTTCAACACATGATGTTCATTTAGTAAACTATGGTCCATTTAGAGTCAAACAGACCATAAAGCAGAGTATGCTTTAGAGCGGGCTTACTGTGCCGCTACTAGAACTATATATGGCGTCTCTACGTCACTCATCCGCAGCCCAAATATGGTCACTTCCCTTCACTGGTTGCAAAAAACCAAGATGGTGACAGCCAAACGGGGAAACGTCACGATGACTACGTCCACTTCTTATATACAGTCTATGGGTTCAACCATCTGCCAGATCATGTTGCTGGCCTGAAAGTATTCTTGTTTATTGTTCCCAAATTACACAGATTTGAGTTTTTTGCTCCAGACACGCACACTCCCTCTGCAAAAGCTCTTTAGGCCCACTAAGGTTGTCCCGCCCCACAGTTCCACTACCACTGATTGAGTAGCTGTAGAATCAGAATGGCAGAGTAACGAAGAAAAACAGAGCAAGATACTATACTCCGTACATATCTTTGATAAATATAGGGTCAGTGTTGCTAATACACAAAGTTAAAACAGATGTTTTAAGTTTTGCCCTCCTCCCCATTGCTAAAGATTTTGAAGGTGAAGCAAGATTTTTTTTTTTCACACGCTGGTTTTAAGTAGAGAACGACATCTGACGGTTCGAGTGTCAAAAGTAAAAACATTAAATATCAGCATCTGTCATTAGCACCCACATGTGGGTGCTAATGACAAAACATTGAAAAGTGTTCTGTCAGCATTGGAAGCTGAGAATTTAGTTAAATCCATTGTAACTCTTGATTTTTTTACTACCAATGCCACCAAATGTCAAGCGGCACCTCTTGAGTGTCTTTTCATCCCGGTGCAAAATGCATGAAGCAGAAGTGCTGGACAGAAACGTATTTCTATGCTAATGCAACGGTGTTGACAAATACGTTGTGATCGGGTTGCCATTTTTAAAGCGGATATGAACTGTCCCCCCCCCGAATTGAATTGTACTGTGCATTATCATATAATTGCATTTCCGGCTGTGATTTATGTGCACATCGGGGGCCGGTGTGCTCCAGTTAGTTGGTTGTTGCATTTCTTCGACTGGTCTGACTCCAAACACTGCAGGATGTTTCTCCACCAGTAAACATCAATCTTTATCCCCCTTTTCTCTCTTCATTCATTTGTCCTCTCTCTCTCTCTCTCTCTCTCTCTCTCTCTCTCTCTCTCTCTCTCCTCCTGTCTTACTTGCTTTCATTCATTCACTCTTCCTTTTTTTCCCCCTCTTCCAGTCTCCCCACCGGCAATGCTTTCTCTTGCTCCTTTATACTCACCATCTTCTAGCTCAGCTGTATTTGAAGGAATGACAGTGAGTTGCCATCAGGGTTATACAGTAGCTCTGCACGCACACACACACACACACACACACACACACACACACACACACACACACGGACATTCAAAGCTCCTCTTATCTGTCATTGTTTCTTTTTTTTCAATCCCAGCTCTTGGCATTGACTTACTCTCTTTCTCCATCTCTTCTGTCATCGTACAGTATTGGCACTGTGCTGTGAATGTGTCTATAACTGCTTTTATTGATTGTACCAAAAGCTTAACTTACACTACCATTAAACAAGGAGGTGGTTGATGAAAAAGAAAAAAAAAAAAGATTAAGACATCCATGAATGCATCTTCTTGCGTAGATTAGCCCATCCCTATTGGGAGTCTGAAAACTATATTTTTAAAACCTACGGTAAAAATTTAAATCCAAATAATACATGACATCCTTTCAATGTATACGTATGTGTAGTCATAGCTTAGTTGTATGTTTTTGTACATATATGACAAACTGCATCATATGTAAAGGCTGTATAGTCCCACTCTCTGTTCTCCGGATCAGTGTGTCCCAAACTCTTTTTTTCTGTGGACCCACTTTTTAAAAATTACAAACCATCTTCACTCAATTCACAACAGGCCTTACCTTTAAATCTACGGAGTAGCAAATGAGCGCATAAATGAACATTCCTGACCAGCTTCAACATCACCTCATATAATGTTGAATAAATCATCTTGAGTAAACCAACTATTTTAAAGAAGCATACATATTAAAAGAAACATTGTTAAATACTTTATAAATGAGTCCAACAAATGGAGTTAACAGACTTATCTTATTTCTATTCATTTTCCCTCTTTAGCTAAAACCAGTGTGTGAAGGGAGGTCAAGGGGGCGTCCGAGACCCCTTGAGCGACACTTCAGATCCTCTAAAAATCTCAATGGCTAAATTTCAGGGGGGTTTCTAAAACCATAAAACATTATTCAAAGTCAGGGGAGACACCGGGTATTTTGCACACTGGCTAAAACTGAATGTTGCCTTTCATATTAGGGAAGCAATCATTCGAACAACATGAACATTCAGGCTCCCTGATGTGGCTCAAAAGTCTCCAGCAGATAGGAACGTTCAAGGAAAGACGATGGTAGAAATTCTGCTTATATATGTGGCGACCATAATAAAATCTCCTGCGACCCACCTGTGGGTCCCAACCAGGCGGCAACCACCACTTTTCCAGCGTTTTAAAACTTTCATTCTCTCTACCGACCAGCGACTCATGCAAAAAATAGTCTGATTGTATGGAAGTCTATGAGAAAATGACTCTACTTCTCACTTGATTTATTACCTCAGTAAACATTGTAAACACAAGTTTATGGTCTCAATCTCTAGTTTCAAGTCTTCTTCAATACAACATGATGTTCATTTACTGAATTATGATCCATTTAGTTAATATTAATAAAGAGGACTATGCTTTAGGGCGGTCTTACTTGTGATTGACAGGTCTACCAGAGACATATACGCCGTCTCTACGTCACTCCTCCGCATTCCAAATATGGTCACTTCCATTCATCGGTTGCCAAAGAAGCGAAGACGGCGACGACAAAATCACCGAACTCGAGGCTTCATAACGGCAGTCCACAAACCAACGTCACCGTGACTACTTTCACTTCTTATACACAGTCTATGGCGAAAGACTGGTCTAGCGGCACTCTGCCACTCACAGGCACGCGTGTCGCCACACCGCGTGGCCCGCTTGACATGATGGCACATGCCAGGCCAAGCCTTCGGGGTCAAATCAACAGCATCTCCGAATCCAACCTCATACCGATGACAGGCAGCTGACTCAAGTCTGTGTCAAATAGTGTTAGTGCTGGGAAACACATTCACCCAGGTTGACTTCACTGGTGATGCTGTTAATCGCATGCAGGGAGCTGGACCAGGACTGGTGACAGAATAATAGACTGGATTACCTTAAAATGGGTGTGTGTGTGTGTGTGTGTGTGTGTGTGTGTGTGTAAGGGGGGGGGGTTGTTTGTTTCTTAAAACTACATCCACTGCCATCACAGTTTGACAAAGTGCCCAGGTAATGCCGAGCAGATTGGAGCTTTAGCTGTACAAACATTTGTCAGAGCTGCTCTGGAGGCAGAAATAGAAAAAAATATCTGACATAAACAACAGCCTTTTTTCAAAGCTTAAAGTAAAGTATAAGTTTGAAAACTGCGGAACGAACTCAATATTTGATATTTACTTTCAGCAATCTGCTTGTAGATTACCCAAAATGTTACATGCTTGCCCTTTAAAAAATACTTAGTGTCTTAGTGACAGCTTGTTGCCACATTTGTTTGATTAATTACGCGTTTTATATGTTACACGTTCTTTTGCTGCTTTTGCAAAATTGTATTCTATATTTACTGTTGTCGCACAACAGGGTTGCACAATGAAAAAGAAAAAATATGAAGAATGTTAACAACAGCTCTGGTGAATTCTGCTGGGCAGATACTAAGGCCGGCATCTTAACATAAGAAATTTGACATCAGGGAGACATTGTCAACTTTGACTACGTTATAATAATAATAATAATAATAATAATAATAAATTATACACATTGTCAATGTGCACTGGAAAAATCACCCACAGGAGGTGGGTCTGTGTAGCAGTTTAGCCAATTAGTGATTAAAGATATGAATGTATGACATACAATTTAGCCAATCAGAGTCCTCAATTACATTCAGCATTTTTATCGAAATTTTTATCGAAGCACCTGAGAAAGTTAGGAAACATGAGAACACCAAGGCACACATGGATAACTCTGTCAAGCTAGCCATATTAGGCACGGTGAACGTCTTTGCTTCTACATAGTTGTCCTCAGTCTCATTTGCTTAGCTTGGTCATGGAGGCGTCAACATTTAATTGAGACTGTTAAATTAACAGTGAAAACTCATCATAGCTTAATTTAACACCATTATTCCTAATTGCACTTCGCTGCAAAGTAGTAATTTTAAATCGTACTGAGAAAAATGTCCACCAGCCGCCACTGTACCAGAGCCTTGTATGGCATCTCTTCATTCATCATTCCAGAAATCGCCGAACTTGAGGCTTCATAACGGCAGTCCACAAACCAATGGGCGACGTCACGATCAATGAATGCATCCGTAAACATATAGGAGAGAGTAACGTCTTTTCCATTCGTCCACAAAGATGACATGAATGCTCTTGGAGGGTCAGCTTACTTGCAAACCACCGGTTACCAGCATTAGCTTAAATTTAGACGTGTAGGCTGACTGAAAAGAAAACTTGAGTATTACTACTAAAACATTTTTTATGATTGTTTCATTGAGTCTAATGTCTGATTTTACAAACTGCCACTTCAAAATCTTGGTCTATCAAACCTAAATTACTATTTAATTTAGAAACTAGCTCCTTAGCTAAGGTAATTTGTTTGAAAGCTGTTGTTCAGAGTACATACTGTATCTGCAGTCATTGAAGCACACACACACACACACACACACACACACACACACACACACACACACACACACACACACTTACACACAGACGTCCTATGGATGAAACAGCTTTTGTAATGTGAAGACAAGTGAGTGACGAGGCAGTTTGACAAGTGATTGACAGGTGTGACAGCATGCCAGAGGCAGATTTTTTTCCAAAGATTGATGGATCAGGAAGGGACTCATGAGCTGACACCGGACTGACATAATGAGTGCAACCTCTGACAGCATGCGGCATTTAAGGAGCAGTAAGTATGCTTTGTTGTTTTTTTTATTGTACCGTGGCCCCAAAAAAACTAGAGAAGTGCTGCTACGAATCGAGTATCTAAACCAATGTGTCTCTTAAAAGAACAGTGTGTAGGATTTAGGAGGATGTATTTGCAGAAATGGAATAAGATAGACTATGTTTAACCCATCATATCTATATAGGGAGCAGGTCCTCTTCCCGGAGTCCGCCATGTTGCACCGCCCATGTTTCTACAGTAGCCCTGAATGGACAAGCCAAACATTGCCTCTAGTTAGAGCCTTTCACGTCATGCTTGGAAAGGGTGGGGATGGCCGGAGGGGTATTCAGTTGGATGCAATCTGCAACCTCACCACTAGATGCCACTAAATCCTACACTAAAATCCTAAACACTGCTCCTTTAATAAACTTAAAACGTAATTGTTACATACATGCATTTTAACCCTTCCAAAGCATTAGGAGCTGGAGCACAGGTTCTATGAAGCGCCCCCAGGAGCCACTTGTAGTGCAGTGTCTCGCTCAAGGACACTAGGACATGTGGACAATAGGAACTGAGAATCAAACTGCCAACTTGTGATTGCAGGATGACCGCTGAGCACGCCCCCCCCCTACATCAAACAATCCCAACTCAAGTAGTTCAGCTTGGTTTTGACAGCAAAATGAACCTGATTAGGTCCAGGAAAAGATCATGGCATAGTTTGAAATAAGTATATTTTTGAAATTACTTAAAGTTAAGTAAGTTAAGTTAAAACAAATCAATGTTAACTTTTGGTTTCACACAGGACACGAATACTGGTCTCCTGGGTGAGAGTCCTGTCTTTTTTGACCCACCCCAATCCCTTCCTTGTGTGGACGGTATCGCTCTTTATACTGACTTCCTCTTTTACTCCCGCCATGAGTACAATCACACATAGAGCGTCATAATCCAACATGTAGGGCCACTGACTTGGGAGTGACAATGCGTTGGCTGAGATTTCTCACTCTCAATGCGGTTCCAAAAGAAACGAGTCGCATTTCAAAGCACTTGATTAGACTGTATAGTGTTATTTAATTCAATAAGATTTCCCATGTCTTAGAGTAAGCGCCATGAGATGAATCACCTTGTTTTCGATGTCCTATACATGAAATAAAAACGCTGTCCTTCCCCCGTGTTAGCGACTAACTATCAGTAGCAATTTCAGTCAAAATGATCTCATTAAAAATTAAATTTTGCTTGATGAGTCATCTTAATTTCCAAATAGCGTGTGAACAGATGGAAGAACACGCAATCAAGGTTGTTAAAGCATGGCAATCTAATATTGGAATAGAGCCTGCTATCATCACATCAGTCCTTTAAAAGTGATTTATCTTTGAGTAAGCCCATTACTTGGGATTTCACCCAAATCATTGAGCACGAGATTGATTAAGCCCCCCCCCCCCCCCCCCCCCCCCGCGAAAGACATTTTGCTTGAGGACAAGGTAATATCCCGACAGGTCTCGAGGTGCCAAGCATAGCGCTCTCCACCACCCTCCGTGAAAACATCAGCTCTCCCAGGCCCGCTACCTAATCCAAACAATCAAAGGTGCTTTCATCCTGTGAAATGACGAGCTTGTTTGCCTGCAATTAGTTTGGTGTGAACCGACTCTATTAGCGCGGCTCAGTGATTTCTCTTCCCCCCCCGACAGATCTCTTGATCCGCGTTGCGTGCATAATTAACCCTCGGTGATTAGCTGGAGAACGGCAGTCAGCCAGGAAAAGCTCCCCGTTCTTGTCTGTTTCGAGGAGCCCGAGATGGATCTGCAGTAGACCTCTGACCCCCGTTTGATCCAGATCTGGTCAGACGAATCTCGTCCGAGAAGTCGGCTGCCGGTAAATATGGCCTTGAGTCAGATTTGGTGGTAAGGACACAAGAGGAGAGCGCAAGGATGGAGTCAGCTGTATTTTGTTATTTAATTTGGAACACTGATTTTCGTCCCCAAGATGCCTGCTGGCTCTTATATTGTGTAGTCTGACCCCGGCTTTATGCATTTTGTATGCATTCATAGTTTTGCTAGAGTTACGCAATATGCAGAGTAACATATTAGTCCTTTTCCCTCTTTTGTTTGACTCTGTAGAAGTCTTTCATGTCCTCGGGTCCTCATGCAACACTCAGCCACTGCAGCTTTGGTTAAAGGAATCACAGTTATTTGGTCGGTCAGAAAATAGTGACAATTGGCCGTCGTGCGTTCACGGAGCCCAAGGTGAAACCTTTGAGTGCTTGTTTTCAAACACAAACACCTTAAAAACCCACAGACATTCATTTGTGTTGTCATATAAGAAAGAGTACAACAAAAAACCTTCACATTTGAGAGGCGAGAGAGAGGCTGATTTTAGTTTTTCATTTTGTGAATTGACGGATACACAAATTATAAAAAATGTCCTACTTTTCCATAAATCAACTAATCAAATGAATGACTATTTATTTTCAGCTCAATTTCTAATCAAACTATGAGAGCGCTGGTAGCCTTTAGGTTTGGATGAATCTCTTTAGATCAGTCTTTCGACAATTATTTTCAATAATAATTAATTAGCGCTTCATTTAATTAATCGCTTGTTCTGGTAACAAATGGCCATCACAACCTCCTGAAGCTGGAGGGGACGTCCTCACATTGCTCGTGTTTTACTTTAATTTAACAAAAAAAATGTCGTGAACACCAGTCCAAGACTTGTAATAAGTAAGACAAATAACACATCATCACAATTAAGAAGCTGGAATCAATATGTTTGGCATTTTTGCGCTCCGAAATGTAATCAACTTTCAACTGTGAAAATGCTTGCCAGTTTATTAAATCATAGTGACCTGTGGGCCTCATATATTATGACCCATTTCTTTTCTATACATTTATTTCCTCGACATTTTAAAACAAAAGATGTTGGTTTTGACTTATTGTCTCGAGTTTGTAATAAACTGTGACCTTTGAGGTAAAGTACGGGTGGTGAGAGTGAAAAGCTTGTTTGCAATTGGTCGATTTGTGAAATGAAATGTTTCGCTCGTTATCAGCATTGCGAGCCCTGGAACTCCCCTGGAGACCCCTGGAGGTTCCATGTCCCCCGAGTCCTCATATCAAGTCCTACTTTCTATTTAGCCTAATCATTTGTTCTGGACAAATACAGCATGAGATATGGCGCGCGCTCTCTCTCTCTCTCTATCTCTCTCTCTCTCTCTTTGTGTCTATGCCTCTCTATCAGCTGGTTTTATTCTCGGCGGACACTAATGCGCACAACATAACAACCCCCCCTCTCTCCTCTTGCGCACGCTCTCTCTCTCTCTCTCCCCCAGGTTCTCTCTCTCTCCTCCATCCCGTCTCCCCTCCTCTGCTGTGCACCTGCTCCTCCCCTCCTGCCTTATTATCCTCACACACTCAAGAGCAGCGCTCCGTGCTCGCCAAGTGATGCTCCTCGGCGGCGCACATCGCGGGGTTAGCACCGCCCGCTGCAGGGAGGACCGCTCCGGCTTGTTTTTTCTCCCCTGGAAACACGCGCGGGAGCACGGGCAGAACATGGGAATTTAACGGGGCTTGCGGAGTGAGTGAGCTGGAGGAGGGGGTATAGGACGACGAAGAAGCGCTCAAGTCCCATCCGAGAGGAGAGAGGGAGGAGGTGGAGGTGGAGGAGGGAGGACTCCGAGGAAACGGTCCCGCCGGGACAGAGGGGGAACGCAGCGGAAGGTTGTTTTTTTTTCGGTTTCACATAGTTTCAAATGGACTAAAGGTGTCTATTGTTGTTGTTTGAATGTGAAGAATAAAAATCACTTGGGTTTGAAGGAAGGCTTGTTGGAGTTGCGTCCGTCGGTCGGTGCCTCTCTGTTTGTGATGGAGTGAGTGGAAGAGAGGGCACGGGAACTTCAGCCTCGCCATGAAATCAGTGTTTTTCAGCCGCTTCTTCATCCTGCTGCCCTGGGTCCTCATTGTCATCATCATGATCGATATCGACAGTAAAAGGGCGATCCGCACTCCGGCAGCCGGCCGGACCGGCAGGGCGCAGCGGGCGGCTCGGACCGGCGCACCGGGGACGGGTGGTACCCAGAACCAGACCGCTCTGCCGGTCATCTACGCCATCACTCCGACTTACACCCGACCGGTGCAGAAAGCGGAGCTGACCCGTCTGGCGCACGCCTTCCGACAGGTGCCCCGGTTCCACTGGATCGTAGTGGAGGACTCGACGACGCGCACGGAGCTGGTGGCGCGCTTCTTGGCCCGGTGCGGCGTGCCTTACACGCACCTGCACGTGTTCACTCCCCGCAGGTTCAAGCGCACGGGGATGCCACGCGCCACCGAACAGAGGAATGTGGCTCTGACGTGGCTCCGGCAGCACCGGAGCAAGCGGGACGCCGGGGTGGTTTTCTTCGCGGACGACGACAACACCTACAGCCTGGAGCTGTTCGAGGAGGTAACGTGTCCCCACTAGCGGTGTTATTGTCCACGATGGTCAGTCCTCATCACTTTAACGCTGACCAAGAGCATCATGGGAGGAACAAGGCTTTCCCTTTAGGAAACCGTGAGGTGGAAACACACACATGGAGTTTATTGCTGTTAAAATACTTCAACATAACACGTAAAAGTCCTATACCTAAACAATGAAATGTAAACTATTATACTGAGTGAAATATAAAGAGAAAATAGCAAAAACCTACATTATTTTACAAATCAAAAGTTAAACTCTGAATCATAAAATGCGCACACTTGCTGCTATACAACCTGCTGGCTCTGGTGTGACCAGTAGCTCACGGTGGCGACCGTTAGCAAACCTTTAGCTTCGAGACGGTTCACTGACTTAATGAGCATTCTGTATTGGTGCTACTGTTACACTCTGTCTTAAAATGACCACCTGTGGTCACAGTAGTCCTTTCAGCACAGTGGGCTCGCTTCTCAAGGGTTAGAAGTACTCATTATGCAGAATGAGCCCTTTCAGAGTCATTATTATGTCATATATATATATATATATATATATATATATATATATATATATATATATATATCATTATTCATAACTATATACTATTTCACTATTTACATTGATGCATTATGTCAACAACTTTGTTATATTGTAGCCAATGGAGGTGGTTTGAACTGCTTTATATACCGTTGGGTTGTTTAGTCCAACAGTCAAATAAATGAATAAGTTCTTGATTTAAATATTCTTTCCACCTGGACGTCAGGTGTTGGAGCCCAAAAACCCAACAGCCCTGATAAATATCAGAGCCATTGCTGCTCGCCCTGCGGCCCAGGATTGTGTCAGAGATGTATTTATTGATGCAATGTGGGGAGACAGTAGAGATGGGAGCGATGTATATATATATATATATATTCAACAGCATGTAGTATTTGAGAAGCTTCCACGAGGGTAAAAGGGTCTATTTCCCCCGACTTTGTGCTCTACCCGTCATGCTGCTCAAGGAAAGTCACTGTTTTGCTATCCCCCATACGGGATCACTTCAAAGGAATCCAAACATCAAAATTCAACGCTTCTTCGTTGTTTATGGGGAACCCACCGGAGCCTTTCCAAAAAACCCTCGGGACGCTCCCGGTTTTTTTGAGAATCGCTTGTTTCACCTGAGGGTTCGTTGTTAAACTGATAAATTCTGGTGTAGTGAAAGCGGTGAAGCGGCATGGACCCTTGGTTGAGTGAAGGGCCTAAATGAGTGACAGAAAGAACAGATGAAGAGCAAAAGGAAAGAAGGCTCCTGACTGACAGAAATGGAGAGGAGAGAGATGGGTGGAGGCTGGGCTGGTACTCGGGCGTTTTGGTTGGGTTGCCAGTTCCTTCAAATCCTTATCTCAGCACCATTGCTGTTCAGTTTTCTATTGATCGGCCTGCCAGTGTGTGTGTGTGTGTGTGTGTGTGAGAGATTATTTTGTTGGCTCCAGTTGGCTTACTCTGTGTGTGTGTGTGTGTGTGTGTGTGTGTGTGTGTGTGTGTGTATATATATATGTGTGTGTGTGTGTGTGTGTGTGTATATATGTGTGTGTGTGTGTGTGTGTGTGTGTGTGTGTATATATATATATATGTGTGTGTGTGTGTGTGTGTGTGTATATATGTGTGTGTGTGTGTGTGTGTGTGTGTGTGTGTGTGTGTGTGTGTGTATATATATATGTGTGTGTGTGTGTGTGTGTGTGTGTGTGTGTATATATGTGTGTGTGTGTGTGTGTGTGTGTATATACTGTGTGTGTGTGTGTGTGTGTGTGTGTGTGTGTGTGTGTGTATACTGTGTGTGTGTGTATACTGTATGTGTGTGTGTGTGTGTGTGTGTGTGTATACTGTATGTGTGTGTGTGTGTGTGTGTGTGTGTGTGTGTGTGTGTGTGTGTGTGTGTGTATGTGTTAATGTTTATCAACGTATATGGTGCATCGGATCATCAAACTCGTGGTTCGGATCGTGTCACGGATCAGAGTCAAGGTTGGGATCACAGGTCGGATCAGCACAATAGGAATAAAGGAGCACACATAACCTTTACAGATCCCTTTGATGACTGATGATCCACATTGGCAGACACAGATCCCTTTGTTGTTTGATTTTAGCAGCTGGTCTACAAGGCTTTTTAGCCTATTTATTTTGCCACCGTCCCAAAAATCATTTCAACAGCTCTGAAGTCTGTAAACCATCCACAATTCTAAATGTTATGCTTTTATTTTCTTATAGTCATTTAGAGTGTTTTTTTTCTTTTTCTTCATAAAAATACGGAATTCAAATGATAAGTGAATAAAAGATAATATTTTCATTGACGAAAACAAATCTTGTCATTAGTAGTTTCAATGATACAGTGTATGATAATCTGCTTAGAGCTCGTGTAAACAGGTTAGAGTTCCCGCTCTAATATCTATTCATGTTTTTTTGTAAAAACGTCTCCTCCAAACACCCATGTTCATTCAAGTTTATCACCAAAACTGCATTTTACGAGATTACATTTGAACAGATCGCGATAACGTTATAGTCTACCTTCGCCCAATACTTCACTGAACGGATCATAATGTAAGTGAACATTGTCCTCATGTACATATTCAAACACGGATCGGTTCATTATAATGTAACGTTGTCAGACATCGGCAACTAGAAAAGCATGAATGCATATTTTACTGAATATCAGCGGATAACGATCGTCATTAAAACTTTATTTCACACTGTGACGGTTAACATTAAACTGTATAATTAATCCGCGGCCAACACGTGCAGATCGACAGTGGTCCGTTACACCATTAATATTTATATAATATATGATATACACAAACATATCGACTGGCTGTGGTCTTAAAATCTGAGTTTAAAGGCGATAGATGATATGCCAGAGTGTTTCTGTCGGGTCACGTACATGTATCTGTTTTCACACCACTGTTAACAGTCAGTTGTCCCTCATATCAAAGAGACGCAGCCGTCCTCCGATACGCACCGTGCCCTAGACGTCCAGATAATGAGGAAAGACGTCCTCGAGGTCTCGTGGATGCAGGAACACAAAAGAATGCTTCTCTGATTTCTGATTGCTCACTCTGATTACTGCCATTCAAAGATGAAATGGCTTTGATTTGCTCCAATAATTAAATGTTCACAATGTAAATCGTTTTCTATAAATTAGCACCTAATGGTATAGTAAAAACGTAGAGTACCTGAGCATTTTGCTGGCCCTTTGCAGGAAAAAAAAAAAAAAATGCTATGTTTGCTTTTGCAACATGTCGATTTGAAAAGGCTTTTTCTTTTTCTTTAGAAAGCAATCTCCGCTTGCGTCTGAAATGTATTCCACAAATAGCAGGGTAAACCGAAGGCGCATTTACCTCACATGTGTTAGATGCACTTTATTTGAGCTCTGCAGCTTCTCTTATTTGGTCTGTTTGGACACGTGAGACGGAAGGCTGAAGACAGGAAACCTACGTTGGACGCCTTCCAGAGGTCTGGTCCGTCACGAGACACGATGTCAATATGAGGGTTCATTTGCACTATTGATTGATCCGACTTTTTTTTCTTCTATATCACTCTATTGATTTATAAAGTGTAAGAAAAAATGCCCATCACAATATCCTAAAAACTAAAGTGAAGTCTGAAATGAACGTGTCCATTTCCATGAGTTTAAAAGCTGGAAACAAAGACTGTTTTGCAGTTTTTCTTCATAAATGACTTAAATCGGTTATCACAATAGTCGCAGAATCATTTTCTGCCCTTCTATTAATTGCTTCATTGATTCAACTTGTTGTCTCTAAAGCAGTGGTTCTTAACCTGGGGTTCGATCGAACCCCAGGGGTTCGATGAGTCACTCTCAGGGGTTCGGCAGACACACACTGCGGTCAAGTGAGCCGCCGCTTTAAAAATGAATGACCGTCTATTCCTTAAGGTGCGTTCACACCGAGCGCCACGTTCGGTGTGAACGCAGCATAACGGTACGGTGGCTTGGGTAGCCCTACGGTGGCTTGGGTAGCCCAAAAAGCACAGAGAAAGCTAAAAGTTATGCCGCGAATTACCCACATACATTTTCAAGCGGCAGCTCACTTGACCGCAGTAAGACACACGCAGTATAGCCCGGTTCACACTAGCAATGTCGGCCGTTTTTGTCAGCTGTCAAAACATTTTCTACAGACAATTTGGCAACACACAATTTTTTTCAAAATAAATTCAGCCCAGTAAATATTCACTGAATTATGTTTTTGTGTGAAATTCATGTTTCGTTTGTCGACAAACCGATCCTCACAGCATCGTACGAAGTTGCGTACCTGATCGCAAATCATTCATTGAGTTATGTTTTTGTGTGAAATTCATGTTTTGTTGGTTTTGTTCTTTGCACACAGTGATATTGTGCGCAACTGATGCATGGTTCATTTTGTTTCCCCCCCAGGGTAGCGTCCCTGAATGCACCACTTGGGTAAAGATCGTCATTATTGTGAGACCGGTGCGCTGCGGCTGAGTCTACTCTGACACGTATCGTCTCAGTGTTAGATCCCGAGCCGGCGGCTCAGCGTAAAGAGCATCTGTTTGATTTGCTGATAGCACACTGTCCTCTCTCCGTCCTCCTGCCTATTTCATTACCCGGCTCCTCTGTGCAGGTAATGGTCTGTCGTAGAGAGATAATAGGCTGTCATACGGCAGTAATAACCTGCAGAAACTGTCTGCAGGCCTTAGACTGATGGCAGTAACTGGGCTCATAGTGGGTGGCAGCTCCATTTTAGAAACCCTTATATCATTTCAAGAAGAAATACCACTGAGTTGACGGTTTTGCAGCTGAGATATTGTTTTGCCGCGAACTCTTTGTCATGATTATTCTTAATAATCAATCCGTTTATCAGGCTCAATGCAATATGTGCACGGTACGAGTTATGGGTCTCTACACTGGCAGTACTACGCAAAACCCACCGTCTGTTTCCCCTGCTCATTCATGATTACAGCAAGCAGTCCCTCCTCAAACATACATGTGGCACGTGAGTAATGTGTATTTAGATAGATCTTTAGTGTTTCATTTTATATATTGCACACTAGTAGGCTTGGTACTTACATTTACCTTCATTTAGCTTTATCATCCCTTGGCTGTCTTGAAATATTCAACTTTGACTGTCTATGTTAAACACTATACTTGGAAGTGTATGTTACCCACAATCGTGAGCCAGGATTTGCAGGGCTGCCTCAAAGGAAGTCAGGTGATGTAATATAAATCCACGTAGGGAGAAGGTCCAGGTGGGTCAAATAAGCGCAGACTTTCACCCGGGAGGCCGCTGTTCGTGTCCTGTGACTTATTTTACTTTTGTTACGTAACATACATACTTAACTACAAAAGTTACGTAAGAAACATACTTTTTTTTAAAATCACAAATCACAATCTTGTCCTAAACCTAACCAAGTGGTTTTATTGCCAAATGAGGAGCCCCCGCTGGGACAAAATCAGCTTCATTCCTGACTCCGGGTTGTTGATTACATGAAAGTGGCTGCCCAGGCTACAAACTTAGAGTAATGAGCCCCCCCCTCCCTCCCTCCCAAAGAAAAGGAAACACTAGGACATAGGAAATGTTTAACAAGCCTCCCTGCATTCCCCTTCTCTCAGGTGGAAAGGCGCTTAGCATAAAGAGGTAAAGGGTGTATTCTCTGCTGCCGCACAGTTTGCCGTGGTTTATTATGCATGCGACGCGTTCCGGCTGAGTCGCCTCCTAGCAGTCAATAGAGTGTCAGAAAATGCAAGACTCCTCATTTAATGCAGCCCATGCAATTATACCTTGATTGCCCCTTAACACACACTGCTTCCTGTTGGTTTCCCCAAAGTGATTTAGCATTTTTTTGCCCTCAAGGCGTATTGAGCTGCCATCACTGGGGAGCTCCTTTACTTCAGACGTTGACATGCTGTTTAATCCCTCTGAATAATACAGGTTTCTCTATATCGCCTCTAAATTTGACTTTTTTCTTTTCAAAATTCCAAAAAGGTGCTCATTGTTTCTTCCAAAGATGCATTCTCTTGAGGACAGTCAAGTGTGTTAAACAGCATTTAAACCATCATTGGACAGTAAAAACCCAATTTATACCCAGAATAATGAAATTGTAATGGTTGAAAATTCCCTACGCCACAGTGAGTGAGGCCTCATTGATGACTTTCAGCTTATTTTAGTAAAATATCTCCCTGAGCACGGTGGGAGGACTTCTCCGGTGGGAGAAAATAAACGGAGAGAAGATCTTACTTCGGCAGTCCAGCCACAAAAATGTAGCTCCCCGATGCCCAATAATGTCTTGCTTGCTTCAGTTTATTCACAGTTCAAGGTAAAGTGGGATGCAAATTTGTATAGCACTTAATTCAAACTTTTGGTTCATTACAAATTGGTTCTTATTAGGGATAGCATAGCAACCAAGTTCATTTCTTCTTTGTTTTTTCGATTTTTTTCACACAATTTTTGGGGGTGTGGCTTTGGAGGGAGACCTGAAGGGATGGGCTGTCAGTGTTGCCGACTTGCTGGTTTCTTAAAATTACCAACCCTCGCTTTAAAAGAAGATCTCAGAAAAGCTGAGTGTGAAAGTGTCCGAGACTTTGAGACACATTCTAACCAGATGTTAATAAGGTGTAAATGCATTCGCCTCTCCAAGACGTATGTTGTCTCCTGTGGATATGTCTATGGACATGTCCACTCACTGTCTGATTTCCTGAAGACATCCACGGTCTGTCTCCTCTGTGATAACAGCAGCCAAAGTCTGAAAATCAGCTTTTTGTTTTCCGGCTCATTAAAGCAACAAGGCACTTACCAAAGAGCTTCAGGTGCATTACCGCCTCCTCCTCGACTGGAGGAGGTCTGACCCTGATTTACATGTAGCCCAGAAAAAAACAGACAAGACTGCAATCAGATTTGTGATCTGGCCAAACATGTGGCTCAGTGTAAATGAAAGTGTCTTAAATCTCATGCGGTCATTTTGAAATGAGGCCTTAGACAGGTTTTAAAACAAACCCCCCGATGAGCAAAGTTATTACCAACTGTCTGTTTGCGTTATAGCCATTTAATTGGAAAATAATGCAATACACTTTTAAAAACTTCATTACTAAGTCATTGGAATCATTCTATTTATTTTAGTTTATTGCAGGTCATTTTAATCCCTGTTGCTTTGCTCCAAGCAAGCAGACAGCCAATCACATGCCTGGCTCCGCCCTGTTTGTCTTGATTGATGGACAAAGACTTTATTGAACACTTTGGGTCTCCATCAACACGTTCTCGCTCCCAACCTCGTCAAATACCAACGCTTGGTTAGTGACGCTTGTCAGTTTGATGCGCTTCAAACTGCAGAAACCTCCTGTACTGAAGAGTGAAGCCAATGTGAAAGTGCCTTAAACTTGCATTCTCTCGAATTACCATCTGGTTGCAAAAATAAGTCTAATTGTATGGAAGTCCAGGAGAAAATTGCTGTCAGTTCGCACCAATTACTTACAGCCAAAACTACAAAAATGCCCTGTAAAACTGCTCTTAAAGCTCCTTTGTAGATGTATAAATGGTGGCCCTAAGAGCAAAAGTATGTATTGATATATCGAGTCCATTACTTTGCCCTCAACTCTGCCAGCCTCGGGTTTACTTTCAAAATGAACAAACCCATTATCAACAGGGTTCAGTAACAAGCAATCAGGAAATTTAAGCAGCGCCTCCCCCTCCTCTTCGTTCCTGAAAAGCTGACTCTGGGGATGGAGGGGGTTTTTCAGCTGACGGCAGCATGGCAGAGCCGTTTGATTCAGCTGCAGCAGCCTGTCAGCCAGGCAACACTTTTCGTCAGACCCTTTTTTGAATAATTGAACTCCCCCGGCCCCGAGAGCTCCACAGCAGTCACAGCGACTATTTTAGGGAGCAGGTACTTAAGCAAATGCCCCGCGCTCAAGTGTGACTCAGGGACACCTTTCTCGAATGGTGCCATCCTCCGTCTAGCAGGGTACATTTATTAACATTATTGTTATTATTAGTTCTGACATGGCGTTCCACATTGTGCATTAGTCGTAGAAACCCAGTTGTTCTTAAATGCGACGAAAAATATTTCACATATTTGAATCAGAAGGCTCAGAATCTTTAACTCTATGCTTCACTTTCTTTGATAGATTTACAGGGTTGATATTTTCCTCTCTCATATCGGCATATTCTTTTCAAATGTTCATCATTGGTCCGAAGACACACAGGCAAACGTTAAGTGTATGGTTGATCAAGTGTCTAAGCGGCGGGCCTGCAGAGAATCATGGGTGATGGGAGGGAGGGGGATCAAGGAACCAGAGCGAAATGGGAAATTCAATTCGCTCAAACCCCTATGAGCAATTATCATAATTACATAGTGTAGTGGGCGAAGCGAGGAGGGGGGGGGTTGTAATGTCAGGGAAGCGTAGCAGAAAGGAGACGAACTCCGCCAAGAGAAATTGTCTGCGGCGAGGTCGGCGGGAGGATAAGGATGGGGAGAGAGGAAGGTGACGGTGGAAGGCTTTTAAGGGCCAGTGTGAAGGTAAAAGGCGTTTTGCACCGGCTCTCTGCTTATTTCCTGAATTTGCAGTTTGACTACACACCCTCTCTATACTCTCTACTCCCTTATCAAATCCCCATTTTGCCCTCGTTCACCACTGCGTGGTACATCATAGTAAAATGGAAGGAGTCTGTCTATCTGTCTGTCCGTCCTCCAATTTTCTCGACAAGCGTTCATCCAATCGTCTTCACACTTGGCGGGTGTGTTGCTGAGGACCTAAGGAAGCGCAGCGTCCCGTGCAAGCTCTAAAAAATGACCGGACAAAGTGTATTGGTAGCACGTTTTATACATCCCGTGAAGTTTATTGAGAGATAATCCATTTTAACTGAGAGACTGGAGATCTACAGGGTTTGGCGTAGAGGTGAAGCGGGTCATCGTCCAATCGGAAGATCCTTCTTTGCCGAATGTCACGGGTGTCCTTGGGCAAGACACTGAACTCCAAATTGCAATTGGTGTATGAATGGGTGTGAATGTGACAGTTAGTACTGATGGGCAGGTGGGCACCTTTCACTGTAGACCCTGCCATCAGCGTGTCAGTGTGTGCGAATGGGTGAATGATGAGATGGAGTCAAAAGTGCTTTGAGTGGTCTGACTAGAACAGGCGCTGTACAAATGCAATCCTATTAGCATATTTATAAGTCATTTTCTCGACAACCGTTCACCCGATCGACTTCACACTTTGATGGTAATGCGAAGGACCCAAGGCAGCGCAGTGCCGAGTGTGAAGTCGTTCGGATGAACGGCTCTCGAGAACAAAGCAATCGGCCCACTAAGAACAGGGCCTTCTCTGAACGGGCGCTGCACTAGTTCATGTTAAAACAGAAGCTGAAGTTTGTTGAACGTGTAAAGTGAAAATAAAATCGCCACATTTTGTTACCAGGGCCTGTGACGGGTTAGGGTCACCCCGACAAAGGCCATGTGACAAAACTGTGATCTCAGGTTTCCCAGTGTCCTTACAGCTTGTTAAATCTACAATGGAGGTTCTATAATTGTTTTGAAAATGTAATTTCCCTTATGAATTTTGCTGGGTAGGAACAACTGATAAGATTAAATATGGAGTACTGGTTGTCATGGGATTGCTTATGAATGCGGTTGTCGCAATGGTGGTTTGTGATCTCCTTTTAGTTGGGGAATCTATCTACTATTTCAACAAATTGATTATTGGCTATTATCCTGGATTTAAGGTGTGCCAAATTAGAAAGAGCTATAAAACAATTTTTTGGGAAATATGCTTATTTTCTCTGAAAGAGCTGAAGAATATCGATCTCATGTAACGTGGAGCCGAGGCAACATTGCCTGGTCTACAACAATGACCGTATCTATATGAAAATCATTTTTGAACAGTCATAGTTTCGGTGTCTTTTTTTCTTTTTTTTTCTTCTTTATAATGGTGAAATGGTGATGAACCCTGGATCTGCCATTAATGGTGCAATCATTGCCACCCACTCGCGACCTCTTAAAAGCTCTTTGTGATTATTTCCCGGCTTTCCTTTGATTTGGTTTAACCGTTTTGTTCGCCGTGGTTTTCTTTATGTTTCGTCTGGTATGGTTAGTCTACAACAATTGCTTAGAAACACCTGAAGTAGCGGAACCCAATGCAGTCAGCTTTGCGAACCCATAGATGGACTGGGAACTCCGGGATGTACGCTCACCAGTTTATTAGGTACACCAAGGCACACCGAACTGTCTAATACAACGGCTGATAAATCCTGACTTCATTAAGATTATACTGTTCAGTTTTGTTGAAAACACTCTTACACAATGTATCTTCTGTCTTAATAGCGTAACATACACTATGGCGGGGTGACCACGGCTAAGTGGAGAGCAGGGCCGCCTTTCAATCAGAGGGTTGGTGGTTCGATCCCCGGCTCCTGCTCTGCTAGTCTCATGTCAATGTGTCCTTGAGCAAGACACTTACCATATTTTCCGCACTATAGGGCGCACTTAAAAGCCTTTAATTTTCTCAAAAAACGACAGTGCGCCTTGTAATCCGGAGCGCCTTATATATGGATCAATTGGTTAATTGGTTGATCCATACTGGTTGTACACGGCGCTCTGTCAAAATGTTTCAGTACGACTGGTAAACTACAAAGCCGCACCGCTTGCAGCATTACGGCTACCGTAGTCAGGGGCGTCGCCGAAGTAATAGCGGTAAACACCGGTACTGTGCTTACTCCTACTCTATTCTATGCGCCTTATAATCCGGTGCGCCCTATATATAAAAACAGTTCTAAAATAGGCCATTCATTGAAGGTGCGCCTTATAATCCGGTGCGCCTTATAGTGCGGAAAGTACGGTAACCCCAAAATGTCTCCCGTAGCTGCGCCTACATTGTGTAGATAGATACTGAATTGTAAGTCGCTTTGGATAAAAGCGTCTGCTAAATGACTGTAATGTAATATACTAAGATGAGCAACACGAGGAACGTTAGTAAGTAGCCACTTGCATTTTTTGTTAAAGATTTTCTGAACGTCTCCTCATTGCCCCTTGTTAAAAGTAATTCACGCACCGCTGCCGCTAGGGTGACCTAACTTTACACCATGTTGTTTTATTTTTTCTGTTAACTTTAACGGCCGTGGGAAAACGGCTTAAACTAATACAGACTAAGCAAAGTAACAGTCTGTAAATCTTTTTCATTTATTGCCCCACTCCGATGCAAAAATACATTAGATTATCTTAACTGCATATTACTCGTGCAATGAGGTGAATCATCATCGCCATGTTAAGGTCTGAGTGGAGTCCTTAAGTAAAACTGATTGTCCAGTTCAGGGAAAGGGTTCAATGATGTACAGTTATTTTTTGGGATATTTAGTTTGGGTAAATTCATTGTTATATTAATTGGGTAATTAATAAGGGCCGGTGTAAATGTTTAGAATAATCTATAAGTGAGTTATTGAATAGACAAATCAAACAAATGGCTGTTAGATAAATAAATAATCATTAGTCGCAGCCCAATTAGAAAGCAAATAAATGTCCTTCCCACAATGCTGAACTATTGTTTTGATGCATAATACAAGCGGTCATGGTAAGGAGGGGAATAGTGATGTATGACTGCAAATAAACCAGCTTGAGCCTAAATCTTTGTTCTGTGATCCAGCCTCACATCACCGCTGGAGTTTGTGCACAAAACGACATATAAATATATGAATCATGTAGATGCAAACATACAGCTGGTTCCACTGTTGGAGAGAAACACCGTGACATTATATGTACAGGTTTATACACACACACACACACACACACACACACACACACACACACACACCTTCATTGTTTGAATTCTTTCCCCCCCATAAAGCATTCAACCCGCACACACATCACGCTCTATTGCATCACAGTTTCACAGCCCATCCTCGGCCTCTGTAATTCGATTCATTCATTCTCTCCCAGCTCGTTTCTTCCCTCCCTTCCTCCGATTGCCTCTGCCATGCATATTAATAACGCACAGATAAAAATACGCTTGATTAAAATCACACCCGGTCCAGCCGCCCGAAACACTCGTCCCGGCGCGCCAACAACACAATGACGGCTCTTTCTTCGGGGCAGGAGGCAGGAAACGAGAACATCCATAATGGATTTGATATACTCCATCATTAAGAGTCTCTTTGTGTGTACACACACACATACACACACACACACACACACACACACACGACTCTCCCCTCACCTGTGTGTTTGCAGTGGAGGGAGTCAGAGTTGATTACCCGACCGCGGCCTCAGCGCGCCCAGACGGAGCGCCCTGGCTGCGAGTCGGATGAAATGTGATTCCTCTCAGCACAGTATTTTTTTCCCCCCCCAGCTTTTCTTTTTGTTTACTTGTAAATGGCGCGTTTACTCACTGAGCTGCCAGCGCTGTAATTTGTCAGGACAAAGCTGCTCCAGAAAGTCTTTGGCGAGATGAATTCAAGATGAATTATTTGTTATCTCAGTGCAGCGCCCGCCCTCTGGTGAAGATATCCATATTGATAATGAGACAGGAGCGCTTTTGTAACGCGTGGCCGCGTCCGCCGGCGCCTCCGGCAGCACAGACCCAACTGATGCACATATGGAAGAAAGGCCTTCACAGGTTCATCAGTGAAGCGAAGAGAGCTGTTGTCAGCAGGTCTTCCATAAGGCTGGGCAATAGTTTAATATGGCCAATATCTCCTTTCAATGGAATCATATCGGGATTAAATCATGTATCGCGATACACAAAGCATGAATCGATAATAACTGGCATAACTCAAATCTCTCCGAAAATCTGATCATTTTACACTACAGTTCTTAATTAAATGAGAAAAATACGAAATATTATCATTTATCAAGTATTTAATTAACACAAGACTACACTAAACCAAGTGTTTATTTCATATAGGCTATTTATTTATTTATTTAATGAATCACTAGAAAACATGCTTTAAATGTTGAGATATATATATCGTTAATGTGATATGAAATGACCGATATCATGATAGAACATTGCACTTCCCCAGCCTAGTCTACCGGAAATAAAAAGAAGAAGAAGAAAATACAGACAGGGGCCCAATCCCAATGTCCCTCCTTAGGGACTCACGGACTTTGAGACGCGCTCCCGCAAAGTCCGTGAGGGTTTAGGACTGTCCCACTGTCAAATCTTCGAGTTTCTCTCGTAGACATTTTGAGCCCTTTATGAACCCTTTCAGTAAGTCAGCATCAGATGCAGACTTACTGACAAAGGGAATTACCCACAAATCACTGTAATGTGACGTTAAACACGGGGTAACCAGTGGACGCATGGAAAAGGTAAACAAAGAGGACGTCTCACGTGTGTTCAGCCTGTCATATTACATCTACTCAGAAACATTAAGGGATTAAAGATGGAACAAAAAAAACCTCATGAAATCAGAGAATATGTATTTATTTATTCATCAAATATTTGATTTTGTCATTGAAGCTGTTTTGACAATAGATTATATGAAGCAGACATCTTAAGCTGTCATGAAATCATATCAAAAGTTAACAAGATGTCTTTATCATGAGAAATAATCTGCTTCAATCCGTATTTTTGGCGTTTAGCTTTTTTCCAAAGATGTTGTCACTGCGGTCTAAATCTGTTCAGTCTCCTGTGTTAACAGGGCGGTCTAGCAGCAATCTAACAGCACCATAAGTCACATTTAAATAACCACGGTAACTAGGGGTGTAACAACGTTGGGTTCGGTATGCGACGTCCTTTCAGTGTGTCCTGTGACCCAAACAGCTGTTTATTTCTACTACTCGCACACGGAATTCCGCAGCTCCAGTTGTACCCGTGAAGTTTTGGCCGAGCGAGTCAGGATAAGATCAAACTGTCGACACTGTTAACCCGAAGTCGGGTTTATCTGTCAATGACAACATGTCATGTGTGTTTTAGTTACCCCAAAACCAATATACATCTCAAACCGTGAATTTTGTGTGCCGTTACACAAACGGTAACACAAAATCAAGCGTATGCTTGTTGCATATTGTAACTTTCTTTTTTTTTTTTGATGGCTACAGCAATGCGGTGAAGCCTTGAGAAAGCCAGAGGAAAAAGAAAACGACACCCACTGAATTTCAATTTAGCTCAAAATTCATAAAAGGCGTTGCATAATTGAATACCGTCCTGGTATCGAGGACACGTGGGGACCATCAACACGGCCAACCAGTCTTGTCATACGCCGTCCCACGCCAAAGCAAGGGTCTAAGGAAAGGCCGATTGGAAGGCTATTTAAGGCAGTGTTGTGATTTGTACGGAGGTTGTATTGAAGTTTTTCTCGTCGTCTTCTTGGAACCCAAGGACTCTGAGCATTTGTGATTTTGGGCAATATAGATAAAACTGACTAGACATGAAACTCGTGAAAAAGTGACACACCCTAAAAATGTTGTTTTTGTGTATGACAAGCCAATAGAAAGTAGCGAAATGCAACTGGATTATTACTATTCAAATAATACCAAGCTGAGACTTGACACACAGGGCTGACGTTGCCTGCTGCTGCTTAGAGAGCTCCATCACTCTGAATGTGAACGTCAGTGCTTAACATGTGAAACTCTATCGATCTCCAATAAGGATCGGCTTGGCACGAGAAACCAATGAACTAAGACTGTTATCTTGGGATTTAAAACGGTGCAGCTGCTTCCCAGACGATGAAAAAGAGTTGCCGAATGTGGGGACCCGGAGAATTTGATGAACGTTTTTACACCCCAAAGGAGAGATTCTTGTGGACTAGAAAGAAAAAAAAAGAATCCCTGGAAAATCACCCTGCGTGCTCTCATGGTGACTACCAGCCTTTACTATTTTACCTTCTCCAGTTGGGTCCCTGCGGGGGAAGCTGCAGAGTTAGCTTGTGAGGACAAACCTGATCACAGGGTGAGCTCCGTGGGTTCTCAGAGAGTTGTCTGCGCTCTCGGATGTGGACTGGATTTACTGTGGACCTTGATCTTGACACAACCTTGACGCAACGCAGGACTGAGATCAGGTACGGCGTCATGCCGTCACACGTACCATTCTTCCAGCCAGGACATTTCTGGCAGCAATCCCTAATATTTCTTTTTAAAGAATCCACTATATTTTCATAAAATGTTGTTCCTTTTGAACCTTTTCTTTCTACAACTATATCTTTGTGCTGCTATTTGCTGTGATGAACACACTGCATTGATTTCCTAGAGCTACATCACAGACTAAAAAGATGGGGGTTTGTGCTTTCCTTCCTATCGTAACAACTATTTGTACGACGCTTTAAAAATATAGATTTTTTTTTTACTCAACGTCCAGTGAAAAATAAGCATTAAAGCTCACACACACACACACACACACACACACACACACTCTGTGCAGAGGATTACAGTCGAGGTTTCATCGATTTTGTTTTCTTCAACTCAGATTTGTTTCAAACTCTGCTGCTAAAATTCTGCAGACCTAAACGGTATACTTTTTTCTGAGATCTCCCAACAGTGAGAACTCAAGAGTGGGAGTAGCTGTTCTGAAATTGGGTTAAAACGTGAGATCATAGTAAAATCGATGAATCAAAGGCCGAGCCCCCCGGTTTACTCGTGAGTTGGCAGTAAAGAAAACCTGGGCAACAAGCCAGAAGCAGAGGAACCAACTCACCGGTTAGTATTTAGGGATGAATGCACAGCTGCAGTCAGAGCTGCCAAGTCAGGATCCTACTCGCTCTTCCTCACAAGTCCCCGCCCAGAGCAGCTACATTCTGGAGGGCACGTCCAATCGCTCGAAAGCTCCCTGAATGAGGTCTGTTGGTCGTTAATTCAGAATCTCCTGTGATCAGCTTTCAACAGATACGGTGCTGCCGCTGGAGGGCGATTACACCAGCAGCTCTTTGTTTAGCCTTTGCTGGTGATGTGCTCACTGGAGCTACAAGTCATCGATGTTGTCGCGTCTATCTAAAGCAGTCAGAGCAGAGCTTAACCTGTCCATTACGTACCACAATTAATAGTAAATAAAAAGATAATGAGACATTTGAATGATCTTTTAATTTTCCAAAGCTGTCAAAAAAGTTCCAGAATTGTATTTATCGACTATTAAATTTCTATATGTGTTAATCTTTTTAGGAATTGCTGCCTGGATTATGTTCAGTGAATGAAGTATTTTTTTTTCCCACCAAGTTATGCAAAAATCGTGATTTTTAGTAACTTGTTAATAATGTATACTCACCTTGTGTTGTGGTTGAAGTCGCTGTTAACTTTTTCAACAAGATTGCGTCTTTTTTTCCCCCTAACCTGAAAGTCCAAGTGAAACAGAAGTTTCACGTCTTCTTCTGTACTCCGTCGTGTTTCACGGTGAAAACTTAGAATTTGATCGATGTCGCGTTACAAGAGGAATACGCTGCGGTGCTGGTTCCACACACACACACACACACACACACACACACACACACACACACACACACACACACACACACCTCCCTCACTTGTTGTTGGATCAGGAGGAGGACGAGGTAGAGATTTAAAGGGAAACTTCTTGATGGGAGGATGTTTGGATGTCCGATATCCGATTCAAGAAAATCTGCCGTCTAGCTGTTAAAGTAGAGAAACGAAGGGCGCCCTTATGAAGAGGTTTGGGGTCTTTGTGAGGAAAAAGCCCAAAAGTGCTACGACGCTGGCAGGAGTTGATTGCTGAGCCCAATGCGGGCCGATGCTGTTTTGTTACCGTGTGGCTGAGTCTATTAAATAACCCGTGGCTAAATGAAACTCTCCTTTAATGCAATGCAACACACTCCTATTAACTTCAAATTGGTGCTTAATGCAAATAGAAGAACGGTCACGCTTGTTGGAGCGACTTCCCTCTGCTGCCTCCACTTTTACGTTCGGCTCTTCGGTTCATTACTGGGGATAATTACAATACTCATTACTGCACGCAGATGTAATAACCATTGGTATGCATTGTGTCTAAAAAGCTCTGATTTATAGACTGCTTTTACTGTTAATAATGGAGTAATCTGCTGATCCGTGTAAAAAGTCAGATTTATAAACTTCAGACTATTCTCACTAATGGACCCATACCTGCCTGTAACTGCTTTGAAGCAGCCCATGTGTTATTTGACACATTATGTGATTCATCTTTCATTGTACCTGCCAACAGGGCATCGCTGTGTAACAGCATGGATGCTCAGCCAACCTAAATAAAGGCATAACTAGAAGTTTGTGTCGCAAAAATGTTTCCCGTGCCAGCAGGAAACCTGCAGATGGTGGCACCGAAAAAAAAAAAATAAAAAAAAAAAAACCAGCATGTGCCGAAGCAGTTTGCCGCCGAGCAGAACGATGTACCATCTGTCGAAACCCTGTCACCCCACCGCTTTTGTTTGGCTCTCAGCAAACACTGTGACATTGACTTGTTGTTGATGAGACGGCTGCGCGGAAAAGGAAAAATTGAGGCGACGTCTGTAGTCGGTTGCGACTTGCATCAGGGCCTAAATACAGTCTTTCTGATATCAGATCAAACCTGTCAACAAAGCTGATTTAATATCACTTTTTTTTTTTCATCCTGGAATAATATCATGTTGTTAAAAGGTTGTGCTTGATTAAACCGACGCTGTACTTGGACACCCCCTTGTCATCGCTGTCTGTCAGACGCTCGCTCTGTTTGCCGGGGGGCAAAGATTCACCTGTCATCTTAATGGGACTTTTATCCTCGGAGCGTCTGAACGGATTTGGTCGGTGTGATTTTTGAATCTAATGACACATAGATGGATGGACTCGCGTTACACACTTATAACTACGCGGCCTGGCCACAGTCCAGTTATAATGGACAAACGAACGCTATAAAGACAACAAGAGGGTTGGCAGTGAAGTGTGCTGTCGATGGAGCCCCTGCACTGCCGGCCCGCCGCTTTTAATGCAGTCTGGAGATGCTCTGCAGGCATTCGCCCGAGACAGATGTCATTTTAACAATGGATTATTGACATCTCGCTCCTTCATTCAGACATCAGCATGAAGCCCTCCTGCATCTGTTTGGTCAAATTAACAACTCGCCGCCTCTGATTTTCAGACATAAACTGTAGTGAATGTGAAAATGATTTGTTCTGAACCGCCAAAAACTGTTTTTGAATCAATTTGAGGCAACTTGATTAAAGGTGCGCTGATCTTTTTCTTTGTAAAACAAAACGTTGGGTCAATATGTGCTATTTGAAAGGAGTTGCTTGTAGTGACAAACCCCACAGATAATTGTTACTACACTGCAGAGCTTCTTTTCAGAGGAATACACATACATACGTATGACGTCAAATTGAGCATGGTGCGTTCCAGCCGCATAGTCTGTGGATTTGCCCGAATGTATATTACCGTAAATTCCGGTATATAAGCCGCTACTTTTTTTCACACGCTTTGAGACTGCGGCTTTTACAACGATGCGGCTAATTGATGGATTTTCACAGGCTAACTAGCTTCCCGCCGCCGAACACGTTTAACCTCGTCATATCAGACCAGTGAAATTACCGAACAGGTCACAGTGGACCGATGAAACTGTTTCGGCAAACTCACTCACACTTAGTTCTTCAGATCACCCATTTTGCGCTTCGTGCGCGCCCCCTCGTCATGGATAAAGACACGGAGAAATGCATATGATGCGACTTTCAAATTAAAAGCGATCCGTCTGGCTGTCGAAGAAGGAAATAGAGCTGCTGCCCGTACGCTCGGCATCAATGAATCGATGGTGAGACGCTGGAGACGGCAGCATGAAGAACTGACTCGCTGCAAAAAGACGACAAAAGCTTCCTGTATTTTTGTCGAGAAAATATGTGACGAAGTGATTACATACCTTCAGGCTCTTCAATTCCGACAACTTTAGTACTGTTAAAAGCACTGTTCTGAAAAAAAAAGCATTTGCGGTATGTATGTAGTTGTGGATGTTACCGGCATTTATTTAATTAAAAGTTTTAAAAAATCTTTCCTGTAACATCTTGCCGCGTTAATATCTCATGTTTCAACGGGGACACCTGCGGCTTATAGACAAGTGCGGCTTATTTATGTACAATTTCTTTTTTCTTTTAAAAATTAGCAGGTGCGGCCTATATACTGTATATAGGTGCGCTCTATAGTCCGGAATTTACGGTAGAATAGCAAGAATTCACGAGTGTGAGAGTTTGAGCTGCCTGGACAAACAGCACTCAACTGCCTCACAGTCCTCACAGTCCACAAACTCTTCAGACCGCACAATAGTGGAGCATTTTAAAGTTTTAATATACAGTTTTTTCATCATGGACTGTATATAAGAAGTGGTCGTAGTCGTCATGATGTCACCCATTGGTTTGTGGACAGCCGACTTCAGTGTGAAAAGTCTGCTGGTAACGGCACACTTGTCTGTTCATTTTGTAGACATTTAGCAGCTAAAGAGCCAGTTATATTCCCTCAGTAGTTGGTAGAGACCAAAACCAGAGATAAAAGGAGAGCACAGGTGGCCAGAAAAGACAAATGCTAATAGCCTAACGCATCAACTTCATACGGCCATATGTCAAATGTGTGATTATTAGCTTCCTGTGAATTCCAGTCAATGCAGCTTTAAATAGTTGCATCGTGAGCTCTGATTGGTCCAAAACATTTTCTCACTGAACTTAGTTGATTCTCAGCGGATGTTTTGTCCTCAACATGTTTGACAGAACATTTATATTTAACATGTCTGCAACATGTAACATGAATGAGATACTGACGTTACTAAGCTGACAGTTGTCATTCAATGTTATTTAATGTATAGACACATCTTTGCCTCTGTCTTACAGTAAAACCATAACACTTTTCTAACCTACAAACCTGAGCTACTGTAAAGATCCATTCAAAAGTGACTTTGCGCTGGTGTTGGCTTGAACGTTCAGTTAGTGAGTTGTTTATGATGCACTCACTTCATCCAGGAGACATAGAGGATATGTACAAGCGGCCATGTATTTTCTCCACTGCAGAGAACACTTTGCACACACTACACTTTGACTGGGATCGGACTTCCAAACCTGGTAGATGCTTGCAAAAACTCTGATAATGCTAATTGAAAGTACTTGAAAATGACACTTAAAAAGGTAAAGGCAACAAAGACAGATATTGGTTAGTGTATTTATGCAGGAATTAGAATGTGTTTTCACCAATTTGTGGTGCAGATCATGTTTGTTAAGGCAGGCTTTGAGTACCCATGGATCCTGTTTCCATTCTATCAAACTGTGCTGAGCTTTGAGAGATCATTAGCAGTCAAACTAGGACTTAACCACTAAGCCAAACTAACGATCGTACTCCAGGAATGATCTGGGAAAGACCAACACACACAGTCAGACTCTCTTTCTTGCGTCTTCTCTCCTTTTCATCAGCTTTTCTTTTTTTTTCTTCTTTTTTTTACAAAGCAGAGGAGCCAGAGTCTTTGAAAAATGACCTGAGAGAGAAAGGCAGTCAGCAGCAAAAGAGAAACGAGGGGGAAGTGTTTTAGCGTCACACGGGCAAACTCAAGGGACCATAGTATTAACAGGGAAAGGGCTTCAAAGCTGCTGGCCTTGCTCAGGGGCCCAGGCAGAAGAGGGGGTGTCAGGGTACGGAGCAAAAGAAGTGGAGAGAAGAGAAAGGAAAGGAAGAGATGTCCTCATCTCCGACAGTTTGATAAATCCATGTCCTGTTCTTCATCTCATTGCTTTAACAACAGGGATTCAGCATGTCATGAGCTCGTGAAAGCTTTTACATGCGCTGGTTTACCTCCTACTACCTGCTTTCAGTCTTGATGATAAGCCACATTTCGCATTTTGTTTTTAACCCAAACGTTAACTTATTTGTCACTTAACTTCCGTACTTAAGTAACTCCACTTCTGTAGTTATATTAACCCAAACATTGATACATGTTTTATGCAACTTCCACACTTCTTTAGTTATTTAACCAAAACATTGATTTATTTTTGACATAACTTCTTTAAATAAGTAACACTACTTCCATAGCTTCTCTTCTTAAGTGAAGCCACTTCTGTAGTTACTAACCCAAACCACCACGATCGTTTCCTAAACTTAACCAAGTAGTTTTGTGGTCTAAACACCACAGGGGCTTGCTCATGTGCACTGATCGCTTGTGTTGCTGGACATTTGTAGAAAAACGCAAAAAGATAAATAATACTGTAACACAGGGGTCTTCAACGTTTTTCAGGCCAAGGACCCCCAAACTGAGAGAGAGATGGAGCTGGGACCCCCTACTATATATATCGTATAACATTGTGTTTTATATTAAACTGGGCTTAGTGCCATGTATAAACATACCTTGTCATTGTGCATTCAATACTAAGCTATTCAAATAATACACAGGTTCATATATTCATGTTTTTATTTTAAACATACAGTGTGTATTGTGGACGAGCCACTGCCATTAATAAACACACCTCGTCAACTGATACCAATGCCAATATCGACAGTGTCTGTCAATTGCATGATAATCATGCATACAAGCTATTCAAATTGACGTTTTTATTTTAAACATAAATGGGGAAAGAAAAAATGAGTGATGGCCTATTAGTGCCACTACTATGCATAAACATACCTGTTATCTTGCATACAATACTGAACTATTAAAATAATGGTCAGTTTCATGTTTTTTGGTCGAGTTACAAAACAATCCATTTTCGCTCATAACAATGTCCATACACTTGGATAGGAGCTGCAGTGTTTTAGCCTGGAATATCTTGCAAAAATGATTGCACCAGGATTCATGGGTGAAGTAAATGTTGTTTTTTGATTTAAAAAAAACGGTATCTTCTTTTCAAATAATATTGCAGCGTGCGTCCTTGTGTCTGGGATCTTAGTCAGCTGGGGACTGAATAGGCTCTCGGTCAATCACGGGGAACCTGACAGAGCCAGCATGTAACATGCGGCCTCGTGATTGGCACAGCAGCGATAGGGGCGGGTCCTCCTCTTTGTGTGCTGAAGGCTTGGAGGGACAGGTCCAGACTAGGCTGGGCACCGGTTCAGTGAGTGAACCGGTGCCCAGCCTGAGAGAGCTCCTGTGTGTCGCTGAATGTGTGCATTTCTGACAGAAAGATAACAGCTTCTGCCTCCATTTATCCATTCGTTGGATTCATTTCAATGTGTATTTAAAGACATTTCAATTTGTGAAAAAAAAATAATTGTCTAATCAACCACAAATTTTGCGGACAACCTGCAGTACCTCCCCGGACCCCCTAGGGGTTGCGGACCCCCTGTTGAAGACCTCTGGTGAAACATATCATTCAAACTGTTGTATGAGGATACATTAATGAAAAATATTTCTTTGTATTATATGTCCTTGTATATGCCAAGTATTTTTCGTTGTTTTTGGTCTTTGGATGAAAGTATCAATAAGTCCATGTTATGTACATCATGCGAGAATGAATGTGAGGAACATAATAATCAATGTAGTCGATATCATCTCTGAAATGACAGGATTGTGTTTCAGGAGTGAAAACAGTTACTGCTGCTATACAATAAGACTTAGATTTGGTGAGCATGCTTTTTCTGTAGCTCATTATATGAAGTAATGAAGTAAATCTGCAATTTTTTGGGGGGGGTGCATAACAATAAACAGTGCAACACTTGAGTGACAGAATAAACACACAATAAGAGCCAAGAGAGCCTTCATTTTACTTCTGAGATTTGTCTCATTTGGTGTTTGACGTTGAAACTCTTGGAGAAACAGGATATGATCAGATATTGTTGTCAGGTCTCATACAGTATGAGGACTTTCAAGGATGCAACCTGCCCTTTGGCAGCCATGTTTGAAGTCTATATGTCTTGGGCCACAAGCATATTTTCCCCTAGATAAATAAAATGGTTCCATTTCAACATTTACCTATTTGAATGAGGTGTTGTCATATGCACATCTGGTGGACGGGTGCGTAGGGAAATGAAACCCTGCACACTGCCAGCAGAGTTTTGTTAGAGGCACAAGGTTTCAGTCATGGACCTCCACCAGGCATCAAATTCACAGTGTAAAACAACAAGGCCAACAAATCTGCATGTCGATGTCATCATGGTCTCAGGTGTGTTCAGGCTCGGTACTGCTCTTGGATTTCAAGTTGTGAATATGATGCAAAACCTGGCGGCTCTAATAAACTCAGTCCTGACAGGGTTTCTACACTTTTTTTTTCTTACGTCATAGACAACCTGGTCTCCTAAAAATGTACGTTCCCGTACAACAAAACATGATCAATCGCGCTTCAAGGGAAGCTTATTTTCTCCCGGATTGCGTTTGTTTTTGACGTGTCACAAATACGTTTCCAATCAAAGTCCGTGGAAGTCTGCGTAGGGAGGAGGTCGCGGTGGGCGGATGAGTCAACACAGGACTTTCACCTTGGAGACCAAAAAACAATTTGCCTTGCAGCTCCATCCACAGTTTTCGCTTCTGTCACTGAGCTCTGGCAAGGTTCAATGTTAACGTTGCTCGAGGCAGACATCCTTTAATTAGGCTGTCAATGGCAGATTGACAGTTCTCCCAATCAGTAATACATCAACATGAACCTTTTCTTCACCTGATTGGACAAATAACTCCACTCACTTGGGCTGGCAGTGGTTTTTTTGCTCACATTTATCAGGCAAGAAAAACCCAGCAAAGATGTTCTCATAAATTATTCACCGATAAACACATTTTAGTTGAGATCAATTCTTTGGAGATGTTTTTTTTATTTTTCCAACAGATCACGTCACGCACTCCATGACTGCTTGGAAGTTTGCAACAGAACTGTGAACCCTTTCCATATGTTGCGCCATATACATTCACTCGGTTTCCCATCGTTTTTTTTTTTTGAAAAGCTAAAAGTCAGTGTGATGTCTGGGCGCAAGCAAAGCAGCGCTGCTTCCCGATTTGTTTTTGTTCTGTTGTTTTGTCACGAGCGACTGGCTGCAGGCTGTGTGGATGAGTGATGAGCAGCGGTGTCTGAGTGAATGGGCTTCAGGGTGGCCGGGGTTTGGAAAAAAGAACCACGCACACACACACCCACCCACACACACACACACACACATGAGAAAAAATAGAGATATCTCAACACCAAAAATCCTGCTGTCCTCTCACAGACCCCCCCCCCCCCCCATCTCTTATCTCGCTCTCTCTGTCTCATTTCTCGTTGCGCCGCTTCCGGCTGTGTGCAAATTCATTCGCTGCGAAAGTGGAAGGCAGCTCCGCCGCGGAATTCGTCTCCTATTCAGTTGGCCACAGACTCGCCTGCAATTCTTAAGAAATTAAAGATGTCTAATCACTCGTACAAACTGACACACGAGGGATTCATCGCAAAATCGACATCACCAGACTTTTCTGGGGTTTTCACTGAGTGGACATCGCCCCGTGGGCTCAGGCATCATGTCTGATTCGCTTTTGCAGAACTCGCATTGTGTTTGTCAAAAAAAACAAAACAACGTATTGTGGATCAGCAAAAAGCCTGACCTTAGACGATGTCACAGCTGTTGAACCAGCCTCACAGACTGTTGGAGCACATCTGCTCTTAAATAACACCAATTTGAAATGGCACTGGTCCGGTTTCAGAGGACAGCTTTTGTGTCTATCAGCCATCTGTACACTGAACTAAAAGCCTTTCCTTCTTCTGCCTTCTTTCAGATGCGTAGTACTCGAGGTGTTTCTGTTTGGCCAGTGGGATTCGTAGGCGGCAGAGCGTATGAGCGCCCCCTGGTGTCCGGGGGTAAAGTGGTGGGCTGGTACACCGGCTGGAGACCGGACCGAACCTTCGCCACTGACATGGCAGGTAAGGAACGACCCCTAATAAGTAATGAATTACACATTGTGTTGTATTACGCTGGTAGTGGTTATTATACATTGTTTCATTACGTCCCCGTGACGTCCCGGTAATGAAACTTTTGAAGTGTGTAGTTGAGATCAAAATGAAGATGGGCGGGATCCAAGCAAGGGTGCCTGAGGTAGGAGGGTAGGAAGGGGGAAGCGGGTAAGGGCCCCCCCCCACCCCCCACTTAATCCCCACTAATGGTGTCTAGTTCCTAATGATTTTGGTTACCTTCTGACCTTTTCTTCTAGTGCTGCCTTCAAGACAAGAATTTCCAGTTCACCAACTCTTTTCATTCTAATGACCCATCCGTAAATAAAAAAAATACACATTTTTAGCCCCACTGCTGGTGTAGTTCCATCATCAATCATATTGATTTGTTCCACCCAACATCTTGAACACATCTCTGGACAAAGTTTCCTCACACAACGGTTCACATGATATCTTATGAAAAGTTTGTTTTCATTTTCCGTGCGTTCCCCTACGAATGTCCAGCAGCTCGAGCTCTCAGCGCGCCTGTGCTGTTAGACAACAAAACTCCTGTGTTTGCTTTAGGAAAAGATTGTGTTTGTGTCAAAATAAGTACTTTTCTTGCATGAAATATGTACGTATGTATCGGTACATAAGTTACGCAACAACAGGAAGGTAAAAGAAGTGAAATTCGATTTTTGCCGTCCCGTGTTTGCTTGACCCATCCATTCACCCTGACCTCCTTCCTCTTTGGACGTTGCCTCTCTCCATACTACGTCACCTGACGTCTTTAGAGGCAGGCCCTGACTCAAGATGACTTTGGTTATGTACAGTTATATTGAAGTGTATTGCTTTTTGTAGGTATAAGTACAAACAGTGAATGAGAACAGCCTGCTCTGGGTCACGAGTAAGTTTCAGAAATATGACTTGTCTTCTTAAAGGGGTACTTCAGGTTGTTCCTGTCGACTCGTCACGGGAAGTAAAACTCGGCTTGTGGCTCTGGAGGAGCTTCGTCAAGCGTGAGAAAATGAACGCTGTTACTCAGGGAGGATCTAGTGAAAGAGGTTGAGACCCTGACTTCATGGAATATAAAGTCTTTGCGTTATTAAGTAATGGAAACAAGGCACGATAAGGTATTTACTTGCTTGTTTTCACCGTGAGATTAAATAGATTACTGGTACTTAAGTGAAGGGCAGTGTATGAACTGGGTCACGTTATTCCGTCTCTTTTCTGAATTTTATCTACCACAGCAGGGTTGTTTAAAAATGTTGACCGAGTAGAATCATGTAACATCTGGAGGTAAACACAGTAAAAGACTCTTACTCTGGTTCTGCTTGTTCGCCGAAGCCTTTTAAACGGTCTAGGAATAAGCGGTGAAAAAGTAGTTCCTTAATGCTTTGTGGAAACGTCAAAAGATTTTATTGATCAGCTCACTGATTACAAACCAGTTTAAGGTCAACCGGCTTTCATGTGAGCAGAGGACAAACAGAAAACAATACGCTGAGCTCTTTTCCTTCTGTGAGTTTACCTGAAGAGATCTATTGAGCCTCTGTTTATTTCAGGGCTTAATTTACCATAAAATGAGATGTGATCTTTCCAATTTAATATTCTGACTGTTGCTCCTCCACACAGGCGCTCCCGTGCTACTCGGCTTGATTGTTAATTCCAGAGATAAATCACGACGCCGGATTGCAGAGTCACGTTGAATTAAGCGGTTCTGAAAAGCGACAGATTAGATGAAATCTGAATCGGAGGAACGCAGCAGTCGGAGGCATCGGGAAGCCTGCCGTTATGTGACACATTGAGTCATTTATTTTACAAAACAACTCCCAAGGCCTCAATGTAAAGTCACACAAGTCTGTCCTGCTCTCTTGATGTGCTCATGTACATGGTAACAATGACTTCTCTTCTGTTGTATATTGTCGTCTTTTGTAGAAACATTCTAAAAACTAATTTGATAGACTTTTCTTCTTTTTTTCATTTGTTGCTACCATTGCTTTCTGAAACAACGTTCTCTAGCAGAAAAATGTCACAATTACTATATTTATGATCATTTCTACGTTTGAATCTCTCCGAAGCTCAAGTACTAAAACTGTTTGATTGGACTATTTGATTTTCTCTCAGATTTACTCAGAAAAGTGCATATTGGACTCCTGCTTATGGTTTAAAATGGGGCAGCAAACTTGGAAAAGATACATAATTGGCGGAGGGTCTGGGGATCCACCCCCCCGAATGAAAATGGCAATTCAAAATAATTTTGGGTTTCGACACCATCGAACCTCTTGGATTAAGAGAAACCACCTGCACTAGTCCAGATTAGTTAGATTACGGGTCCTATGAAAACCAATAAACCATCAAACATCCTAAATATTTCAAATCAACAGGGCTAATGCAAAATACCACTCTTTGGTATTGTGCCTTCAAGAACGTCACATCGAGCCCCAAGGAAGAGCGCCCGGCTTTGAAGCAAATTTTACACAGTGGCCAAATCATGGCATTATAATGTACAGGATCGTCAGGTGATGCCATTGAGCCCAAAAATACTTTTTTACAATCGACTTAAATTGGGAAAGAGACGTCTATAACTCAGCTGATAATTAAACGCTAGCGTGTTTTCTCTATGGGCCTCTGGATGCGGAAGCTTGCTGGAAGATCTGGGTATTGTTATTCTCACTTTTTTGCTTCCACAGCCCGATCGGCTGGCAAAGTTAGCTAACGTTGACTCACAAAGTTCAACATACGCTAGCCTATCTTTTCCTATGTTCCATTTTCAGTCCATGACGGCAGCTAAGCTAAATAGCACGTTTCGTACCTTTGTAAACAGTTAGCGGGTGATTGACAGCCAGAAAGCGACTTGATTTTTAAAAATACAAAAAGGGGGGTAGCAAAACTATAAGTTTGCTCCCCCCCATTGGAGGGGGGGGAGCAAACTTACAGTTGCTCAGGCGCCTATAGATGACAAGCCTCCACCTCACCACACCAAAAGAAAAAGGAAAGTACAGCTTACTAAAATAGCATGTGGTTTGTGCATGGACACAAACACACACACAAACAACAAGTAGTTTCAGTTAGAACTTTATCAAACCATAAGTGATTAGTTCAGCATTTGGGAACGAGAGTTACGCGAACTGAGCAACGGCACTCTTATAACATTAACTCTGAAGCTGGAGCCAGCATGTGAATAGCTTAGCACATAGCAGGAAGGTAAAAAAAAAATGCATTGCCAGCTTGTGGTTTCAGCAGTGAGTTACATGCTGGATCTATTTCTTGGCAAACAACGGCCAAGCGCAGCGACTTTTGGGAGTCACAGGGAGGTCGCCAGGCACAGTGGTGCTGGCTCAACGAATGGGATGACAGTGATGATGTCACACAATAATGACACTGCACAACTCCCTCTAACACCACAAATGATTGCTTTCACATTCATGTTTGAGTGCAGATTCAAATAACCAAGGTGTTGGTAAGTGTATTTTTTGTTTTTGTTTTACTTCCTGCTGCTTTATGCTAAGCTAGGCCAACAACCTTTAAGATTAGAGTAAATCTAAAATCCAGCAGCAGTGACATGAATGCATCCGGTTGGGGGTAGTGACCGTTTTGATATTGGAACACACAAGTCCAAAATGTGTCTTGTGGTTATTATTGTTCAATGGAGAAATCTATTTACATCTCCAAATCTCCGGTGTAAAAATCCAATCAGAGCGGTGTTTGGCACCAGCGTTCCCCCTCACCTGAGAGAGAACGAATTCATCACGCTGTCCAAATAATAACGCCCTGTCGGTCACCACCCATTATGCCCCTTCACCCACACGTATACTGTATTCAGACTCTCTGTGGGAAATGGCTTCATGTCATTAGACAATACAGATGATGATTGCATGCTCATCAGTCCAAACACATATGCGGACACAGCCAGAGGGGGAGCACAGGTGCACTGTCACACACACACACACACACACACACACACACACACACACACACACACACTCACACACATGCACAGGTCTGCCCCTTGGGATTATTGTTAATTAAACCACGATAACAAGCCTCTCTCTTTTTTTCTCTCCTCCACCTTTCCTGCTCTGCCACGAGGCCTGAGATCTCATCTCCTCCATCCTCCAACCAACCAACCTATTCCACCTACTCACGCGCACACACACACACACACACACACACACACACACACACACACTGTAATTATCAGTCTTACTTTAACACTGCACTATATAATTACACTGTCAATTTACCACCGCTAAGATTTACCACCACGGCTGCGCTGCCCGAGCATTTTCTTTTTCTTTTCTTTTTTTAAACTCAGCAAGAACAACAATGGCCGCGGCGTGCGAACGGCCCGAACTTTATTCATTCTTAAATTATTATTCATGGGATTTACAATGGGGTGTCTGCAGGCCGCCGAGTAAGTGCCAGTGCGTGTCCTAATAGTATTGTGTTATACAGTGCTGTATTGTTAGCAGACCACTAAAGCCCCCCATCTCCTGCTCTGTCTCATTTAGCCTGACACAATGGAGCCTGGACAATGATGGCGTGGAGTACTATAGTGTGTGTGTGTGTGTGTGTGTGTGTGTGTGTGTGTGTGTGTGTCATTATAGTCAAGTGCACAGACACACACACACACACAATTACTACATCACGCATCTATTTGCAAGACACGCAAGCGCACACCTGCCAGCACTTGAAGTGATACGAGTGGAGAAGCGCACGTGTTCCAGGACACGGACGGACGTAAGCGTGCAGTTGTTTTTTTTCCGGAAACGCATTAGAGCTGCATCTTTGCAAAACAGTGCAAGCGAATATGTGTGTGCACCCGCACAGACACACTAACACAACGCGGCTGTGCCTCGGTTGAAGTGGTACTTTTGCCTTGGGAGATCCCTTAGATTGGGACATGAAAGTGTTTAACCCCCAGTAACCTGCAGTGTTTATTTCCTGCTCCTGAGATGGTGAGATGAGAGGAGGATAGAGGCAGTGTGCAGGAGCAGTTAAAGATCCTCCTGCACCGAAGTACTGCAGTAGGAGTGGAAGTGAAACTGCACAACTGAACAGAGGAAGAAAAACCATCGGCTGTATATTAGACGTGGAGTCGTCATCACGACGTCACCCATTGGTTTGTGGACTGCCGTTTTGAGGACTCAAAAGTTTAAAGTTTTGTCTGTCGCCATCTTGGATTACGGCCGTCGCCATGTTGGCTTATTGCAACCAGTGAACAGAAGTTACCATATTTGGACTGTGGAGGAGGGACGTAGAGACGCCGTATACGACTCTGGTAGAGACCTGTCAATCTCAAGGTAGCCCCGCCCTAAAGCATACTCTGCTTTATGGTCTGTTTGACTGTAAATGGATCATAATGTACTAAATGAACATCATGCAGTATTGAAGAAGACTTCAAACTAGAGATTGAGACCATAAACTCATGTTTACAATGTTTAAAATTAAGACAGAAGTAGGATCATTGGACTTCTTTTTGAAACCAGTCGCCCCCAGCTGGTCAGGAGAGAGAATACCAGTTCAAGACACTTCCACATTGGTTTCACTCTTCAGAACCGGAGGTTGCCGCCCGAGAAACACATCAGTGTTTGCTCTGACTGAATGCTAGTTGCGACAGCTAACCGCTAACTAAAGGTCCGTCTCCCGTGTCCCCCACCCACCCACCTCCAGGCGAAGGGGTGGACTCAGTCAGACTTTCAGTATTTAGTCAACACAATTGCGTGGGAGCATTATTAATGAGGTTTGGTAAAGGCCCCAGACACACTAAAAACCCCATGCTACACAACAATCTTTCTGGGACAAATTCCTGGAAAAAATTTTGATTTCTGGTATTAAACTCCACTTCTCCAACTACCAACTACTATTCAGTGCTTCCCTCATGTTTTATCTAGACTGTGAGAAGATATGGAGGTCTGTTATGTCACAATAGCCCTCTATGGGAGTTGTTTTGGAAGACTGGATTTGGGTTTACTACTTACATGAAAACAACTTATTTTTAAGCCCTTAAAAGAGCAATTATCTTCGGAATCATCACCCAGATGCTCATTGAAAGAAGCAAAATTTGCTCATGAGACCGTTCCAGTGGAATAAAAAATGTATTTACTGTGTCTTCTTCTGTTTTTTAATAGTTTTCCGGGACCCAGTACCCATGAGATCAACATTTCTGCTTCTCTTTGTCTCAGTTGTTGGCGCCAGGTGCTTGTTGCCATGGCGTTTTTGCACCACGAGTCCCAGTGGTCACCTGCCAATCAAACTGTGTGGGTGGTACTGTGTCACCTTTCTCCTTAGATTTACAGTTGTCTTTATTCAAACGAAACAGAAACCTGTCAGTCTGAGTTTTTTTTTATTTAATATACACGTTTCCTGAAGGGCATCTCAGCGGACCACTGTGGTGTCACATGAACTGGTTGACAGAGGGTTAACGAAATGGTTCATTTATCGCCGGCGTATGATTTTAATGCCGTCGTAGTGCGCTCATCTGTTTTTGCCCTGGAGGTAAACTCTTTCGTGATTCATATCGGCCTCTGAATTAAAAATGACTCACAAAACGATGGGATGGAACAGAGGCATTTAAACCTGGAGGGCAACAGAGTGATCACACAGTTCCCTCAGGCTACCAAAGCTTCAGCACCACAATGAGGCAAATCAATAAAGCACGAGACTTATGTTTATTAAGTCTTCTTTTACCCTTTTTCACAGATCTGTTTTCTCTTTACTTGCTATGTTGGATTTCATTTTTTTTTTGAAGATATATAGTATTACAATACAAGACAACACTGAAAGGTTGCGCTTTCTTTTGTAAAAAGCTCAGAACATTTCATGGCGATTTTCTCTGCGCACATAAAATTTGAAGACACTTGTATTTTGATATCTATACAGATGGATCTGCTGGCCAGAGGCGTGTCCCACGAAGCCGGATCAGTGGGTTAGCGAGGTACAGAAAGAGTTTTCAACGTCGTGAAAGCTGGCACACCAGGCAGACCTAACCTGGTTATGTTCCATGAGTTATGGATCGGAATCGGCTATAAAAAGTGTTCATGAACCTGATTAGAGACCAAATGGATCCGTTGGTTTCACGCGATACAGATTCTCAAAATTATAAATGCAAACTTGTTCAGCTGTTCAGCTAATGTTACATTAGTAATGCCACCAAATGAAGCTTCGGGACATACAGTTGCACAAACTTACATCCGTTCAGTTGATGATGCAGAAAATCGGAGCGATATTTCTGCTTTTACTTGTGCTACAGGCAAATCATTTTCCCTCCAAAAAGGGCAACGTAGCGTTCACTAGACACATGCAGTCATATGGGTCGGCACAGAGTGGGTCAGATGTAAAGCGGTACAAAGTTAGTGAAGAGTCTGGACTGTAGCTCGGATAAGCTGTGATCTCCATATCGCCGAGGCTGCGGGTTAGAAGATGCCTATCTTATAATTGCTCTCATATCTATCCGCTTCACCTGAGTTACATTCATCTCTGTGATTAGCCTGCAGTATCGCACACAGAGCAGTAATGAGCCTGATACCAGCGTAACCTAACAACTGTATAGGTATTATATCAGGGTCTGTGTGTTTCTTTGTGTGGCTATTGTGCAGCGGTGCGAGATTGCTTATAGCATTTGAGCTTTTTGTACCTTAAACTTGTAATTTTGTTGGGGGGGGGGGGGGCAGTAGTCTGACCCACTGGATGTAGACTGTGGGTACAAGCCTTCCATTGGTCGCATTCTCCTCCCCTTCCTCTATCGATTTCGCAAGGTTACCGTTGCTGCATCCTGTGCTTAGCGCTGCCCAAGACGCTTTTGATTAGTTTAAAGAGATACAAATAAGCCGGAGCATGTGTTTGTGATGGTTGACCTCGCCTAGAATGCAGCAGACTTGAGCCTATATATAAGTGTGATGATAAACCAAACTAATTTGCATGTCTGCAGTTTTTTTTTTTTTTCTGCGTGACCCGCGCTGACCCTCACATTACTCAGAGGACTACTGTCTGCTGGCCATGTGTCAGAGGCTTTAGAAAACGCTGTTCTGTCAGAGGGGGACAGAGAAAAGAGAGGAGGCGAGGGTGGTGAATTACTGGGGGGGTAATTCACCACCAGTACCAATGCACTGATTGCCAATGCGTGCCACCCACTAAGGATTTGCATAAATAAATATTCAGTAATTATGCCGAGAATCGCAGCACTTTCTGAAAATATCCTCCCGTCACGTTTTAAACTAGAAACTTCAGCATCCCTCGGAGAAATGCTGCACTGCTTGAAAACACAACTACACCTACACTGATATTTTTGCTGACTTGATGGAGTATTTAAGGATCCTACCCATGGTTTAGCCCATTTACAACAAATTGTAATTGTCCTTTAAATCACACCATTATGTTTGGATTTTTTGATGGGTTTTCCCACCGCCCAGACAGCCACTGATTGTACATATATGAACTTGCTGAGACTTGACACTGAGTCAGTTTTGGTTTTTCCTCAATGTCCATTATGCCTGTGAAAAAATAGAAAAGCATCATTTTATAAGGCTTCTGGTTTGGTCATTTTCAAGTATTGGTCCTTTGGTTCCTGCTAATGGACATCTCGTCGGCCATTATCCTGGTCAAAAAAATGAAGACCAATAATTTGTGATTTCACGTGTTTTGCAACCAAAATCTAAAGGTTTCTTTTACAAACCATTAACTCTGTTTCCCTGATAACCCTGAGTTACCAGCTAATGCCTGGAATAATTATTACTATCCTATTATAATAGGACAGACCTTATAAACGACTTGGCAACAGGAGATATTATAAAATCCTTTTGGCTCAGCTACGAGCCACAAAGCTAACTTTATGCTAGCAAGATTCAAAGCCAACAACAATGCGTACGGTTGACAAACAATGATTTAATTTCATAGTCTAGTTAACAACAGGACAAGCTTGCTAAATAGCCATGGCATTGTCCCAAAATCTATATGAATATTTTCACTAATTTTAAATTAGCATAGCGCTAGCATAAAGCTTATATGCTAGCTTAAAGCTTATATGCTAGCTTAAATCTTATATGCTAGCTTATTACTTGCAACATCAGTCAATGGCACTGCGTACGGTTGACAAACATAAATATAATTTGACACTATGTTTTAACAACAAGACTAGCTAAATATCCAGACATGGGTATGGGCGAATGGGAGAGACCATCACTTATAATGTGCGTCAGTGTAACTTACTCCCTGCAACTTGTGTGTTACAGTCGCCCTGTGGTGTTCAAGGGATGAGGCACAGAAGGACTACACTCATGGTTGTAAATGAGATATATTCAAATATGTTTATGTATTCCCTTTAATGTAGCCAACGCATTCATTTAGAACGGTAAGCAAACAGTTTAACTGGAGCTGTCCAGTAGGTCACCATTATCAGGAATTAATGGACACCCTGCAGCCAATCAGAATCAATTATTCACCCAGATCATGGAATAAATCCACATAACCGATGACTAATTATCAAAAATCACACTGTTTAATTGATGCCAATGCAATAATGGTCAACCCTACAATATTGTTGCATTATCATTAACAAGGAATTTGGTCCAAAATATTGTTATCCACTGTATCTTTACTACTACTACTTTAGCTACTTGTGATACAGAGTAAAGGTAAGCGACCCACATACTCATTGAACTGGAGTTACATCCAGGTAACCTGTAGGTTACTGGATATGAGACAACGTGAGCGCAGTGATCGTGGTGAGCAGTAGAAGTGGCTCCGTTGATGTTTGTTAACGCTGTCTTCACTATTTCCACCCCAGAATGGGAGAGAGCATTTCTTTTATCCTTACAGCTCGCTTACATTTTGGACGATGGGATAGGATTATTTTCTTAAAGTTTCATTCAATCACCAGCTTGAAAAGAGGTCCGACTATCATCAGGTCAATGTGTTTTAATAACAACTTCAGTCATTTAGAGGCCAGAGTCTTGGATTTCAAGAGCATCCGTTAATAGAAATGCAGAATTTCTTCATTTTGCGTGAACACACTTGCCAAACACAGTCAAACTGCAGACTGACAGAAGAACGGAGGCCAGCAGAGAGACAAGGACACTTTGCTGAAAATTTGCCACAAAACTCTGAAAAAGCCCGTCATTTCTATCTAAAAATCCAAGGATTTTACTTGGCACTCGTACTCTGAGCACTTTGCCCGTGTCAGTGAAGGGTTAGCTGTAGAGGCGGAGGCAAAAAGATGTTAAAGAGACACATCGCGTGTCACCGTCTGACCCCTGGCTGCGGGGTCGGACATCACATCGGAGGTGCGAACGGCGCGTTCTCCTCGTGTTGACGGGAGCAAGGTGAAGCGCAGCAGTAGGAGAGGTCAGCCGTAGCTTCTGCGTTTTGGTTTGTGGCCTTCGATTTGCCTTTAAAAATGATTTGAACATTTATTTGAACATTCGACTCAAAATTGTCATTTTTCTTTTCAACCTCCAAAAACATATTTCTGGTTGTACTGCAGGACAGCTAATGTCTTTCCAAGCAATTATGCGGGGGTCACATTTACTCCCACCGTTACCAATGTCTCTAATCAGGTTGATTAAATCTGGTTGCAAGCCAGCCATTAATCCCCACCTCTGCTACAACACACTGGCATCACGAGCTGTTTGACTTCCCTCTGACTTTCTCATGCTTTCCCTTCTCATCTATAGCGCAATTATCACAGGAGAATGGCAGACCCCTGTGGTAAAGGAATTTCATATCAGCCATATTATAGTCATTAGATACACTAATGCTCTCTATCATTTTCTGCTGTGATTATAATAGACTCGTAATGTGCTTTTAATCCATTCTGGCTAACCTCCCTCTCCCTTTTTCCCTTCTTTGCTCCCACTCGTCCTCCTCCCCCTCTCTCCCTCTCCCTCTCTCTCTCTCTCTCTCTCTCTCTCTCTCTCTCTGTCTCTCTCTCTCCCCCTCAGGTTTTGCGGTGAACCTCCAGGTGATCCTGGCGAACCCGCGGGCTCAGTTCAAGCGGCGCGGCTCCCAGCCGGGGATGCAGGAGTCCGACTTCCTCAAGCAGATCACCAAGGTCACCGAGTTGGAGCCCAAGGCCAACAATTGCACCCGGGTGAGCAACCAGGCGACGCTTGGCACCATGGCGACAGACGGAAATGCTTCTGATTACATAACAATTTGGGTCAAGGGCCTTTATGTGCCGCTTCCAGCTCCACGCTTTAGTGGAGGACAGTGACTCGTGAAAACTCAAAGGTGTAGATTCTTTTTTAAGCTCAATATTCATTTGGCGAAGCTCATCCTCAATAACTTCTTATCAACCAGACCAGTTGTATAGCGCACAGTGAGGCTTGACAGATGTTCCACAGGTGTTATTTTTACCTCGTGGGCTGACACAGAAGCCCGCCACCTTGCCCAACATGACAGTAGATGGGAAATTAATTTGCTGAAGTTTGCTGAAGTCTTTAAAATGGCATGAAAAATGACCACTGGAGTTTTACTGTTTTTGTGTGAATAGGTTACTTTATAGACACTTGAAACCAATTTTATTTTCATCTAGACTTCCTCCCACTGCACGCACACCTTCCATTTTTTTAAACTACGCATGATGTCCAAATGAGCCAGTATGGCCCTTTTTTTTTTTTGTCAATAGCTATCTCTGTTTGTTTTTTTTAATCATAGACACCTCAGGTGCATTAAACGAGATTGGGAGCATTTTGATTGGCTCTCAACGGCTCTCAACAACTGAGAAATGAGGAGTCGGTGTGGTGTCTCTATTTCCCCTTTTAAATACATAATCTATAAGCTTGTTCTGTATATTAATTATTAACTACACTGCTTTAATCCACTTTTTTTGGGGCGCTTCATTGTGGTCTAAAAGTGTTTGCTCTCGGTCTGATCCACGTTTATGTGTTTCCCTTTTACAGCGTTCAGACACCAGATTGTTGTTATTTTTATTGCACTTCCTGAACGGACAGCTAGCGGACTGTGAGGAGATATTTGCTGAATTTGACTAAAAGTGTTTTGGATTCTGCCTTTAAATACGCCTTTAGCCCATGTTTTAAATGGAATGTGCAATGTAGGCTGATGATAGATTATGACAGAATTTTTTCAACCCTTTTCGTGAAAATGAAGGACAAGGAGAAAGTCTAACGCAGCCACTGTGCTCACGTGCACTAGAAGCACGTGCACTAAAAGCACGTGCACTAAAAGCATGTGCGTTCAGACCTTTTTCTTTTTTTGAACACAGGGTTGTAACACAAATCATTTATTATCTGGTTATTTTAGGTACATGGTTGTAGTTTTGTGTTTTTTGTAAACTTTGTTGGAAGATAAACTAAAGAATATTCATATGAGGAGCATAAATCTCCATAAAACACAATATAGAACATATTTGACAAAAATATTCATGAAGCAATCTCGACAATTTTGGACAACTTTGGGTTAAAGCCTCAGTATATATCAGACATATTCATGAAATAAACAGGCACACATGGTAGCTTCCCTTGCACTTGTGTTTTAAGGGTCAAAGGTCATGTCTTCATTAAGACAATATGCGGTTTGTGCTCTCTATAAAATCAAAGTGATTCTTCTACATGTCACCTCTCACAGCCGTCGCTGTTTGATTATGCAGTGCAGGGTTGGTCAGTTCTATAATAAGCACCTTATCAGACTGCAGCCTTCATGCTGGAGCTGGATGGCACTGACTAGGGTTTAATAAAAGCCCAGTTCATCCGTCTTGTGTGTGTTTGTGTGTGTGTGGCAGATATTAAACTGCACTCATAATAATGGCTGCCATCCCAGCGGTAACTAACCCTGGGGTATCTCTCCCCGCTATTGACAGCATGAGTCATGCTTCAGGCCGGTGGCTCGGGCTAAACTTAGACACACACAGAGCTGGGATTGGATAGAAGTGGCGTTATAGCGCTATCAATTCTAGTTGTGAGCGGAGACGGCGCAGATCGATGCAGCTCATCTCAAGTCACCGCAGCCCCCCGTTGGCACTTGGCTTTATGAAGCCACTCATCCTCTTGACAACCATCACGGAGCCGCCTCTAAGGACTTTTGTGAGGAATGGATTCTATTACATCTTTACGGTTAAAGGAATACGTGAACTAAACACCACGTCCCTGTTTTCTCCAAACAATCGCAGACTCTTCAATTTACAGTTTTTCTTCTTTTTTTTTTGTTTCAGAAATTGTTTTTCTGATACTGTTTGAGGCAATATTAGTGAGTGATGTGAGTCATAGGCTGACACTGAATTGTCGTCACATTTCACGCATTCTCATTGAGTGTGACATCCTATTCATGAGTCATTTCTTGTTTGGGACGAGAGATTATTTACCCTAACCAATCAGCAGTCACCGACGTATCCATCACGTCAGCATCAGCGGACACGAGCACGTCTTCATCATTTCCAATGTGTAAACTGTAAAAAGAAGTGTTTTTTTCTAAAAACCCAAAAAAAGCATGCATTGCTTCATCAATCTCATCCACGCTCATGGTCCATTTGTGTGGCTGTTTTTCCGTCAATATTGAGATTGACCATCGTCCGTTGATTATCACCCAACACTGGTTCTAAATAGTTGAATCGTGGCCAATATAATGGCCGATCAGAAGAGCTCATCAGATAATAAAATGTATCTCCAGAGTTGTGTCCCTTTTACGCAGCCTGTTCAAGGTCGGGATTGTTGCGCCGTTGTTGCCGTCGACCTTTCAAAGCCCAACCGATGTGACGCAGACACTTTTTTTGATGGCGTATGCATGCGCTGCAGTTCGCCTCTGCGCTCAGTGTCTGCGCTATGCTCTGCGCTATGCTCTGCGCTCAGTGTCTGCGCTCAGTGTCTGCACTATGCTCTGCGCTATGCTCTGCGCTATGCTCTGCGCTCAGTGTCTGCGCTATGCTCTGCGCTATGCTCTGCGCTCAGTGTCTGCGCTATGCTCTGCGCTCAGTGTCTGCGCTCAGTGTCTGCGCTATGCTCTGCGCTCAGTGTCTGCGCTATGCTCTGCGCTCAGTGTCTGCGCTATGCTCTGCGCTCAGTGTCTGCGCTCAGTGTCTGCGCTATGCTCTGCGCTCAGTGTCTGCGCTATGCTCTGCGCTCAGTGTCTGCGCTATGCTCTGCGCTCAGTGTCTGCGCTATGCTCTGCGCTCAGTGTCTGCGCTATGCTCTGCGCTCAGTGTCTGCGCTATGCTCTGCGCTATACTCTGCGCTCAGTGTCTGCGCTATGCTCTGCGCTATGCTCTGCGCTCAGTGTCTGCGCTATGCTCTGCGCTATGCTCTGCACTATGCTCTGCGCTATGCTCTGCGCTATGCTCTGCGCCCTACCCGAGAGGTTTCAGGTCTGATTCCTGTGATTATTCCGAATGATTTTGGTGACCAGTTTTTTTCACAGCACCACCTCCAGGTTGAAACCGGTTCATGACACTGTATCTCATGTCTAATTGCCAGACTGACATCAAATTTGCGCCACCCCCTCAGGCAACAGAGTTAGAACGCACACAGGACACCTCATGATTCAGGATGCAGATTTTGCCATCAAATGCTGAGAACAGTCATGCTTCCTAAGGACTGACTGTTTGGTCAGGGGTCATTACAGTGTGAGGGAAAGTTGAACCAGAGCCGTTGATGCGCATGCAATTAATGGAACGTTCTAGGTTATACGTTTCAGAAGTGGATTGTTATTGTTGAGGGACAGCTTGTATGCCTCCGTGCTGGCCTCAGTCGGGGCTGGAGTTGGTTGTCCATGGCGATGTCTCAGGAACGCCCGGAGGAAATTTCTTCAAATTTGGCAAAAACGTCCACCTAGACGTAAGTATTAACTGATTAGAATGTGTTGGTATTTGAACATAACTCAAGTATTCATATGACAATTACAACAATTTCACTCAGATTTTTTTATAGGACACAACGATGAAGTGACGACATTTTGACAGACATGAGTAAACTGCAACTTGACTGCTTGCTGGAGGCATTCAATCGCAAGGCGGTTATTCTAGTTTTCGTTCTATTCTATTTTTGACTATTTTACTACGAGCCATTTAAGGTACTCGGTCCACAGAAAGGTGCTCACGCTTTAGTCCACTCACGCAGTAAAACAAAAACAAATGGGGCATGCTTCGTCTTCCTTTCAAAATAAAAGGGGGACGTCTGGCGACCAAGAGAATTATAAGAAAGACAGGAGAAAAGGAATAAAGGAAATATAACAGAATTTAAAAAATGTTTGAAAACATAAAAGGGGAACATATCTTTCTGGTACTATTTCATTCAGAATGGTGGCTCATCAGGTGCCAAAGTTACATTTGCAGGAGTTTACACTGAATGGTGATTTGCATTCTATTGTGTTTTCATGCAATATATAATATCAAGAGGCTTTTTTTCAACTACAGGCCAAAAAAATAAATCCAGAATTCCGAGGTTGTAGGTTGCAGCAGCGGGGCTTTGGATTTGATTTAATCCTGCTCCTTTACCTACGATACTCAATGCAAACAGTATTTTCATTCTCTGTGGAGAAAAGTGCAGCAAGGAACTGCTTCATCTGAAACCTCCACTTACTGTTTCACCGTATGCGTGCAGGCCACATCGTCACACTCTAAGCCCCTGGTGGGTTATGGGTAAATGTTTTCTGCAGGGAATTGGATAACCCCCCCGCCCCCCCCTGGGTTGCTGGATCATCATTTACAGCTGGCTGCTGCTGCCGCTGCAGACAGCTCTTGTGTTGAAACTATCATCATCATTATCAGCCCCATTACACTAATGGAGGGGCCCAGCCGCCGATATTAATACAGGCCATTAGCGGGCTGTGACATCATCAGTCAGCGCCCAGCACCGCATAGACCAAAGGATGCAATATCAGCATTAATCACGCATCAGTTACAAAAGCGGCGTGACGTGACATCATCGCTCATGAAGCCACTGTTAGAATCCAGTGTACAGTAGTTATAGCTGATCACTGATCATAAGTCATGCAACTCTAGTTATTGTTTAATAACTATAAGGTCTTTATAAACCATTTGATTATTTAGAATAATTAGTAGATAACACAAAAACCCATTGTGCACCATTTTCATACAATAAAAAAGTTACTTTCTTAAAGTTTTCAATAGATTGTGTGTAAGATTTGAAGTCTGCAAAGAATAATGTAAGGAGGTCAAAGTGTGACAAAAGTAACCAATAATTCAGTCAAATTTATATCTATTTTTGCATTTTTTTATAGTAAAGTATTATACCATATGCTTCAAGTTATTAAAAATAAATTGTCTAAAAGAAACCATTTACAGTGTTTCTTCTTAATTTAAAAAAAGACAAAGATCTGTTTCTATTTCTTTGAAGGAAAATGCACAAATCTGGCAATTCAGTCAATTTTGCAAAATGGTAGTTGCAAAGACATTTTTGGAAAAGCATGTATTTGGTTGTAAGTTAAGATAAGGCCTTATGACTCTCATGTCTGAGGTAAATATGTCGCTGGAGCCAGGTGACATTAGCCTAGACTAGTATTAAGACTAGAAACAGGGAAAGAGCTAAAACAACTCAATTATGTCAATGGTAAATCTAATTTGTTTAATCCAGCAGATAACTGCCCGTTAAACATGTTGTTGTACCTTTCTCGTCTGGAGGGATTTGCAACGACCAAATTGTCAAACTCAACCGCAGTACAACTGCATACAACTTTTTTTGAAGTTACTGTGACGTCTGGCTGTAGCTTTATATTGAATGGGCAGATATGTCTCTGTAAGTGGATTTCCCACACCGTCAAACCAATGCTTGAAAACGGACTTGTTCCGACTGTAGTATTTCTGGGGAATCAATCAAGCTTTCTTCAAATCCACAGAAAAATAAATCCAAAAGGTCTGAATCTATTTGGAGAGTGAGTTAAACCTTTTATGTGTCTTCTGCTACAAAATGTATTAAACAGACACACCTCCCGGGAATAACCCAAGGAAACTACTCCTGTATATAACCAAGGTGACATTTCATTAAAGACTAACGCATCACCTTTGAAAGTCTTCCATTTTTCATCTTGCTGCAGCAAAGTACAGGGGAACTATGGGGTCAGATCAGTCTCAATAATTGGAAATGCAAACAGAAAGATTCATAAATATATTCCAATGCACACATAAATAAATTTCGATTTATATAAATGTAAAAAAAAAAATCACAAATATATTTCTGCATTTGTATGTATTTGTGTGTGGATTTTTCTATTTGTTTGTGGATTTGTATGTATTTGTGTGTGGATCGCTCCACATTTGTGTGTGGGTTTTCTGACATGGCTAGATTCGCAAATGCGTTTTTTTCAACATGGACCTATCTGTAGCCAATCAGATTTCGGCCTCATTTTCAAACAATCACATGAGCGCAGCTCCCCCCTCCCCTCCCCACGAGGCTGCCAGCATAGTGTTCACAACAAACACGGCCCAAATTATTCGCGGCGCGTTAATTGCGTCATTCGTGCCGCCGGCTCGCCGGGGACCATTTGCGTGAATAAACGCGAATAAACGTGAATAAACGTGAGAGGGGGCGTGGCTTATCGTCCTGGAAGCCATTCAACTGTCCGCCATCAACCATGGACAAAATAACCTGTATTTCTGCTTAGTACTTGTTGTGGAAGTCCCAGATATCCCGGGAAACTAAACGCCGTCATGTCTGGGTTCATAACATCGTCCGGAGGAGCTCCGTGGGTTTTATCGAGCTGTATTCACTGTGTCTAGCAAGCTACACGTTGGCTGGTTCACTACAGCTGTATGAACCCCAAATAAACAGATGTGGCTGTGATTTAACTACAATAAACCAACAACTAGGGATGCCCGAAATAATTACGTAATGATTTGTAAAAAGTCTGAATTCATGTTTTGTTTCTCTCCGCAAGACGTCAAGCAAATAACTTTTAAAGGCTATGCTAACATTGTAGCAGCTCCATCAACGCTCAAAATAACGTCATCTCGGCGTAAATACGGCAGCGTCTTTTTCATTGTTTGTACCGTATGGTTTACACACTCCAGGGACGTGCGGTCAATACATACAAATGCAGAAATATATTTGTGATTTTTTTTTTTTTTTACATTTATATCAATCGTAATGTGTGCAGTGGAATGTATTTGTGAATCTTTCTGTGTGCATTTGCAATTATTGAGACTGATCCGACCCCATAGGGGACTCCTGGAGCCTGTGACGTCACCATTGGGTTTGGTCACAGTTCAACAGAGCACATTTTTGACCACACCCAGCAGTGATCCTGCGTGTGGTCAGAGGGTGACCGTGGCTAAGTGGAGATCAGGGCCGCCTTTCAATCAGAGGGTTAGCGGTTCGATCCCCGGCTCCTGCTCTACTAGTCTCATGTCAATGTGTCCTTGAGCAAGACACTTAACCCCAAAATATCTCCCGTAGCTGCGTCTACGGTGTGTAGATAGATACTGAATTGTAAGTCACTTTGGATAAAAGCGTCTTCTAAATGATCGTAATGTAATGTAATGTGTCTACCACGGCGTTGTCTGGTCTGGGAGTCTTACAACTTTATCTCTTTCACCGAGTGTTTTCAGTTCAGTGAAAGTTAGTCGTTACCCTTTCAGTCGCCCAAAAAAAGTCATTTTCCGTGTTCGATTGTAGCTCCACCCTCTCGTGTCACATCTGGTTGCAAAGACACAAGATGGCGACGGCCAACATGCCAAACTCGCTGCTTCATTTCTACAGTCCACACACCGATGGGCGACGTCACGGTGGCTAGGATCACTTGTTACATACGGTTGTATTCACACTGCGTAGGGTATTGAGAGGGAACCCCCATTACCTGGTTGCAGCTCACTTTCCGTTGCACGCAACAATAACGACTGTTACACCGCCAAACAGCATGCTGGGTACAGATATAGACTGCATATATGAAGCGGACGTAGTGGTTGTGACGTCACCCATCGGCTTGTGGAGAACCGCTTTGGCCATCGCCGATTTTTTGCAACCAGAGAACGGAAGCGACCATATTTGCTGCAGAAGGGGTGACTTAGGGACGCCGCACATAGCTCTGGTAGCGACCTGTCAATCACAAGGTAGCCACGCCCTAAAGCATTTACTGAGCTAATAAATCAAGTGAGAAGTAGAGTCATTTTCTCACAGGCTTCCATACAGCCGGACTTCTTTTTGCAACCCTTCTGTATTGGCTTCTCTCTTCTGAACCAGAGGTTGCCGCCTGGGTACAGCTCACTCTCCGTCGATGTTCCTGTGAGCTTTTTGCACCCAAACAACAGGTTTACTCCACCATTGCTAGGGGATGCAAGTATGTCATGGCATGTCATGTGTCGCTCATGACCCAAAAAAGTGCAGCATCGAGTGTGAAGTCGTTCGGATGTGCGCTTTTTGAGAACGGGGCACAGTTACATCGTTAAATGACAAATTGAATTCAGCAGCTTTTTTGCGTAATTCCTAGTTTTGTTGATCAGTGAAGCAAAAATCTGAACAGAACTGTAAATATCTGGGCTACTACACCTTGTGCCTGACAGATTCAAATGACACTCGCGCTTCCGTTATATTCTAAACCACCTTCACTGGTCTGCACAGTTGTGGTTGAAATGATTGGAAGTAAAAGCCCACTCCAGCAGCTGTGACACACCCCAGCTCCGGGCTCTATCCACTTTGAGGGATGCATCTACGATCAGATCACAGAGCCCGAATCCCGACCTTGACAATGGCGGGCAGAAGCGCTCATCTGATGGCCGGGTCAGTATCTGCAGACGACTGACAGGAGCTGTAATGTAGTTAGAGCAGGAGAGTAATGGCAACAGACAGCAGTGACAGGACAAGAAAGGAGGGGGGAGGCCGGAACAGATGGAGACAGATGATAGCACAGGAGGAAAAGGAGCTAGAGAAGTGAGGAGCAGAGGAGGGTGAGTAAAGGGAATAGGTAGGTAGATGAAGTGACTGAAAATGGAAATGAACAAGACGGACGTAACGACACAGAGGACAGAAAAGGGACGCTGCCATGGACTGAAAGGCTACACCGCTGTTTATTTCATTTGCATTGGCTCTCAGGTTTCTGCTAATTGTATTTTATTTTTGTGGCTAAATGCATCTCAGACCGCCACAGAGATCTGGTTTGGTGTGATCCGATCCTTAAAGCATCTTGAGTGCAAATTTACAAATGGAATTTGCAAAACTTGGGAAAACAGAAGTTGAAATTACAGAGAAGAAACGGAGATGTCAAATTTGAAGTTTAGTGTCATGATTATGTATTCAGCACCACACACTAGTTTCCACAATCTTGCATTAGCAAAGACAGTAATTGTCTAGTTTAGTAAGGGGGCAACAGGGCTCATCCAAGATCAGAGTGACAAATGTTGAATATTTATTTTTTTAATCCTTTTCACATTGGAAAAATGTACTCATCAGTTCACCGCTGAGATCTCAGACATCTGTAGAAAGACAGAAGCACAAGTGGTCAAACGACATGTAGGGTTAAAACACCAGCCTGTTGTTTTGAGGACAAAACTAAGGAGAACAGTATAACTACTCTCCATCACAGTTTAAGTCATTCAATTGCTGTAGTTATGAAGGATTATTACCAACACTTTATCTAAAGCTCTTTAAAAAAAAGAGCTTTAGATAATCTTTCCAGATCTCAACATTGACGTTTATAAGCACTAGAGCTAGACCAATAAATATATTTTTTAGATTAGATAACCAATACATAACCTTTTTTTAATGTCTTGAAAATGTATTAAATTCCCCGATTATGAGGATGTATAGTCTTTTAAAGGGGTGGAGCTAAACACGGTATTCGTTAAAGCACATTTAGCAATATTTATTTTACACATATCTTAATAAAATGTCTTTTCGGAGGGAAAGCTGGTGGTCTTCATAACTGTGAGCGCAGGAGGTATTTGTACTGTACTCTCATGTGCTGATGTGACTTTGACTTTACTTTGACTGGGTGGAGCTTAAGCTAGCGTTAGCCTGTTGCCCGGTAACTTAGCCTGTATTCTTGGCAATGTAGTAGTAAGCTATTTAAATAGCCTTTTAGGCTACTCTCCTTTTTGCAGATGTCTGGCATCATCTGCATTTCAACTGAGGTAATCTGTAAAGCGTGCAAAAATTCGGCTGCATGTCAAACATCTGTCAACAGCTGCAATGCCCGATCATTTCAAGCATCCGAACCTGTAGAATAAAGCCATCCTAAGTATCAGAAAGTTTATTGAACAAGACATGTATGACCACTTTGTTATCCTAAAATCAGAAATATAAAACAAGAAAACAGGATTTTTACGCCTATTTCCACTTTTATTATAATACAAATATACAAAAATACTTATATTTAGTATATATATTTTTTTTATTTTCATAACTGATATAAATGACGGCCAAAGCTACAAGAATGTTTCAATAAACTGGAATTTATTTCAAGGTAAAACCTTCCACTGCATCTCCACTGCATTCTTCCTCCTGACGTGAAGAAACAGGCCTGTCCTCTCTCTCCGTATGCTACTAAGGCAAAAGAAAATACAACTCTAACCTAGTAAAGCTTTTTGTCTCCACTTCGCCTCAGGGAGGAAGAGGAAGACAGAGCAGGAAGGAGGACAGAGAGGTAAAAAAAACTAAAAAAACAAGAGCAAAGCCATCAGAGAAAATAGTTTAACGTGATGAAGAGAGGTGTGAGTCCAGAGGTAATGGTGGGGGGGGGGGGGGGGGGGGGGGCACTCTGACTACATGATTAGCGAGTGTGCGCACACACACACACACACACACACACAGATGCACACACACAATCTGCACCATTTCCTTCACAGCTCTGGAGTGATGCTTAAGTGGCTGCTACATTAGCCTCGTTAGATATGCAAAGCGGGCCAATTAGCAGCACAGTGCGCAGGAAGTGACATGTTCCACCTGAAGAAGCCCAGAAACAGCAGCAGCCAGCAATAAATCATACCTCCGTGAGTCTATATGTGTGTGTGTGTGTGTGTGTGTGTATGTGTGTGTGTGTGTCTGTCGCTTTGGACACTGGATTGTCACAAGCGTGAAATATAGGCTCATTAGCCCATTGCTGAAACAAACATTCTCTCCTCCAAATAACCCCGCTTGAACTCTCCGAGGAATGAAATGCGTCCCTCTCACCAGGAAAGGATCAATCTCTGCATCCATCCCGTTACTTTTTCTCACCAATATATTGCTGTGAAATTGGCTGCAAACACAAGACGGCTGCAGCGTGCTGCTTTTGACGCAATCCACTTTCAGGAGGCGTCAGACTCGTTTCTCCCCCCCGGTGGACGGAATCCCTCCTGGCGTGCCGGCGAGCTTCAAATTCAACAGCAGGAGGATACAATGCAAATTTGTGTTTCAAAGAATACAGCGGAGTCTTTCATTTGACAGATATTTCATCAGAGCATCATCAAGGAATGAAGCCCTTACTTCAGATAGTCTTTGCAACGAGGGAAATACCAAAACCCTGTGGCTTTGAACCAACATATTGGCCTTTTATTCATAGCAGGCCGTAGTCAGCTGACCATCTCTGTAGCTGGTGCCCCTCGCATCGCAACCCAGAAAATAGCCTCTCTCTGAAGTGACTGTGAGGAACCTTTAACTGCTCATTACACAATATCAATTTAATACCGATGCCTCTATATGACCAACATGAGTCAACGAGACCATCAGAGAGAAGATAACTATATTTCTATATAGTTATTCTCAATGCTCGTCATCGGTGCCACCGGGTCGGATTCTGGTGAAATCAGAAACTCCACTGGGAGCCAACACCGACGCAACGCTGCTGGAGACCCGGGCCGTATTGTTGGGCCAGCTGGTGAGAAGGAAGGCACGGGAGAACCAGAACCAGGACTGTGCGTGGTAGACTGTCAAACCCCCAGTGCAGTAAAATGAGAGGTTATCTAAAGGGATCCTGGTGCTCGTAAATACTACCACGTTTGACCGCAAAATCAATACAAAATGAAACTTCCTTGTAGTATCTTTAATAGGCTCGGTATTAATGTCGTTGGATTGTATTTTTGGTAATATTTCAAAATGAATGCATAAAATAATATTTGTTGAAAAAACTAAAGACAATTCTGTCCTTATTTGGAGCGCCCCTATGGGTGATGATGTGCCTTGCATTCGTCTATGCCGCATAATGCCTCAGGCCGGCTCTGGTTGCCGGTCAGTGTAAGTCACCTCCGATGTAAAGGAGGTTCCTCCCATATGTAGCTGCAGCAGTGTCTGTATACTCTCATCCAGCAGGTAGCAGATCTTTGTGTCAAAATGTCTTGTAAAAGCCTTCACTGAGAACCTTTAACTTCATTGAGTATTCAAGTACAATCTCGTTATTAAGGGTAGGAGAGACAGCCAATGCTATAAACATGAGACCCAAATTGTAAAAAAAAAAACCTAAATGATTCTTTAACCTGCAATTCTCAGTGTGAGTTTCAGTGTTGTCCACACCTGTTTCTACAAGCACAATGTCAGATTTCAGCAGCTTTAATCCCCAAAAACAACATCAACCTAAGTCTTTGTTCGTACACAGTATCAGTAAAGCTCTGCCATCCACCTGCCTCCGTGCTGTATTTATCCAAGCACCGACCGCCCGTTCATGCTTTATTTAGTGCCCAGCATTTCCACCGTCAGCAGTTTCCCACTCACACCTTTATTTCTTTCTCGTCTTTTTCCAGGTGCTGGTTTGGCACACTCGCACAGAGAAACCGCACCTCGCCAATGAGCCCAAACATCGGAAAGACACCGTGGTCATCGAGGTGTGAGAGGAGGAGCCGAGCAGCGGATCCCAAAGCAGACGCCGACGGTGGCTGCCCGTCATCCCTTGGCCGGGACTAACGACAACATGTGTTGATACAATCTGTTCACGCTGGACACGGACTCTAAAGGAGCTGCATGATTCGAGACCTCTGGCCGGCTTCTTGTTTTGTTCAGTTTTTCCAAAACTGGGACGACTTGGCCTGTTCATTTCCTTCCATCCACAGCTTGTCGATGTGAAAAGTATAAATGTAAAAAAAAAAAATATATCATGTTGCTGAAGTGCCATGTGAATAATTGATGTCATTTTAATCAATAATACATCATTGTCAAATGACCTGTGATTCTGTGATATGATTACCGTACAAACAAGGCTCTTGGTCCAGATAACGCCTCCATCTTATGGCAGTGGTATTGCAACGCTGTTTCTTTAACAGCAGAAAAGAAAATTGATACCGATTTCATGGTTAATTTAGTATGAAGCTGGTATCAGGATGCTGTTAGCATAAAGCTAACCGAGCAGGAAGACTGTAAACAGCTAGCCCGCCCTCTCAATAATTCAACAGCATTCCTAGCAGCGCTTGCTAACACACTTTTACATCATTCATTTAACCTGCACATTAGCAGAAATTCTAAATTGACCATTTGTGGCTTTAAGGGAAGTTACGTGGACTCACTTTTTCTTTGGGAACAACAGCTAGCAAGCTACGCAGAAGTACCAACGGATAAACTCAAACTGTTCATCAAGTAATATCTCGTAACTACACGTTACACGTAATAATGCGTAATAACTTCTATTAACATGTTAAACAAGCTAGAAACAATGTGTTGATTAGCTGTAAAGGTGTTGGTAGAGTCATTTTTGAAGTACAGAGAGAGATAAGCTAGCTGCGTTCTCCTGCTTTCAGTCGTGATGCTAGGCTAGGCTAGGCTAGGCTAACCACATTCCAACTCCAGCGCCATGCGCGCACAAAATTGGCATCATGAGCAGATTAAAAATGTTGGACGGAATTTATTTTTTAAATCAGCTTTTCACTCCTTTCATCATCTGCCAAAAGGTGCGTTTGTTCACGATGAACGTCCCGCTCTTCATGTTTGCATACCTGTAAAATTTCAAAAAGCAGCTCTTTGTTTAAATGAATCACATTAATGTCTCAGGATTGACGCGGTAATGATTCATCGATACATAAAGGCTGATTCTCCTTTACGTCACCCTGAACTGATCATACGCGATGAACTGGATCAACCTCCGTCGTCCTCTCATTCTGTGCGTCTTAAGTGTGCGATCAGGTTTGGAAGCGTACACGCGCGACGTTAAAAGTGATGTTTCAAGCTGCCATCAATAATGCAGAGCGTGAGGGCGAAGAACAATGAGAACTCACCTCACAAGCGAACACACACAAGGAATGAATCGAGCAGACAGGATATAAACAGCACATCAGACGGGCTTCTAGTTTCACAGCTCAAATGTGAAACAACCGTTTTTCTTCAGGGTGTTTTATCGGCACTATTGTCCTGATCACTGACGTTTAGAGGGCGCTGTATAGGAGTATGATGTAAACAGGAGGTAAAAAAACCAGGAGGAAATCCAGGAGCAAACAGCCTTTATTTCAAATGACCATCTCGGAGCAAACAAAATATAATATCCTCATTTTTTCTCATATAATTTTTTTCACCTCTTATAGGAGGCCTCTGATGCAGAGCCTCAACGGGTTTTTAATTATTTTTTTAATGTTTTAATATGTCAGGGAAATTATGTAATATTGCTACGTTGGCCCTTTATTTTTTCTTTTACTCACACGTATCATAAATGTACAAAAGGCCAACAACTCAATACCACACATTACCTGCCACAGAGAGAAATACGTATGCACTAGATTCAGCACATACAGTACAATTACATAGCTAAAAAAAGTAGAAATGTTGCATGAAATAATGTGATTCATTGTTAAAGTCATTGAGTCACACGAAAAGATTTGCTGTTTTAAATCCTGTTTCATTTCATATTTTCTACGAAGTAATTCAACATTTGAAGTCACTTTGGACCCTGAGAACTCGTAATGTTCATTTTTTTGCAATTTCTTCACATTTCCTACACTAAACAATCAATCTTTTTATCATAAAAGATAACCACCAGATGAATCGATAATGAAAAATAATAATCTGGTTATTATTTCTTATGGAGGAATTGATGCTGTCTTCTCTTTCTCTATTGTATGAAATTGTAACTGTAATTGAAAACCACAAGCTGTCCTGCTGTGCGACGAAATACAAAGTTACCGAAAGAAGCAAATAGACACAAATTCGTGCCAGGCTGCGGTGAAATTCACCAAGCGCCTTCAGATGATGTTATGAACCTCGACAGGACGGCGTTTGGCTTTCCCACCAACCTGGGACTTCCACAACATGCACAGAGCAGTTGGTACGTACATCGAGGTAAGTCACCAGCATTACATTTGCTTTTGGATGTACTTTATTTGTGATGTCTGGACCAGAAAAAACAGTATTGGGACTAATAAAATCCCTTTTCAGCCAGTTGGTTGTTGCATTAAAATAAAACAAAGGAAGCTTGAAGGAAAGTTTGCAGGTCATGTGAGTTCATCTACTATCCAGTATAAACAATAGGACCCATATGTGTTCAAATGAATACATTCATTTTGCGGCTGTGGCCGTACAGGTTTAAAAGAGTTATTGGACAATGACGAACACAGATTTGTTTTTTTTAATGTACGTAAACCACTTTTCTCTGTAAAAGGCACTCGGAAATGTAAACGCATTGGAAATATACCTGAAGGACATATTACATTTATGGAATATGTTTATCTGTTGGTCACACTAGCCACATGTGTAACACTCTGTCTCTATGACCACATGAGACGGAGCAGGAGTGGAGTTTATAATCCTTACTGAGGTCATAAAATACTGTCAGTATTAGGAAATAGGATGTAGCTTCTTCATTTCATTTGTTTGTTCGTCTGTTTCTTTTCTTTCTTTCAGTAAGTAGTCAGACATTATGCTATTATTCGACACTCAGTAGGTGGTGATATGCAACTTTAAAGTTGGTTCGCAATCCGCCAATTAACACCAGATTAACACACAGAAGAAAAAGACTCGACGTAATGCATCTTGGGATAACGTCCATCTTGCCCTTAGGAGTTGTTGAGCTGCTAACCGTGACACAAACTCCACTGATAGATAGTTAAGCAATCACAGAAAACAGTATGTGTTGGGTCGACACATCTCACTAAGCCTCTATTACCCACTGCTGATGCGTGCTGGACGATAGAGCTCCTGAATGCTGTATATCTGGCATTATATTCTATCCTTACATTCTTTTTGTGTCTGCCTAGTGAAGACCTTTGTAATTGCTGCTTGTACTATGAAAATATAATATTATCAACCTTCCACAATCTGTTTGTTAAGAGATTAATCCTTCATTGCAGGGCATGACACTAAAAGCCTACAAGCGTTAAATATTACAATCAAACAGAAAATAATTAACAAAACTAAAAGCCAGTCAGCTCTTTGATCGGTTCAGCGTTTCCCACCATGCCTTGGGTCTTGGGTGTCGGTCGAGAAGTCCTTTTTGCTTAGGAAGGTTCCCTACTGAGTGAAATGACCCGGAAGTTTCTAAGTGGTCGCCTTGATAAGAAAGAAAGAAAGAAGATAACGCCGCCCCACAATTCCTTGCGGCGGCGACGTTTTAAAGTGACGCATCATTCGGCCGTCCATGAAAACAAAAGATATGCTTATCTTATACAGATTTAACAGTTATTTTCATACAGTCATAAAGCAATGGGATCCATAATGATAAATATGAATTGACAGTGACAACCCTTAAGTTCCATTTCATATAACGTGTAACAAATAAGTAAAGTAACAATACGAAATAAAATAAACAGTAAATATAGCTAACTGTCAGTCAACGAATTCTCATTCTCAATAACAAGAAAGCATCAGGAAAAAATTATTAATCTGCTAAACAACCGAACGGTTGAATCTACATTATTGCAAAAAAGTAAATATTGATATTAAACATGAGTGAATTGTCAGATTCTACTGGAGGCAGTGTGTGACAGGAAGGAGTGGGTCATGTTTTACTTTTTGTAGTTTCTCCATGGCAGACCTATTTTAGCGACATCCGCCGTCGCATCACGATTACAACGGAGCTTAGTGAAAGCGGACTCGGATTCCCTGAACACCACGGTTGTCTTTTCCTAACTCCTTCTGTATTCTCCTTCACGTCTTTCCTTGACCCCATGACGTTTTCCATAGAGGTCAAGGAAAAGTGGTTAGGAGCAGACGTTAGGAGGCGCCTGGCTCTTAAAACTGCGGCCGCCTCGATCTCGCGAGTCTGACACAAATGTAACCGGCACGCATTTTTTGCGGCAGATCCTCGGTGAGCCGTTCCGCCCAGGCCTGGCTCATCTCGGTCGAGCCTACTGCTTCATTTAAATTCACTCGCTGCTCCACATTACATGCAGCCCCTGCTCCCTGCTTATCGCCTTTTGGGATCGCCTGCCAAAAAAACGAATGGCCTGTTTGCAAGAGTTTTTAAAGTTGTCTCACCCAGTTTAAAGTCAGCTGCTGTTATCTGCGTTTTATGGCTTTATGAATGAGGCGAATGACGCAAAGCTAGAACGCGGATTCGCCTCATTCATGTAGAGAAATTTGCGTGACACAGTGTCGCAAAAGGCCTATCAGCATTGAGATTCTCTTCCTGTCATCACTGATGTGCTGACGTTGTTGAATCGGAAGCCGTAGGCGTTCACCCAGAGAGAACTAACAAATCGGCATCATGACGTAGTTATTCCGGCATCCCTTTCATCCGTTTATTACAATTACATCACAGCAAAATCTGTTGACTTTGGGTTCATACGGCTGTAGTGAACCGGATGCTGTGTGGCTCGCTAGATGCAGTGAATACAGCTTCATACAGGATGTTATGAACCCAGACAAGACGGTATTGAGTTTCCCGGGATTTCGGGTACTTCCACCACATGTACAAAGTAGCAATAGTGGTTATTTCAGCCATGATTGATGAAACGTCTTCACAGAGGGAGCCCTCACTGCTCTAGTGCGAATGATGTGATGAAACACCAATGATCCTCTCGAGTAAACTCCCACGAGTAACGCAAGGCGAAAATTCGCTTTGCGTTTGGTTTGAACACAGCATAACACATTTCATGATAGTTTTGTGACAGCTGGAACCATATTGAACCCAGGCGGCTTCCTTGGTTCTGCCGAGTGAAGCTAACGCAGAAGTGTTTTCAAACTTGCATTCTCTCTACTGACCAGCAGGAGCCGACTCCTCGGGTTGCAAAAAGAAGTCCGATTGTATGGAAGTCTGAGAAAATGCTACCAGAGTCGTATATACGGCGTCTCTACAATTGGCCACAGTGACTATTCTTCCTATAATTGAAGGCAGATGGGATCCCAATGTCAGAGAAATGGGTCATTTAGTGTTTCCTATTAACACATTTTCATACAAGCTTAATTATATAAAAATTATGAATTAGTTAACGACAGAATGAATGGAAATGAAAGATAATTTAGCGGTGAAAAATTTGTTTCATACAACGAGGATGATTCAACTTGAAATGAATGCAACTCAAAATTCGGATGACTTTATTTGTTCCGTTTCATCATATTATAGATCATATTATATATGATTATATACTCTGACGGTAGCAGGTGGACTGGTGTTTACATGGTCAGTGGAAACTATGGAAGAGATGTCAAGTTCGTGCAAATCCTGCGGATCTATCATCTTATCCAAGAACATTAGGAAATTCTCCACTTTCCACTGTTGAAGTGAATTTTTTTGATTGATTGCAATGGCAACGTTTAGGTGCATAGCGCCACCTACCGCAGCAAAGTATGATTACATTACATTACATTACAGTCATTTAGCAGACCCTTTTATCCAAAGCGACTTACAATAAGTGCATCAACATTGGTAATCAAAAGAACTACTAGTCACCAGAAGTCATAAGTACATTTCCTTTTCCAAACAAGCATCTAAGAGCATGAAGCAGAGCATAACTCAGAGCCAAAGTACAGAAACAAGAAAAACAGTTAGTGCTATAAGTCATACGAATACAATAAGTGCAACAAGCTAGTATGAATACAATAAGTGCTGAGTGGAAGGCTCAGGGTAGCACTTCCTGAAGAGGTGGGTTTTCAGCCTGCGCTGAAAGATGGGCAGCGACTCTGCTGTCCTGACGTCAGTGGGAAGTTCATTCCACCACTGTGGGGCCAGGACAGAAAACAGCCGTGACCGGGTCGATCGGCCGCAGGGACCTCTGAGCGACGGGGCGACCGATCGCCCCGAGGCAGCAGAGAGAAGTGGTCGGGCGGGGGTGTAAGGCTTGACCATGGCCTGGAGATAGGAAGGAGCTGTTCCTTTCACTGCCCTGTATTCTAGCACCAGAGTCTTAAACTGGATGCGAGCTCTTTCAGGTAGCCAGTGTAGAGAACGGAGAAAGGAAGTTGTGTGGGAGAACTTGGGGCGATTGAACACCAGGCGAGCTGCGGCTTTCTGGACAAGCTCCAGAGGTCTGATGGCCGACGCCGGGGCTCCGGCGAGTAGAGAGTTGCAGTAGTCCAGGCGGGAGATGACAAGAGCCTGGATGAGAACCTGCTCCGTCTCGTCAGTGAGGAAGGGACGAATCCTCCTGATGTTGTAGAGCAGGAATCTGCAGGAGCGTGTGACGGATGAAATGTTTGCCGAGAATGACAGTTGGTCATCCAGGGTCACACCCAGGTTCCTCGCAGTCCGAGTTGGCGTCACCACGGTATCATCAATGGTGATGGACAGGTCCCGGTGCAGGCAACCCTTCCCCGGGAGGAACAGTAGCTCAGTTTTGTCCAGGTTGAGCTTGAGGTGGTTTGTCGCCATCCACTTCGAGATGTCAGTCAAACACGCAGCGATGCGCGTCTCCACTTGGGTGTCACCGGGGGGAAATGACAAGACCAGCTGGGTGTCATCGGCATAACAATGGTAGGAGAAGTCATGCGAGCGAATAACAGAACCCAGAGATGTTGTGTAGAGCGAGAAGAGAAGGGGGCCCAGGACTGAGCCTTGCGGAACCCCCGTAGTCAGCATGCGTGGTTCCGACACGGCCCCCCTCCAGGTCACCTGGTAGGATCGACCTGTCAGGTAGGATGCAAACAGGGAGAGTGCAGAGCCTGAGACGCCCATCCCCTCGAGGGTGGAGAGGAGGATTTGATGGTTCACAGTATGATATGATGATGTAGTTTTTATTAGTCTGTAATACACTTTTCAATGTAAATTCTAACTATAAAGACAAAATATAACTATACATTTTATTGAAGTGAATTATTGTTGAATGAGTTTTACTTAAATTGTCTGTTGTGATGTTAAGTGACTTGTACCTTCTATGACTTTTTTCCAATATATGCCGTTTTTGACAGTAAACTATGACTTTTTTGGACATGCCATATGCCTTTTAATTACATTTTTCGACATGCTATATACCGCAACTTTTTTGGCACACTATACAATGACTTGAATTAATGCTTAAGAGTTGACTGGCTCTTAGTTTTGACAATACACACCACATATAGTTGACTATTTTCTGTTAATATATAAGGCTAGATTGTTCATGCAGTGCAATGAAGGTTTAAATAGATTCTGGAAGGTTGATATTAAAAATAATAAAATATTATTCAGATAACACAAATCATTCCAGTGCTCTGTCATGAGTATAAACTCCACTCCTGCTCTGTCTCATGTACTACATTTTTTTTCATGTCTTCCTCTCTGAATTATATTTATTGCAATGCATACAAATGTGTTCCAAGTCTTACAGAGTGTTACATCACTGACACAGATTTGATTTACGTTTATCAAATATGTGTGTGTTTGTACAATTGTAACTCTATGTGCATATATACTGTATGTGTGTATTAGTGTTGTCCCTTTATGGAAAATGTCTAACTCCGAAACAACACCTTGAAAAACAACAATATTCTAGACCATTTTTGATACCACAGGAAAGAATTGACACAACATTGAGGGCATAAAATCTGAGATCTTTATTTAAAGATAAACAGCAATGTGTGTGTCTGTGTGTGTGTGTGTGTGTGTGCGTGTGTGTGTGTGTGTGTGAACTCGCCATTGGAGACAAGACAGAGCAGAAAGGCAGCACAGCTGGTACCTGTGTATCCATACTGTTGAAAATGAGTATGGAAACCGTATGTATTGATACTTCTGATCACACTAGTATGCATGTTTATTCACTTCTACTCTTGCTCCTCCGTTCTTAGTCTGAATAAACAAGGACTGGACAGTGGCGATGGGACCCATCCAGCGTTTTTTCATGCAGGTCCCCTTTTGCTAGGGCTGTTCAATCCTTCCCCCCCCCCCGATCATCTAGCCCTCTGATTGGTCCCCCAGGTTTATTTGCTTCAGAATAACTGTGCTTCTCTTGTACTGCACACAACGAAACACCACAACAAAGATGGCGGATGGTAGAATATACAGTTACAGCGTCACACATGAGGGGAGCGACATTGGTCCAGTTTTTTAAGAAGATAAAAAAAAAAAGATTGTAGAAGTCCTCCCCAGCAGTTAGAAGTGAACCGACAGTTTACTCGTCTCTGCCGTTCCCATTAAAACGACCCGACTGACGAAACCACGACACGGCCGGAGATACGATGCTACCTACTACGGTGCAGTAAAGACATACTGCGGCGATTCCAGCTCATTTCTATAACAAGGCGAGTTTTCAATGGCTCGGAGCCCAGGGTCTACTGAACCCAGCTCGTTAGCTTTTAAAAACACCACAGAGGCTCCCAGCAATCACTTAAAGGGAACCTCTTGGGTACAGCATTGTATCATCTGCATATAAATATAATAATATACGAGTGATACTAAGAGTGTCGTCACATCCAGAGTCGGGTTATTATTCATTAGTGGTTCCAAACCTTTTTCAGTTTTTGACTCTTTTAGGCAAGGGAATGTCTGCCTGCAACTCGGGCTTGACAAACATTTTGGTGATAAAGAAAAGCTTTTTTTGGGGCTGAATCATAACAATTTGAATTATTTTCTGTTACCATTTTTTTCCCTTCCCGACACAGATTCCGATACCTGAACTTAAGTATCAATCAGATACCAGTGTGTTCAGAATTTTGCCAAATTGCTGACATTTTGCTAGCTCTGGCTAACTTTACATCGTCACTAGGCACCTGCCCAATCGGTACTGAGCATGTGCAACTATCTACGGAGATGAGAAAGAAGCGACACGGCTCACCCGTTAGCTGTTTCCACCATTGATTTTGGACGCAGCGATTGTTTGTTTTTTTGACCAGTGAGCAGTCTCGCTTCTCTCTCATCTCTGGTAAGAGTTGAAGATGTGCTGTGGTTATGTGTATGAGTCATGAGAGGTTCAATGAGTGGTTAAGTGTTAAAAGGTTTAAGTACAATAACTTTTAGAGTCCTTGGAGGCAAGACTTTCTTGTTTCCTATCTTAATGATCTTATTCATGTGCAGTTCTGACTCAACCTCAAGGTTAGGAACCACTGGTGTGTGTGTGTGTGTGTGTGTGTGTGTGTGTGTGTGTGTGTATATGCTCTTTACTGTAGAGCTGATCAGTGGAACATTGGCTGCTGTGGGAGAAGAAAAAAAAATACCTTGAAGTTGTCATAATGAGACACTATTTGACTGCTGAATGTTTTCAAATTCTTTGTATGACTCGGAACAAAATTACATCCGCCGTAAGCAGCTTTCAACCCCGTTTCAGCGATGCTACTGTAAACTCCACAGGACGCTTTAAAGTATCCGGGACAACGGCGCCTCTGGAACGTCAAAGAGGTCAAACCAAAATCAAAGTAATCGAGAGGCGAAAGGGCGTCAAGCTCTCTCCTATGGCTCTGAAGACAGTGGGAGGTTCACATCATAGTCACATAAATACAGTACTGTTCAGACGACTATAGGGGGGGGGGGGGTTACAATATACACAGCAGAGGGTGGGACCAACCACAAGATAGCCATATCTACTGTAGGTATTGAAAGACTATTCACTAACTATCCATTTTGGTAAGGATACAATATTACTATAATAGACACTTGAAGTTATCGGTCCAGACGCTTTCTTTTCTTTCAGATTCTGTTTTTGTCTCTTTCTTCAGACGACAACAAAGAAAATGAAGGCGGGAAACGACAGCTGCCAGACTTTCTTATTCCCCCCCCCCCCGCTCCATCCAGTGTGATGTCATCTTGTCTTATTAAAGGAATCAAGGTGGGTAGTTGTTGTTTTTTTTGGGGGGGGGCATTAAAGGCAGTCAAACTACCCATGTTGTGCGTTCTTTATTCGGAGCTGGGTGGGCCAGGAATACATTTTTTGGCTATTTTTGTTGCCATATGACTGCCGTCCGTTCAACCCATAACCCCCCCCCCCCCCCCACCCCACACACACACACACACACACACACACTCCTCCTCCGGACCTCCTGCTCGTCACTTCCACAGCTGAGTGCTGAGGGTCTGGCCGGAAGCCGGCGGGGGAGCCGCGGGCCAACCGGCTGCGGGAGCCCCTGACTGGCCACCACTCACAGCCATGCCTGACATCTGCTGGGTCATCTGAGTGAGAAAGATGGGGGGGGGGGGGGGGGGGGGAGAGAGAGAGAGAGAGAGAGAGAGAGAGAGAGAGAGGGGGGGAGTCACTGTTAAAATTCATCAGAGCTGAAGAAGACAGCTATTCCCTCATCCAAGAGGCAAGGGTGGGGTGGAGGGGGGGGGGATTCATCGACCTCTAGCTCAACTCCCTCTCTTTTTACCCTCGCCTCCGCTCTTAAAGCCCCCCCACCCTCTGCCTTATCTATTATGAATGTTCTTGGGTGCAGCGCTTCTCGTTTATCTGGTCATCTGAGAGCTGGTGGCTGAGTGCCGGTATGTGTGTGTGTGTGTGTGTGTGTGTGTGTGTGTGTGTGTGTGTGTGTGTGTGTGTGTGTGTGTGAGGTTATGCGTCGTGCATCATGCAACCGAACGCTCGTTCATCAAGTCACCATTCCATTACGTCTCCCTGCGCAATACACACACACACACACACACACACACACACACACACACACACACACACACACACACACACACACACCTCGTCAGCCACCACCCACTTCTTTGAGACTGTGTGTGTCTCAGTGGTGATTGATAATCTTTCATTAACCTCCCTGGATGTCAAGATGCTGACAACAATTTTGAATGCCGATTGCAACCCCCCAACCCACACACACACACACACACACACACACACACACACACACACACACACACACACACACACACACACACACACTGTATATATACTGGGTATAAGTGGTGTGTGTTTGTTTGAGCAGCAGGTAACAGACTTAAGTTACCTGTGTATAAAGACACAGTGGGGGCGTGACAAATAAACAACATGAAAATGCAAAGTACTAGCCTGCAAATGTCATATGTCTAGGGCTTTTATTGTGAAGGGTATGAAGAGATCGAGTGGATCTGGTCTCAGCTGCATCGTAAAGGTTGGAAGCAGTCATAAACTTTGCCATCCCGCTCTGCACTACGGAGCCTCCGTGTTGCTGTACACATAACAGTAACAGGACCTTTCAATATGTCCGTTCCACACAACAAAAAAATCATCATCACCTTGATCCAGAAAGTAAAATGACATGGCTTTTTTTGTGTTTGGTGCATAGACTGTGAATAAGAAGGGGACGTAGTCATCGTGACGTCACCCATCGGTTTGTGGAGTGCCGTTTGGAAGCCTAGAGTTTGACGTTTTTGGCCGTTGCCATCTTGGATTTCGGCCGTCTAAACTCGAACAGATAGACGGTCTTTACAAACTGTGCGTTTTTTACGGGCTGCTTTCACACAGAACTCAGATATTATGAGACAACACAGAGGGTCTGTGGTCCGAACTAACACGGCAAAATGTACGACTCCTTTCAACCTCGACAAAGGCAGCGCAGACCAGATCCACTCCCTCCATTGTAACCTTCCACAATAAAAGCCCTAGCTTTGGCTATACAACACTTTAGCTCAGACAGATAGATCAATAGGATCTTGGTAGTTGTTCCTCTGCCTGCGTATCATATTCAAACCTTTTATTAAAGGAGTGTTAAAACTGTCACATATTCACATCACTGTCGGTATGAATAGTTTTGAAGAAAAATACAATATATTTAATGAAAACAAGAGGCTGGATCGCCTCGGTGTGAACTCGCTGCTTTCAATCAGACACTAAATAGGAATAAAGGTCAGACAAGACATTTATTTCCAAACAAGCCGCAGCACACACTGTTAAAGATCTGATGTCATTCCTCCCTTGTTGGCCGACAGACTACTTGATATCCAGTTAGCTTGAACTTAGCTTAGCTGATGTTTGTATTAACTAAGTTAACAGAGAGAGATCCTCTTCAGTTTAAGCCCCTTTGATTTTGGGCTGTATAAATAAAAATGGACTTTTATTAAGAGAGTTTGGTTCATAAATTGGGATGAATTGAAAGTTATAAAACGTAAGAGACACCAAGAAACCAACCATTATGAGGGGATATAGATTTGATAAACGTGTTCGTGAAAACATATACACATGGCACGATGACATAAATGCATTTAGGCGGAGTTAACCGGCTCATTCTCATTCTTTCATCAGTAAAACCAACAGAACGTTTGGACGTTGTTCATGTTCAGATTCACTTTAATAAGCATAGACTGTATAGAAGAAGTGGACGTAGTCATAGCGACGTCGCCTATTGGTTTGTGGACTGCTGATTTGAAGCCTCCAGTTCGTCATTTTGCCCATCACCATCTTGGATCTGGACTGTTGCCACATTCGATTTTTGCAAGCAGTGAACGGAAGTGACCGTATTTTAGGGTCACTATCTCATAGACTTCTATAGACCCAGAGTTCCCCGCCTGGTTATAAGTAGGCAACAGTTATCAGAACAATGCCAACATTCGGGCTTCCTTATGGGACTCAAAGTTGTACCCTGACAAGACCTCCGTGGGTCCCGACCCGTTTTTCGTGTGCTTTAAAGAGGCTGAAAGGGGGCGAGGTCATTGAAGAAAATAGCAGAAAATAGCGGAGGACCATGTATTAAATGTTTGGTCCAGGATAATGGAGGTGTGGAGGAAATGAGACACTTATGACACTTTTAATGGGGCTTACTAGACACACAGTAAACATGTAAGTGTGCTTCATAAAAGATTAATGTGCAGAGAAACTGGAGAGGAATTACAATCAGCAAGATGTTAAGACGAGTTCACCGTCACCATAAAACCAATTACGCAGCGATACCTGGCTCATGCTCCACTGTCCTTGCTGCTGTCCTTGCTGCATGCAGTACATGTTCTGCCCTTGGTTGGCCGGCATCCCGCCCTGCTGCTGCATGCCCACGTAGCCGCCGTTGGGCAGAGCCACGCCGGACATCACGGCCCCTCCGCCCATCATGGCGGCGGTGCTGGGCGGGACGGCTCCGGCCGCCCCTGGAGCGAAACCCTGCGGGGTGAACTGCATCTGAGGCTGGCCCACGAACATTCCTGCTGGTGCAAAGGTACGCGCACACACACACACACACACATAACACACACACACACACACACACACACACACACACACGTTAACTTTCCTACTACTTGGCTTATTTTCAACTCAACATGTTGAAATAAATACATAGTTTTCCAGAATCCAGTGTTGAAAATAATGAATTTAAAGAGTAAACAGTTGCTCTTTAATATCCAAATATAAGAAATCTTAAAACTTCCACATCAGAGCAAAAATGTTCAAAACACTAAGCATGGCCACTACAGCTACTAACTCGGTCTTGTTATTGTACTTCATTGCCTGATGTGTTCGGGTGTGTTATAAAGTAATAATCCTTAATAACTGCATTATAAAACTACCCAGTCTTCACACTATCTATGTTCTTTTCCTGCAATGTATTCACATTCTGTAATGATCTAACTCTACAGTATCTTGTTAGTGGCGGAGTCCACCGTTCCCTCTGGATTCAAATGTGGGGATTCACAGGTAAACTACGCTGCATGTAGTTCCTCTTTAGTGTTATTAACAGAACAGTCTCACTCTCAGTCTTACTCGCCGAACGCAAACAGAACATCTCCTGCTGCTTCACATTAAAAGCATTCAACTGGTAAAAAAAAACCAAGAAAAAACGGGGTGGCTTTTATTGTGAAGCAGCCGTAGGAGGTGCAATACTTTTGGCACCACTGTTAACCCTTGATGGGTCAAATTGAGGATCTGTGTTGTTATAATGAACTCCAACTTCAAATTCAACCGGGACTAAAATATTAACGATTGTACCTTTAAAGTCACAACAACATTAGACCTAACTAATGAGAATGACTGGGCCCATTTTCACATCAAAAAGTAGAAACGCTTTTTTATTACTGTCTCTAAAGATGAATCTGAATCCGCAGATCATCATATTTCATAAAGAAACACCCATCAGCACCGCATGAGACCACTGTGGGAAAATAAGACAGAAAACTTAGATTAATGGACAAAACATCCTCTGATATTAGTCAGCTGTGTTGACTCCATGAACAAAATATCAAGAGACGTCCACTTGATGCTGAAATATGGCCTTTTTTTAAGCTCAATTCATATCTCCAAGTTTAAAATCCTCCACTGGTGCAGGTTCAAAGTGTAAATCAGTAAAGGACATGCGGACTGTTTTGGAGGTTAGTTAATTAGCTGCACTTAGATCCACAAGCATTCTGCAGAGGCAGCCATGCTCATGTGCACGCATGAGCACGCGCACACACACACACACACACACACACACACAGACACACACACAGGACGAAAGTCAGTGATTTAAGGCATTAGCCTGGCGAGGTTCTCTTGGCTTTGATCTCCATCAGCATCTATTAGGACTCAAGAGAGGACAATAAGGCAGCAGAAAGCCCCTCATGCTGATTTCCTTCCCTAATCCTCTTTGCGTAAGTGTGATCGTGCAGCGATACAATCGATGCGTACAAATCAAGCTGCCTCCTATCTTTCACCATTCAGGAAATCACGTACCGCTAACGCATTCCCACGCGCTCCCAGACACGCTCGGGTGGATGCACACGCAGCACGCCGCCGATGTAGAAACCGACGTCTGCAGTCGTCGGCGTTTACACATAATAGCGGTGAGGCGAGCGCGAGTCCGTTTGTGCCGGTAAGTGGACCCGCCTGCTTTTCAGCACGCTGACCTTTCATCTGCCTTCCACTCTCCTCCATTTCAATGATGCATCTTTCCTCTGATGGATGTGTGTGTGTGTGTGTGTGTGTGTGTGTGTGTCTCTGTCTGTGTGTGTGCGTGCTCTCGTGCTTATATGACTATGTAACCCCCCCCCCCCCTCCCTGTTTATGAGACACTGTATGTGTGCAATGTTTGCTTGCTCTCTACATTTTACGACACCTTTAAGTGGTCTGACCCGCCGGTCCTTGAATACATGGTAGGGTTAGGATCCTCTCCTGGACAGCGAGCATTTATTAGGACCTGATATATCAAAGCTGGGGGGCCGGGCCCTCCAAGGGGTCATAAAGTGAGCCTGAGGAGTCAGGGATAGGAAGGGAGAAAACATAGCTATATCAGCTATATAAATATAACGTTTTTAACCTCTAATCTCTGCGTTTCTAAAGAAAACACCGTCCTGGACAGTTTTTATCTATTCAACCATATACATAAATATGGTAAATAAATAAATCATTCTTTGGCTAAACTCCTGTTTTAATAATAGCCGCAATAGGCGTGGCTAGCTAGCTACATTAGGCTCAGATCTCAAAACTCACCCACCGCTACTCCACTTGTTTCTGCTAGTTTTCCTCCAGTCGAGCTCCTTTTGAGACATAAAGCCTCGGGAAAACGTACAACTTTGCTCCAGTTGCAACATTTTCGACTCGAGCAAACACGCCTTTGAAACACCCAGGGCAGAAATTTCCTTTGACTTTATGTAGGAACGGCGCTGCCTTTAAACATGCCTTAAATGATTTGATTGACCACTTTGGGGGGGGGGGCGGCGCAACAAGCTATAAAACTGTCATTTTATCCTAATATAAAGCTGATACGGCAAACGTGGTAGCAACCAAATATCTGGCTCTTTAGCTGCGAAATGCTATGTTCACCAACTAGTCGCTAACTTTGTCTCGTCTTCTGTTTGGTGCAGATAGTTTAGTGTAGGGGGTTTAACGGACCCTTTGTTTGTTCAAAATGGCCGATAAGAGTGAACCGAAACAGTAAAGTTGTGCGCCGTAAAACCAAAACACAATGAGCTGAAAAAACGGCAAAATGAAACAGGTAAGATGCTACCTGGTGCTGAGGCGGGGGGGTTTGTCTCACACTGTAGCTGTACACGACAGCATGAACGCTTTTGGTTGAGCACGTGACATGCCAACAGCAGACGTGATTTTACCCAGACGCCTTTGCATGTTGGGGTTATTATCCTGCAGTTGAACAGATTAAAGGAGCGCACGTTTGGTGTGAACACATTTTAGCCCCACGGCTCCAAGTAGATGCTGGATGAGACGATCCAGCTCAACTGACCGGACGTGGACAACAAAGGGTTTAATGAAAACGCTGGCTGTGTGTGTGTGTGTGTGTGTGTGTGTGTGTGTGTACCTTGCCCTGGAGCAGGCTGTTGCTGGCTCTGCGGCTGACTGGCCACTGAACTGCTGGCGTACAGAGACAGGATGGAGTCCTTAGATAGGAGCTTCTTCTTCTCCTCCGCCTTGGTGGTGGTGGTGGTGGAGGTGGAAGAGGAGGAGGAGGAGGAGGTGGAGGGGTCCGCCTGCGGAGGTGCTGTACCGGAGCCAGACTGTCAGGGAGAGAGAATTGGGGGGGATTTGACATCATGTTGTATTGAAGAAGACAACTAGTGATTGAGACCATAAACTCGTGTTTACTGAGGTAATAAATCAAGTGAAAAGTCATTTTCTCATTGATCAGACTTCTTTTTGCAACCGGAGGAGTCGCCCCCTGCTGCCTATTAGAGAGAATGCAAACGTCTTCAGAACTGGAGGTTGCCGCCTGGTGGGAACCATGCCGTAGCCGTGAGTTTTGAATACGCTGCCACCTACAGTTTGGGAGAATACTGAATTGCCACGGAGAGAAACCCACACGGAGAATAAAAGATCCATAACCGAGACTTAGCGCAGACAAACTGTGCACACAGAACGGGAGTGTATTCAACTCAGACACACTCTGTAAATCAGGGTGAGAAAAGATGAAGCAAGACAGTAGAAGCAGGAGAGAGGCGAAGGGAAAAGACAGGATGGAAATAAAGGGTGAGGAGAGCAAGAGCTGAATAAAAGAACGGGAGCGAAAAGAAAAACAGAAGAGACAACAGAGGAGAAGCATTGTCACTGTAAGTGAGACAGATGGCTGCTGCAAAGAGAGGTAGACATGAACAAACACACACACACACACACACACACACACACAGTCTCACTCACATGTCCCTTTTAATTAAAAAAAAAAAAAAAAAAAAAAAACTTTCAGGCACACAACCATTATGTCTAATGGATGGGGCTGCCAGAAAAGTAACACCTACTTAAGAGCTCTGTACAGGTGTGTGTGTGTGTGTGTGTGTGTGTGTGTGTGTGTGTGTGTGTGTGTGTGTGTGTGTGTGTGTGTGTGTGTGTGTGTGTGTGCGTGAAGTGAACACAGAGAATGGTGGGAGAAAAGGTAAGGCGATAGTCAGCTGGACTTCATGAATAAGATAAGGGTGACTGTGATAAACAGTGGCTTCTGCAACACACACACACACACACACACACACACACACACACACACACACACACACACACACACACACACACACACACACACACTATCTCCGGTGAATAAACACTCTGAATTCTCTTAGTCACACACAAACACAAGCCTAATACTCAAGTGTGCATGCCCCTGCACACACACACACACACACACACACACACACACACACACACAAAGAGCTTTGGAAGTGTGTTGTGCTCAACTGCTTAGCAGGCAGTGCTGCTCCCCTCCGTCTCTCCCCGCTGACTTCCTTTGACTGGGGGAGGGAAGGAAGGGAGGAGGTGAGAGAAGAGATAGCGGGAGGAGGGAGGAGACGGAGAGGAGAGAAGGAAGAAGAAATGGAGGGGACGGGGACGGCAAGTCAAGAAAAGGTGAGCGGAAGGGAGAAAGAGAAGGGGAAGGTGGGGAGGTGGGCATGATGCAAAAGAAGAAGGGGGGAGGACAGAACAAGTCAAAAAAAGAGGAAAGAGAGAATGAACAATGGCTGAAAACAAAGACAAGGAGAAGGAGAGAATGAGAAGAGAGAGAGGGGGAAAATGAAAGGGAAAGGGAGGGAAAGTGGAGAGGAAAGGATGCAGGGGCAGAGGAGGAGGACAGATAATCATGCCAACACACACACTCGCTGCATTTTCTCTCAAGTGAAGCCAGTTAAGGTGAGTCGGGTGTTGACGGGAGGCAGGATGGAGCCTCCTTCCTATTAATAGCCGCAGCACATTAGCGTGATACTGGCTCCTGATTATAGGAGCGAATGGAAGGCGAGAACAGGCAGCAGACTGTCCTCACCTGATCCGTCTGGATCTCTCAAGGGGAGACACACCACGACTCAATCAAAGGGGGCTGAGCCGATTTGCCGCTAAGCTTGTTGCCAAAAGGTGAAAAAAAATAAAATAATCACATTTAACAGATTTTAAAACTGAGATAATCGCCGTTCTTCTTCTTTCGAGACATACAGTATATTTGTAGAACGGACGGCGTGACTCCGCCAGTCCACCGGCTCTGTGGAGACTGTTGGAATGCCGATGAAAACTGCTCGGAGGTGGGCTGAGTGTAATGAAGTTTGAACGAAGACTCTAAAAACTCACTGTGTGCTATACCTGCCCACGCACCAAACAGCAGACAGACACAGTTAGAGACGAGCTGGTCAAAACAGTGGAGCGTTAGCTCAAACTTGCTTTGAAAAGAACAGCGAGGCAAGTCCTGCAGACTTCCTGCCAGAGCCGAACTGGCGGCACAAAATGCAAAGCGCGGCGGTGCATCAGTCTCACCTCGCGTCTAGAGGAAGAGAACTTCAAGCTGAGTCTGTCACATGTGCATCTACCCGTTTTCTTTCGTCTTTCTCAGTCACGCAACACACACGGCGGCGGCATAGTGCGCGAAGTGCTGCGGGGCTCCTAGCAGCACATTGTGTAAAAGAAAAGCCTCTTCAACAAGGCACCATTCTTCTCACCCAGTGTTGGTGTTGATGGGTGCAGCCAGAGCTCTGAATTACCACACAGCATTTTCCTCACTGTGGCTATTCATAGACCTCTACAGCCACACACACACACGCACACTAGACTTTCTTTCTCTATATGGTTTTCCATCACTGCTTGAAATACTCATAAACTCCCCTCTGATAGACCATCTGTGGCTTTAAAACCACACGAGGCACTGAGTGTGTGTGTGTGTGTGTGTGTGTGTGTGTGTGTGTGTGTGCAGAAGGATTTGGGCTAATTTACTGAAAACAAAACAAAGCTGGCCTTGGAAATCTGAATTCAAGAAAGAGAGTGGCAGTAAGGAACAGGACGGAAAGACAATGAAAGGAAGAACGAGTACAAGAAGTCGCTGGTTAGTTCATTACCTCATCCCTCTGTACCCCCCCCCCCCCCCCTCGACTTTTTCTACTGCTCTCTGCAAACTGCCCTCCCTCTCACTCCTCATGCCTTCTTCGGTATTTCACTGCAGTTCCTTCTTTTCTTTTCCTACTTTATCCGTCTCAAACTCATTTCTTGTTCTCTTTACCCTTCTCTCTGACGTCCCGCTTAGCCCTCAAACACAACTCGCTTCCACAAAAGCTTCTACTTTAATCCAATGTTCACGTTAACACAAGCCGTGTTTGGCATGGGGGCGCTTTGCTAGGTGTTGGTCTGAAGGGTTTTGTTCACGCATCATGCGACAATCACAAGAATACACAAGAACAGTATAGACGTTAGTGGCACAGAGGGGACTGAAAGCCGTGCCAGTTAGGACTCCTTGTGTCTTATAAAACCTCAAGATTTGGTACAGCCTAGATATTAAGGATACCCCTGCTAGATGAGAAGAACACTCATAACTTTAATCAGTGTCTATTAATTCTAACAGTGGATTAAATTACATTTAATGTGACGAACGTAGTGACGAACCCACAAAGAATCATCTCTCACTTTGCGGTTGCCCTCAGATCTACTGAACGTTTGAGCATCTTTAATTAAAAGCAGAATGAGTGGGATTTTCCGAAACACGAATTATGTCTCCCTCAGCCAGCCAAAGTTTCATGCATGTCTCCCTGAAATGTCACCACTTCTAAAATTGTCTTGAATAGCATTTGAATTCTAAAGTTATGGCCAAAATGGTTTTGTGAGGTGACCTTTGACAACAAAATCTAAACCGTTAATACTTTCAGGTGAACGCTTGCTCCAAATTTGAAGAAATTCCCTCGACGTGTTCCTTACATATCATTTGGTCACAGTAACCAAAGAGTGGACACTGGGGTTGGCTTTCACCAGTGAGCACCGTTACCTTAACTGCGGTCAGGGGGCCAACTAAGACCCGCATCCGACAAATCCTACTCATTCGGCCTTTGCGGTCTTTGTATTTATTTTATGGCACGCAGCTGTACTGTTTTGGTTCAGGCTTATCAAACCTGTTTTTATCTGCAGCTAAAAAAAAGCCCAAAACCTGGAGATCCAAGGAGCCAGATAGTTGGAGGAGAACAAAACAGAGCTAGAAAGAGATTGACAATTAAACAAGTGGCACCATAAAAAAAAAGAATCAATGAATATAGGTTAAATAGAGTTGAAATGGTCTTTGTGGTTGAGCTAGTGTAAGTTACCAAATTCAGAAAACAAACCAGCACTCACAGTGTGTTTCCTGGTAAAGCTCTCTCTTCCCCTCTCCAGCAGTGATTTCTTTAAAATTAGCATTATTTTAGAAGTGGGCTGCCAGCTTGAGATGGCTTTGTATGTTGGATGAAGGTAGCATTAGGTCTCTGCCTTCATGTCCACAGGTCTTGCTATAGATGAAAAATGAAAAATCTCTACAGCATCAAGGAACTTTGATTTTAGTCGCAATTTGGCACTTGGGTTGTTTTTCAGCACTCAGGAGAACAATTCCCCCTAATAGGGACAATTATGGCTACAGCATCGTACTGATCTGGTCGTATGTAGTACGAGCTCAACTGTGAGCATATGACTGTAACATTTGAATACAATACAATAATCATTGTAGAATGACAATGACTGAGAAACATATTTACTGAGAAAATGGCTTTGCACAAAAGTGCGCTGAGATTTTAGCGCCTCATTTACTAAGAAAGCAGCTCATTCCGAAGTCAGCCATAGCATAAGGTAGACTGTGTTAAGATGCAACGTTATAATAATAGCCTTTTTACTGATGCATGTTACCTTTCATCACCACAATCTTCCTTGCAGCTCATGTAAATCCCACCTGCTCCTTTTCACAGGCGGAGAATTTCCTCCACAAAGCTGACGGAACAAATACATTTTTATTCGAAATCCATACTCAACCTGTGCTAACATATCTCCTCCTGTTATTTGTCCAGTCTTCTATTAAATGCACAATGAGGAGAAAGACCATAGAAATAGAATAGGACTAGAATTGAAATTCCCCTTCAAGTCGATGTAGATTAGTCGGAGTGGCGGCCATTTTTTATGTGTACTGTTGTTATTGTGACCGTCATAGCGGGCTAAGTTAAACATAAACTAAACCGACTTACAGCTAGTCACAGACTCACTGAGGTGAGGTTTTGGAGTAACGACTAAAACCATGTAGTAAAGTTACTAGTACATGAGTATGTTTGCTTCATCCGCACAATTTTGTCACAGCATAGGAAAGCACATTGCTATCGCCTGATGAGTGACAACTTGGTTCGGCTCATTTTCTGTAACCAGTGTAGCCTCAAACCATGGTGGAATTAGCAAGCTAGTTAACTAGCCATCTGCTAGTTAGCTAGCAGACAGCTGTCTAGTTAGCATTGATGGAATTAGTAAGCTAGCTAGGTAACTAGCCGTCGGCTCGTTAGCTAGCTAGCTAACCAATTCCACCATGCTCAAACGCTCCGTTAGTTACAGAGAATGAGAGAAACAGTGGGTTGTTGGCCAGCAGCAGCACCGGGTCTAAAGTCTCATTCCCCGCAGGACAAGCTACCTAGCTAGCTGGCAGCTATCAGTCTTCAGAGATGCGTCCGCTCTCTTCCCGGCGAGCTCCTACTAACAACAATCATTTTCTTGTTATTAGTCAAAAAAAGTTCAATGTCCGATTTACTCCGATTCTATTTCTGAGACAGATGCACCAAAATGCCATGTAAACTGCAAAGCCTCAGTAAATCTTCCCCCGGGGTCTCTTATTGATTCCTCACAAACTGGGTAACCCGTGTGGAAGGGGACACACAGAATTTTTAGGATTGGTGGTGGACATTGAAGCCAGCGACTCAGCTGGGTCCGCACCATCGCACTCAGTCTCTTAGACCTGGTGGAACTTCATGCTCCACGTCTTGTGGGCCCCTGTCCTCACCCTCCAACTTCACTTATTCCTTCATTTTCTGTCCTGGCCAGCTCTCCGCCCACTCATCCCTCTCCCCATCAGTCTACTGCCCCGAACACCTTTCCCTCCCCTAACTTGTCCTTCTGCACCGTGTCTCACCCCTCACTCTTTCTCACGTCGTCCATCTTTCTTTTCCCGCCCTCCACTTCATGTTCAATGTTTATTGTATCTTTGGAAGCTTCTTAAAAAATATATATTCGTTGAAGTTTTCTTGGTAAAAACCTGTTTAACAACTACATTCTTCTCACTCATTGTGGAGTGAATGAGGGAGAAAGTGTGCATGTGAGTGAGTGAGAGTGAAAGAGAGAGAGAGATAACACAAATCCCCCCTCCTACAAGGCTGTAATTGTATCTTCGTAATTGACGTATTCACAGATAGGCGAGAGCTCCCCGATGCCGGTTAATAGCTGCATGAATCAGCAGGTAGTCCTGGGCGGTATACCGGTTCAACCGGTCGGAGCTAGTTGTCTTAAGTGTATTGCGAGGGAACCCTAATCATGGTTATAACTTTATAACACAACAATTAACAACCCACAACTAACTCTCTTTAACAGGGCAAAACACCACAACACAACAGTTTGTGACACACACAATTTGTAACACTAATAATTGTACATTTATAAAATTTCACTGCTGAACGCCATGCTGGGTACAGCTCGTCTGTTAACAGCTGGGGGAGGCTCCGTCGCTACAGTAACGTTACATGAAAGAACAGAAAAGAGCGATGCAGGGTGAACAAAGACAGACCGGAGATGCACCAATAGAGTCTGTGCCCAAGAGAGGAGCAGTGTCTGCTGTTTGGAAGTGTTTTGATTTTTAAAAAGAGTTTGGAGCCACTGTTGTTGCCGCTGGTGGTAACACGAGCAACTTACATCACCTCAGCAGAAAACTGCTACCGCTTGTATGTATAGGAGGGTAAATGTTGACGCTGCAATGGTGGCGCTGCAGGTAAATTCATGGAGGTTCCAAATGTTGCGTGTAGGCGAGTAAGGAGTCAGGGGATACACTCATTCTACAGCGGTGAGTTTGGCCCCATGGTCCCACAGGAAAAGGTCAGCCGAATCCAAATTTCTTCCTCTGGGAAGTAGAAACATGCACCTGCCAGTTTGTCAGACATACAATCGCACGTTAACCTTCACACCAATGCAGAGGAGATTATGATCCAAACCACTGCGAGTTAACGGCCTTTTCCCTTTAAATGCTGCTGGAAATGTCAGCGCAAGTCTCCACGCTCCGCTGGACATGGCCCAGACAAAGACCGGCAACATGTCTCCCGGTGCAAAAAAACCACCACCCCCAAACTGAACTTTTCCGGAGTTTGAGGGCAACATGCGAGAAACGTCTTCTGACATCTGTTAATGCAACACAAGTCCCGGCTGTGAGATCTGCAGCGAAACGCCTCCCCCCTCCCGACTGTGGCGGAAACAAATTGTACTCTTTGACATTCAAATATTACATTCAACAAGACAGACAGTGCTGCCGCGGGCGGAGGGCCATGTGAGAGCAGCCTGTCTGCTATCAAACAGCCACTGTGGAGCAATCTGCCCTTGCAGTGTATGAAGTGCAGCGCGGCAGTCCAAGGCTGTAACAGATAGCACAACTCCACTGCAGAGATGAATAATTATTATTTGTTCTTACATCTTTTCTCTTCTATCCTTCAACACAACAAAGGCCTCTTCATGGCTCTCAAGGGTAACACACAGTGGTGGAAGTACATTTTGAGGTACTTGTACTTATTATTTCTGTATTTCCATGCTACTTTTCCACTAGTACATTTGAGAGGAAATATATTGATATCTATTTGACAGCTATAATTACTAGTTTGCAGATTAGGGTTGAATTTAAAAAAAGAAAATAAGCTAAAAAAATGCATACAAAAAAACCAGTCATCAGTAAAAGTTGAAATACTCTGATACAATTAAAAGTTGTGCATTGGAACCCTCATTTAGTAGAAGTACAGAAGTATTATCAGCAGCTGAACTGAAAATAAAACGTATCTATGCTCTCTTCAAAGCCACTACACTCCATTGCCCAGACAGTATAGATGAGCTCAACTATAAGTCCAGCTCCCAGTTGGACAATATTCAAAATATAGCGTAGATTTAATCCAACATTGATTTGTTTTAGGTGTTTAAAATAGGTTTTGCTGCTGCCCCCGTCCACAGCAGTACATTTCTTTTATCCTCTGCTGGTACTTTTGCTTATTAGCACAGCTTCCACTACTGCTACGGAATAATTGGTGCACTTTTGGTGGTAACAAGTTGGCAGAAAGGTAGGCAGATTTTTCACGAACCCCTGTTGTGCAGCACATTGGTGAAACTATAAGCATCGCTGAGCCTCCAAAATGGTTCAAAGGACGGCATGCAATGCATTATGCAGCTCATGGTAGGTGTGAAATTCCAGTCCCGTCTCTTTTGTCCAGCATTGGAGAAAAAAAGTGGCAAATCAAATCAAAAACTTCATTTTTTTTTCTTGCTTTTGCTCTTTTGATCTACAGTATAGCCCTGCACCTTTATTACCTCAATTCAGGATCTGAACAGTTTCAATGTTCTTGTTGTCTAAACGATTGTATGCATGTGCATCTTTGTAAAAATGTACTTTAAAAAAAGTTTTTTTTTTTACTGGTCTTTAAAAAAAATTCTAAAAGAAAAGAGTAAATTCCCAGTTTTCCCTTAACGCTGTACACCAGCCTGGTCTTGGCTGCGTTTCAATTTATGCACATTTTTTTGTGAGCATGAATCCAGGTTCATAAATTACTCTCAGAAATGCTCGTACAGTGTGTCGGATTTGCGCACGTAATTGTACATACCTAACATTGAAGGAGTGTATAAGAGGAGAGGAGGAGGACATACGATGGGTGAGGAGGAGAAGAGGAACAGGAGAAGCACTCTGTGTGCGGATTCAAGGAAAATATATTTGCGTGAGAGAATTAATAGAATTAATGGTGAGTGACAGTAGAGAGAGGGAACTGAACTGGAAGGACAGGCGCGAGGGAAGACATACGGATAATAATGCAGCGTAGCAGCTGTGGAGAAAAGAAGTGGGTCTAGGCAGAGCAAAGGTAGAAAAACCGTACTGTGGTGTAGCAATGTGAATACGTTGTATTACTTGTGTTAAACAGAGTAAGTTACCTATAAATCTCCCAACTGTTCAAATACCGACACTTGATAAGGGCCCCTAGCAATTTGGTGTTGCCTTTACACTGTCTTTATGAGTTAATAAAGCTACTGCAGCCTTATGAAAAATAACTAATTTCAAGCCAATTGATGAACTCCATTAACGGGCGCAGCGTTGCTTTTAGGACGATGACAACGGGATGCGTGAGAGTTGACGTCTTTAAATTGAAACTGGACAAACAAGATTGTAATCGACCGCTTTTCCATTTTGCAGTTAAAGGGTAAAAGAGTTCCTCATAAAAGATGATTTACATTGGTGGAGATATTACGAGGCCCAGAAGCTGCTTTTACTTTCGCTACACCTGCCAGGCTTTCCGATCAATCAGCGCACGCATGCAGTTTCCAACGATAGCGCTGATAACGCAACTGTGCCACTCAGCGTGCGTGGCAATCTGTGAAACAGTGGGCTCAGCTCTTTAGCTACCTATCTCATTAACACCAAGTTGGCTTCAAACTCTGTTTCTGTTTTAATAATGTCTTCAAGCTGGCTCTTATGATAATAACAACCATGGAAAAGGCTCTCAGCTTTGTATTTGATGGCAACAAACAAAATATCATTATAACTGAGCACAATGTTAAAAAGATAAAGTTAACAGGTCGCCACCTCAGCAACCTATGTATAAGACATGGGAGCAAAAGAGCAGCATAGTTCTTGTATTCCATGGTTAAGCTAGGAGACCTGTTGCTTAAGTGCCTTTAATTTGCATTCTCTCTAGTGGCCATCAGGGGGCGACTCCCCGTTTGTTTTTTCAGGCACTTCCGCATTATTAGGCAGCTAAGTTGGATATACTGGAACTTAGAAAAAAGTCTGAGGCTCCCAGTGGTAATTACAACTTGGATGTTGACGTAAACACTATTTACAAGTCAGAAACCGGTATTTGTGGTAATTACCATATGGCGTGAACACTCACTGCATAGAGAACAGAGGCTAAAGGAGGGGAATTCCAGACTAATGGATTTATGGAGATGAGCAGAGGTGTGATGCGCACACAGAGCTACGGAAGATGGAGTCGCAGAGGAGGTGAGCGTGGAGGGGAGATTAGAGGGTAAGTGGGAGCCTGGTAGTGTCAGAGGGGGAGCTTGCAGTTACAGCAGCCCATAATTGTTCGTCATGCCTGGGTCCCCAGCGAGCCACTGCCTGGTCGGCTCCCAGGAGGCTCTGAGATATGTGTGTGTGTGTGTGTGTGTGTGTGTGTACCGGAGTGAGATATACAATTTGAAAACCGGGAATAGGTCAGAGAGTGAAAGAATGAATTTTCAACCCAAGGAATGGGGTCACTGTGCATTTGTACTTGGTGTGTGTTTTGCGTGTGTGTGTTCTCTGGAATGCATATAATGTCTCCTGTTTGTTTGTGTTTCTTTATCACCTGAATAGAAGTGTGCAAACTGCATCACGCATGCATCTACCGAGTCTGAGAGTTTATACACGTGTCGGCATGAATGCGTGTCCTCATTTCCAGCCGAGTCGAGGTCAAAGGCCGCAAAACTCAACGCCGCTCCTTGGAAAATGTTTAATTCAACCAGCCGCACTCGCTCCGTTGAGACTAGCTGCTAAAGGTACGACGGAAGGAAGGAAAAAGGAGTGAGGACAAATATCTGGAAACACTGTCAAGAATGCCATCAGTTGTTTTTCTTTTCCAATTTGTTTTCCTCTCTCTTCTTATTCAGACAAACACCCAGTTTTGTTTTGTTTACCCAGAAAATAAAGGTCATCCAATATGGCTGCTGACACACATGGGGCACACAACTCCATCTAGGCTCTCTCCAGCATTTATTTTGTATAAACTAACTAAGTAGCACAATGTATATGACTAGGCCTGTATTTGAATATGTATTGAACGAGGTTAGTTTGTACCAAGAATAATCACAAACTTAACAAGTGTCATTTTTGCTCCAACACCTAAGGATCAGATGAAATGTTTCAGCTGTTAGTCGTTGAGATCCTAACAGGGTCAGAAACATTAACGTCTACGCTCAAATTTAAGCTGACATGGAGAAAGATACAAATGACATGACTTTGATATTTGACTTCAGATACAATCATGGCTCTTAAAAATGGCGTATGTAAAAGCTACATACCGTCCGTGTATGGTACTAACAAACTTTGGTTACTGACGTCTGACATTGCAGTTAGCTAAAAGTAAGCTATGTTTTGCACATTCAATGTAGACGTTGGACTACTTTTATACGTTATATTAGGCTAACTTAACAGTTTTGGTTTACAGGCCACACCTGATCAAAGAAAGTCACATATCGAACCAGACATCTTGTACTAAAAGGATTAGGATGAAAACAAATGACGCTGGCTGCTCTGCGCTCTGGCTTGCTAAGCTAACGTTAGCTTCCCAGTGCGATAAGACGAGTTGCTTTACAGCCCTGAATAGTGGAGGTTCTGATTCAGAGCTACAGTATGAACACAATTAGCTTAAAACAATTGTTGAATGTTTGTGAGATTCTAGTCACTTTACAATAGTTTACAGCAATTTACAATCAGGTGTAGAGGCTAGCACTGTCACGCAAGAGAGGCCCGGGTTGGATCCCCGGTCCTTCTGTGTGGAGTTTGCACACGTTCTCCCCGTGGTTCCCTCCCACAGTCCAAAGACATGCAGCTTAGGTTATTTGGAGACTCGAAATTGCCCGTAGGTGTGAATGAGAGCGTGAATGTTTGTCTGTCTATATATATATATATGTGCCCTGCGACAAGCGGGCGACGTGTCCAGGGTGTACCCTGCCTTCGCCCAATGTCAGCTGGGATCGGCTCCAGCGACCCTGAATGGGATAAGCGGTTTGGATAATGGAATGGAATTTACAATCAATTACTGACAAGCAAGCAAACAAGCGTGCGTAGTTGACGTGGGTAAACCCTCGTTTCATTTAAGTATGCTACTCTCTATCTCATCAAACATCAAAATGTTTCGGCATTGACTTTTCAGTCTCCTATCTCCTCATTTACTGCTTTAAATCTTCTCTTTGCCTCTCCTTGTTCGACTTATTCCTTCCAAATTTGGAATTTGTTCAGGGCTGTGACAGAAAGCAAATGCACATACAAGTGTTTTGTGCGTGTAGACCTTCCCCATATTTCCCAACAGCGTTTGCCCATGTGATGTTTGGTCAGCTGCATTATGTTTAAACGTATGTAGGTGGCAGGTTTAAACATGTACATTGTTGCTTATTCTAAATTATATACTTGGGTTGCATATTTTAACTGGACTCTGCTATGCAGACTGGAAGGGCTACCTTAAAGAAGTATCAAACATAAGCAGAGAAATGCATTATTATTGCTATATCATTATATTTATATTATATTGTTGCTATATTCTAAAAATATATAAATATTTAAAAAAAAATATATATATATATATATTACCACTACACCACTCCCACCTGCTCTGTCGCAGTTCTCCATTATTCCTCTGTCTCTCTCTCTGTCTCTCTCTCTCTTTTTGAAGGACACTGGTCAAATTCATTCTATAAAGGAGAGTCTATGACAGTTTGCTTTGATATGATCCTCAGAGAGTCCGTCTCTGCACGTATAAGGGAGTTGGCTTGTTTGCGAATATGCCTGCGTTTGCATCATGGGAGTCCCCGCAGACTCCCCGTGTTGCAGTCTGCCTGTGGTGATAAGCAGCTGATGAAAGCTTGTGACTGTGTGTGTGTGTGTGTGTGTGTGTGTGTGTGTGTGTGTGTGTGTGTGTGTGTGTGAGTGTGAGTGTGTGTTTGTTACCTGCTGTGTGTTGTTGGAAGAGGGGAGAGGGTTGGAGACCATTGGTCCAAAGATGTCCAGTTCATCGCTGATTGGTGCAGCACCACCCGAGCCCCTCCCACCACCCTCTGGAGCATCTGAGAGAAAGAGAGTGGGAAAGAGAGGGGGAGAGGGAGAGGGAGAGAGAGAGAGAGAGAGAGAGAGAGAGAGAGAGAGAGAGAGAGAGAGAGAGAGAGAGAGAGAGAATCAGATTCTAAGAGATCAACTCATACTAAAAGCCTGGTTTTTTAGGACATTTGAATACATTTTTCATACAACTCATGGCACATATTTCTCTCTGCACTTTATTTAACCTGCTGCTTTAAAGCATAAGAATTACAAAGGGAGTTTAATAAAGTCAGAAACAGAGTGAAAAGGGAATGCACTGACACACGCAGGAAGAATTCAATCTGACCTTTACGCGCATAGGCAAGGGTATTTATACAATTTAAGCATTTTCAAAACGCCCCGCAGAGCACAATTTAAAATGACCACACTTGATAATTGGAACATCCTCAAGAAAAAAATTCTTATGACTGCACTCCTTCAGTACTTTCGCTTCACCCTGAACATGATTTCATTCACGCTTCTCCATCTGCCCCTGGAAAAGTAACTGCGTGTCACCCAGCTGGTTTAGTCTTTATTTCATTTCAGTTGGATTAACAAGAGTCTAATATTGAACAACTCTAAAAAAAAAAAAAAGGCACATCACATCTGAGAGCTCCAAAAAGCTCCATAAATAGGAACTCTGAAGATGAATACACCTTTTTAGCAGCAGACATTTTGAGATGCGGTTGCAGAAAGGGCAACAATAATTACTGATGGCTGCATTCCATTTTCGGTGAGCCAGTTCCAAGGCACCGGTATTGTGCTTGCTTGACTCTCCGGCACGGCTTACCGTTTGCATCCATATGGAACGCAGCCATCGTTATTGTTCTTCGTTGCGTCTTTGTGTTTCCCGCTCTGACAAGTCAGAACGTCTGCTGTGAATGGGTCCATTGTCCGCGCTGGCTCACTGACGTTGCCGTCTAGGACGCAGACTTGGAACGGAGCCATCATTAATGAGATTATCAACAAGACAAAATGTATGCTACAGGTACATGTTAAAAGTCACCAAAAAGTGACTAGTGGTTTAGTGCAGGTAAAACTAACTTAAGGGACAGTTCACCCCAAAATCGAAGCTACATATTATCTATCTAAATTGTTTTGTTGTCTTTCTACCGAAGAGGTAGAAGAAGAATGTGAGCTGTAATGTTAGCTAGCTCAGCGGTTAGCTAGTTCAGCGGTGCTAAGTGAGCTAGCAGTGACAAATATCGATGCATCCTTCCACTTCATCTCTACGGTCGATACCTCCAACACTCGGCAACTCACACCAAAACAAATCTAGATCGATAGCGCTCCAGGTAAGAGGAGCGATACGTAGTTATGATTTAGGGGGTGGACTATTCCTTTAAGCTCTGATACACTTGCCTCTTGATTTACAGGATAGTTTACCATATTGTAATTTTACAACTTAAATTGATATTACGGTCTGTTCATGGAGTTGGATATTTACTTAGATTTATTAAGAGTGAGATGAGGAGATCAATCAATATCAATCTTCCAATCGGAAGATTGATATCGATTGAACCGGACTCAGGATGCGGTTAGCCTAGCTTAGCACAAATACCGGTAAACAGGGTGACGCAGCTATCCCGGCTCTGTCCGTTACGTATTTGGCAAATTAAGAGCCTTATTTGTCGGTTACTGTCCAAGCAGACAAAGGAAATCTTTAGCAGCCAGTCAGATGTAAATCTTGTGTAGTTTCTAACGGGTGTGTGTCGTCTCTTGTTCAGCTCAAAAGTGATATATTATATATATAAATTATAAATATGGCTGATCTTTAAGCTGTTTAAAACTACAATATGGGGGAAAAAAAAAAGCACACACTGTACGGTCATCTGAGAAACAGCAAGAGAGAGACGGTGATGGAGAGGCAGACAGAGGGGAGGGAGTGTGTGAAAGGGAGGAGAGTGTGTGTGTGTGTGTGTGTGTGTGTGTGTGTGTGTGTGTGTGTGAGAGAGAGAGAGAGCCAGCGAGCAGCAGAGGTCATTTATATAACCACAGTGCTGAAACATCCATAATTTAGCCCTTTTAAAGTGTGAACAAGACTGAGCTCCTTTAGCCAGACAGCAGGGTTACAGGGGAAGCCACTCACTGGGAGAAGGCTGGCAAAGACCTCTCACCATCCTTCTGAGGCACTTACCAAAACTCATTTCCAAAGAACTACTTTGATGGCAACATCTTCCGCCCTAATAATTAAACGTTTTTGCTCTCCATCCATCTCGTGATGCCTTGAAGCTGACCCGAGGCAAAATTTGTAATATGTTGAAACTCGGCTATATGAATAAATTGTACTTGACTTGACTACATGAGCTTGGCTTTTATTTTTGATAGTTAAGTCACCTTGTAAATTGCTGCTTGAAGCCTATTATGATTCATATTTTAGGGGCCGACAAGAATGACGGGTGTCATTCTTCTGCCACGTTTTCAAATAGACGAGGGGAAAAATAGGATTTCAATTACCCTCTTACCACTCTACCCCCCCCCCCCCTTACCAAAAGCTCATTCACTCATTGCCATGGAAATGAGCCGCAGGGAGAAAAAAAAAAAGCACCCATCATCATCATCATCATGACTGCCATGTCGGGCAATGAGCCCACCGTCCTTTTATTACGGGATGGAGCCGCTTCTTGAGAGCGCTCTCAGCTTCACCATGGAAACAGACCCGCGGTTCAGGGTTGGGGGGGCTGTGGGGTGTTTTATAAGCACCCCAAAACCCCTTTGCCCAGAGTACATTTGCGCGCACAGAGACACACACACACAAAGAGACACACACACACACACACACATACACAGAGACACAAACACAGAGCTTCCCAGTATCTTCAATGAATACAGCGACCTCATTCAGCAGTGGGAGGCTGTCACATTAAGGACTTGGCCGCCGCAAAAGAGGGTAAAATATCAGACTTGATGAAGCCCTGCGTTGATTCTAACGCAATATCCTGATTAGATTTCTCACAACCACATTTGAATTTTAGTTTTTATCATCCACCCTGTAGATGAGGAAAATGAATGGGTCTTTGAAGTGTTGGTACCCAAAAACAGTATGATAATTCAGCCCCCCCCCCCCCCCCCCCCCCCAAAACACAAGTCACAACTAGGGCATGAAATGAAGCTCGCCCGCTCCCCAGCGAGCGATTCTGGGAGCGGGTGAGTCCAGATGGTGACCATTATTGAGAGGGAAGTTAGGAAAATGGACACAAAATGCTACTGGTAAAATATGTGTTTACAGGTGATAAAGGAATAAGTCAAATGGTGAACTGATGTGATAGTTGTGATAGTTTATACTGTGATGTCGGTGTTTTGATGCATATCTTTATTTAAAGAGGTGCTGCAGAAACACTGCCCGCATATCCACAATTTGGAGAGTCGAACAATTATGTAACCAGTGAGAATTCCATGCAAACAAACTTGCGGACACAAAGTGAGCAGCTGCCCTGCGGGCTCAGACAATTAGATGAATTGCTAATTTAAATTTGCAGCACTAATCAACTTAAGCAGGTTCTGCATTATTAGCTAATCGCACGGCCCTGTCATGTGTAAGGGTGGCGTATCAATTTCTAACACTATTAACTTTATTAGAGTAGTTAATGTTGCGCTCAAATGGTGGATATTCCTAAACTTGGCAATGTTGTTGTTGTAATGAATGAAATGTAGTGGTGTTTCTTTAAAATACCACAAAACATTGTTCTCCTTTGACCATTAATGGTATTAATGGTCAAAATGTTTTTTCAGGTCAGTGATTTATAAAGATTGCTGACTGAAGAGTTAATCCTTTCTTTGTCTTGTTGATGGGTAAACAAGAAAACTGTGCCGCACAGCCAGCATCTGGTAAGGAGTGGTGATGATACAGCCTGGTTAAACAACCCGGTCTAAGACCCTGATCGTCAAATACGATTGGTTGGGGCGGGTGGATCGGTCAAACAAACACTTTCATCCAGCAGACCGCTGTTCGTTCGAGTAACTCTTTCATTGTCGCGCTGAGAAATGAGTCAAATCAATGCTTTATGATCGTGAAGCCTAAAAATGAACACAAAATGCAGCTTAGTTTTGATACTATGAAGCAATGTTGTCACGATTTGGCCGCTGTTTTGTTTGTATCGTGATACACATGATACACGTTCCCGTCGCCAGTTTCCCCACTGATCACATGACCAACAGTTGGTGCCAGTAATGGTTCAAGAAACATAGCAATGCACGGACAAAGAAGACTGCTGGCGAGAACCCGTGGACGTAAACGCTGGCATGATGAAAATATTTGAAATAATAGGCTTTGCGAATGTAGCACGTTAGCACGTAATTAGCACGTTGAGCTTCATTGTTTTGGCGGACCCAGCTTTGTACATTTTCTCCCATTTTTCTTGTTTGAAAAAATATCACTATGTTTGATCACGCATTTAGAAAAGGTTCGGAATAAGACAAGTCAATGGAAACAAAAACTGAGCGAGAAAGATGTCCTGTCCCTGGTTGCAACAGTACAATTTGTCTTTGACCCAATTAGCAATATCAAGAGAAAGAGTAACCCAAATATTTCAACCAGAGGTAAAGATGCGACCAAAGCAAGGACAGCTGCTGCTGGAATAGAGGAGACAACATGGAGGAAAGAAATCCTGTTTACTCTCTCCGTCTGGACTCAAGTGTCAATTCGGCGTGTCAGGAACATTACAGCAGGTGGAAGTGAGAGGGACATAGAGACAGAAACAAACAGACAGGGGTGCTCCATCAATAGAAGTTTTTTTATGAATTGATTCAGTGGCTCCTGAAGAGATCTATTTTTGGCGGGATGGAGCGTCTCTGAGAGGGCATTTATCATCAGGGGACAGCAAAGCTAAAAAAAACTGAAATAAATACATACATTTTGTTTCAATATTGCTGTGGTGTAAAGACAGCCTTTAAATGATGATAGATTATCATAGAAATAGAAAACCTAATATGTTTGGCAAACCAAGGAGATAAAAGCAATGGACGGAGAGAGAATTTGTGTAAAAATGCAGATCTGGTCTCACAATATTGTTTATGCTTATCACAGCCTGCTAAACTGAATTAGAGAGGAGATGACAAAAAACACAGTAAAATAACCAGAGACACGGTTGGATGGATGGAGGAACAGGGGTGTGTGTGTGTGTGTGTGTGTGAGAGTGCTGAAGGCGTACTGCCACGAATTTGACTTATCGATTATGTGTGAAATCTCTTCCACTTGACGTGGCTGCAAGGTGTGTAGCATTGGTTATTCATAGCAGCACGTCAACTCTCACTCTTCCATGCTGCGGCCGGGAATATTTGATCAATGCCGTATCCACCGGCTATTTCTTCTGTCAGCGCAGCTTACCCCCTCGGCGAGTCTAATACAACACAGCCCCGTATACGGAGAAAACAAGGTGATCGGATATTACACATTCCTGGTGAAAAAAGCCGAACCAACCCCAACTGGCTGTGATTTTGCCATCTGGCCTACAAACAAGCACGGAGGACGATGTCCAAGACACATGCCGCAAACTCAAAATGTCACAGGTTTGAGTCCAGCTTGTGACCTTAGTTGAATGTCATATCCTCGGTGCATTCGGCTATTCTGCTGTTGGGTTCTTGAATTGGACACAAATGCCATTAAAATGCACGCATTCTGATCTGACAGCTGCACACTTCCCCCCTAAAAATATTGTGGTTATTAAACATTTGATACCATGTAGAAGACATGGTGACGAATTTGAATTTTTGATAGCTGTCAGGGCAAAAAAAAAATCTCTTGATCTTTATTAAAAAAGCCATCAGTGCTAGAATTTTTTTTTTATATCGAATTGTGGATTTGGAAGTGCTTACACTCCTAGTAGGCACGAAACTGAATGATGGGTTGAAACGAGGTTATGTTAGTGCCATTTGGTGCTCCTAAATAGTCCTCAGTTACTTTACGTAGTTCAGCCACAGACTCTATATAAAAAGGGGACGTAGTTGTTGTGACGTCACCCAGTGGTTTGTGGATTAACAGCAATGAATGGTTTTGAAGCCTTGAATTCTTCGTTTTGGCCGTCGCCATCTTGGTTCATGGCCGTCGCCATCTTCACTTTTTGGAACCACTGAATGGAAGTTACCATATTTGGAATGCGGAGGAGTGACGTCGTGACGCCAGGTAGGTTCTGGTAGCAGTGGCGACCTGTCAATCACGAGGTAGCCCCGCCCTAAAGCATACTCTGCTTTATGGTCTATTTGACTCTAAATGGGACCATAAGTTACTTACTGTATTGAAGAAGGATAGAGATCATAAACTCATGTTAACAATGTTTACTGAGGGAATAAATCAAGTGAGAAGTAGAGTCATTTATCATAGACTTCTATAGAACCAAGGAGTCGCCCCCTGATGGACATTAGAAAGAATGCAGGTTCAAGACATTTTTGCATTGGCTTCACTCTTCAGACCCGGAGGGTGCCGCCTGAGTTCAGCCAGGACAACAGATTCTCGCTCTTTGCCGACTCACCGAGCATAATCTCTTAAATCCACCTTTTAGCTCCAAAGCTCTGTAGTTTCCACACAGGTTTTTTCTTCAGTATTCGATTTTCAGATCGCTGCTTTTGATATGGCAAGCGCACACTGACCTGTTTTAATATGTCATTGTTATTTTGTTCCTATCAGAATAAGGAATAAACCAGCTAAAGACAGATTTCCCACAATAATCCTGTAAAAATTCACAACTTTAAAGGAATGTAAACAGGTCCATTACTTAACCACTGCGCTTCAGGCAATAAGTCTATTATCTACTCGACTGTAGATTGTGGAGAGCAGGGTCATCCTTCAAGCAGTTCGATCTCCGGCTCCGCTAGTCGCATGTCGATGAGTCCTTGAGCAAGACACTTTTGCTCCCGTAGCTGTGCCTACGGCGTGTGAATGAGTTAGTCTGATGGGCAGGTGGAATTGTAGCTCCTTCCATCAGTGTGTGAACGGGTGAATGATGTGACATGTAGTGTTAAAGGGCTTTGAGCGGTCGCAAAGACTAGAAAAGCGCAATACAAGTACAGACCATTTACTCAAGGGAGTAACACAGGTGTAAAAGGTAATGTTCTTGTATATGTTCCCCTAAAGAACACAATCCTTTCCTTTCCTTTTTTTGAAATAGACCTTAAATCATAATTAGAAAGTCCAGGACATGACTCGACTATTGTGTGGATTTAACTGTAGTCCGCTCACAGTTGTGTCAGACATGGCGGCCTGAAGCCACCGATGATGTATTAACTGCCAGGTGGTGTAATAAGTCATCAAAGTGGAACAAAAGGTCTCTGCACATGGCTCAAATAAATCCCGACAGCTAAACCTTTCCCTCATAACCTCACACATTATTCAACTTAAATTATTACGGTGTCAATCGAGAAATGTTATTACATCAGCCAGCGTAATTGGTTTGATTCAAACATCTGAACATTGGGCGGTCGTGTGAGTGAACAGTTTGATACGTTATTATATTGTACAACGGCAGGAGGTTAGTCACGTCTTACCCAGGCCCAGCAGGTCCACGGCCGGCTCTGCGCTTTCCTTGGGACCGGCTTTACACTCTGACTGCTGCGAAAGACAAAGAGAAAAGTAGAAAGGAATGATTTAGTATCATGGCCAATTTGCCACATTTTCTGTGTGCTCTCAATTTTGCATTGTTATAGATTATGTGCAAGGATTTCACCCATCTATTTGAGTTCCGATAGAGAAAACCAATGCTGTCCCCCACTGGCCATATGCCTCAATATGTATACAGTATAAACCAATTTCCCTTGTAGACTTCATACGGAACGATTTGATTTATCGAACTGGGATGACAGTGTTTGATCTAAAGATAAAAAATAAATCCATTGTCTTGGGGAACCTGTGCTGTCGTGCATTGTTCCCTGTTCCGTTACGCTTATGGGATGACATAACATTCCTGCTGATAGCTTCATGCTCAATTCTGTTCTGTTCACCTGGGGAGGTAGGGTACAGTGATTTTCACCAAGGTTTCTATTCAGTTTTCACAAAGCTATAAACAGAACATCGACAGATAATACAGTAGGTTATGCAAACCAAATAATAGCCGTTAGTAGTTGTCTGGAGACATCTCTATATTCATACAAATATATTTGAATCAGGCATTCATGTGGTCGGTGTCCCATCTCATATAAAAGTTCCATTTGTTCCAGTTCCTGTTAAATGCATTCTCCTTGACTCTCAGAATGTCTTGGACAATTTCCAGCCACTGTTCCTGTTTTGGAATGTTGACATGAAGCCAATTTCTGGTAACGGCTTTCCTAATAAAGCTTTCGTCAAGTAGAGGTCTTTTCTCATCACAACACTTTCAATGTTCCCAAGATACATCACAGGGCAGGTGTTTGGGATCTCATATCCCAAAATATTTTTAACAACATTAAAATGTTCCCAATATAGCCCTATCTTTGTACATCAGACAACATGCGAGTGGTCCGCCTCCATGGTCCCACACAGCCTCCAACATTGTTGGAGCTTTTTATTTTGGGTGTAATAAAAAAGCGGGTTCAGTGCTTCCAGCAGAATTCCCTCCATACTAGTGAGTTTGTGGACGTACACTGTGTCTCACATTTGAAACGATTCTTCCTCTGTTATTTGAATCTTTAACTCTGTTATGTAGAGCGCTGCGTCCCCTCCCCCGCTTCCCCTCGGAGCTCGTTAGAACGCTAAGATGACCCAAAACCCCTTCTGTTTTATGCATCCACAATCCCCCCCAATCGCACCGCTTGAAGTTTCGTCTGGTTCCAACCTTTATCTGAGAATTTCACTGTTTTCACTGAAAACAGATGCTTCTGGAAGCAATGTTGATGAGCACTTAGTGAACTACATCGGTAAAGTTGTGGGCCCTGAAAGCAACACAATCAACTTGAAGACTCTCTGTGTGTTTGTGACTATGAGAGAAATCTTTCACATTACATGCAGTCATATAATGAATGAAGTCATCTGAAAATATTGATAAGTGCAGCTTTAACAACACAGAGAACAAATTATTCAAATAATCCCTTTGGAAATGATTTATGAGGATGGGAATGCATTCATGTCAGTGTAGTGATAATTTAAAGATATATTGTGTTTGCAGAACAGCTTGGAATCGTGGATGGTCTCAAAACTAAGGCTGTATAAAAGGTTAGACTGTAGTGGTTGTGCTCTATAGCTGAGCCTTAGCTTCATGCTAATGTCAGTCATTCATCAGCCCCATTTGGAACTAGCGCTATGCATTGCACCAACATAAATAATTCAGTTTTGTCTCATTTTATGAGTTTTTTTGCAATGAATGGAATAATAAAATGCATCAGACTCAGTGTCCATGGTTTCTGTGTGCAACGCATTTTAATGACCGATGGAGTTTTAAAAAAACGCATAGGAACAATACGGAGTTGGTCAACAAAGGCCTTTAACCCGTGTGGGATCAAGGATACTTCCAGTTTTAGTAAGAACACTGAATGGTACTGTTCACAAGGTGAATTAAACAGGGTGCTGTTCATTTAGACGCCGCTCGCTCGCTCAACATTTGAGTCTGCTCGATTGTTTTACAGTCCACAGCAGTATTTTTCCAAACCTAACAGAGATCTAACTGGAAGGTCTCAGGAGCGTCTGGCAATGACGGACAGTAGAAACATGTATTTAAGTAAATCAGTTAGCCGACAAAAAATAAATAAAAATCGGTCAATGGCAATATTGACAACCTTTTAAGTCATTTATGGAGTAAAATACAAATATTTGCTGGTTACACCTTTCAGCTATTGGTCAGTGTTAAACTGCAATGTCAATATTATTTCTGATAGGCAATCATGTTAATGGACTTTTTTTTAAATTAAAAGCAAATACAGGGAGCAGAACAGGGGCAAAAAAGAGAGGTAGTGGGGGAGGAAAAGGAGGGAGTGGAAAAAGCGAAGGGAAGACAGATAGAGGGTAAAGAGAAAGAGCAAGGGATTAAAAGTCAAAGAGCAGGTGAATGAGACAGGAGGATGAAGAGGGGAGGGTGAGGTGAGATAGAGATATAGTGAGACTGGAGAGAAAAATGCGGTGAGAGAGAAAGAGAGCGGGGGGGGAGTAGTAAAGGTTAACACGTGGGCCGTGAGAGATCTACAACGCCGGTAACAAACCCAATTTCCCCCCCAACAAAAGATCGATGGACCACATTAAACTCAATGTCGTTCCAATCCGAGGCAATGAAAACAATTACCGTGTCCACGCCTAATCAAGAATGCATTGGCTGCGAATTGATGCGTGTTGGGACTGCAGCAAGGCTCGTGCAGAGGCCACACGTGTAGCAGGATGGGTGCTTGTGTGCAGCAGCAGAAAGGCTGGTGGGTGCTGTGCATTGACGGAGCTGGTTAGGTTCGGAAAAACAGATTTTATGAGATATTGTGGATTTTAGTAACATCCAACTACATAAAGATCCCTTTCCGACCAAGCTACATATTCAATATTTTCTTTGCACAGCTAATCAATATCATTGTTCAACAAATGTTATTTCAGTCAGAGACACTTACGTCAGGGGATTGACCATTGGAGCAAACGGTTGTAGTATGAAAGAAGGATATTCAAATGTAATGATTTCTCGATGTTTGCAGTAGGGACTAATCCTCTTTACGTGCATATTGTATATATATTGTATATTGGCTCTTAGAACAATACTAAAAGCACAGCACATGAGGAGGTCGGGTCAGTGGAAGCGATCAGCTGATGCTAGGGATGCACCGGTTACATTTATTCAGTCCCGATCCCGAGTACCGATCCCATACCAGTGTTTGATTAATACGCTTGTATTTGTTATAAAATTGTGTTTGTTTCAAAATAAAAAGTGCACCAGCAACTTGGTAAAAAATCGTTAAAATGAACATAACGTAAATAGTTGAATTGAATAGATCGGCCCCATTATCATCGACAACCAATCCAGCAAAGACAGTATCCCATACTACCTGATTAAAGAATATATACAGTATATCACATTATATATATATGACAAGACATTTAGTTGGGATGCATTGATTTTTTATTTTTTTTTCTGCCAGTATCCATTCCAACAACTCAACTCAGGGCGTCTGCTGACAGAGTACCAGGGCCTTTTTTCCCCCTCAAATTTAAAAATCTTTGAAGTCCATGAGGTTGATCTCTTGGAATCATTTTTCATTTAAAGTAATGTGAAGCCAGGGATTGCTGTGGCACTAAAAACAAAGACCCAGAGATTTTACAAAATGAATGTAATTTATAGAACAATCACTGAATATTACAATAACGGTGTTGAAACGTTTTTGAATGTAGTGACATCCTGCCGATAGTCGATCAGCACCAGCACAGATATGTCAAATTAGATTGGTGCATCCTTAACCGGAAACCTAACCCTAAGATTTAAAGGAACAGTATAATGGAAACTTGGTACATTTCAAAATCTTACAGCACATATTTCAAAAGAAAGATCAAAGACAAAGACAACATTGTTTAGGAGTATTGGTAAGAGCAACAAGAATTGGAATTTTTTTTATCTTTGGCATGCCGGTCCATTTGATTACCAACATTTCAGAACGTGCGCAGCGTCACAAAATTGAGATTTCATAGCCTTTCAATGCTACATCCCACACGGCTGCTGTGAGACGCGAGAAGAAAGAAAGAAGGAAATCCAAAATGTCAGACTGCATGAAAAGCTTAAACTCCCCGCCGTACGAGGGGATTTGGATAGACATGCTGCCAATATTGTCCTCGAAGCACTCACACGTTGGGCTTTCTATTAGCGATCCGGGATGACACCAACGGACAGCTGACAGACGGCTAGCAACAGACTGGGATCGGGTGTCAGAGGCAGTTGTTTCTGACGACAGATAGAGAAAGTGGAATTGGAAGGGAGGCTAGCAATCGATAACGCCCCCCCCCCCCCCCAACAGGTGAGTATAGTCCAGAAAGGAGGGGGATGCCAGATTGAATGGAAACCACTGGGCAAACCGAACCCTCTGATGACCGCCGTCACATCAGATGGCAGTCAAAAGCACATACCAGACAAAGCCATCAGCTGACGGCTGTCACACCGGATGTCTGAGTGTCAAAGTCAGCTGGAAGTTCGGCCCTGAAGTACTCAATGGAATGAAGTCAGGAAAAAAGAACGGGGTGACAGCGATGTGCCGTTGAGTCCCGCCTATTATCTCTTATCATACAAAGTCGACAGCAAATACAAAGGAACGCTGCATAAATGAGTTAAGAACAATACGTGAAAGGACTGATCGATTAGACTACCACCTTTCCACTAACAGAGTGTTTACCGGGACATCAGGCAAAAATACAAAAACCACCCGATCAGTGCTATGGCTGAAGTGATGGGAGAGGAGATGAGACGCGAGATAAATAAAGCACCTTTTGTCGCCGCTATGGCGGACGAAACCACTGACGTGAGCGATACATCGCAGCTGGCTCCGGTGGTCCGTTACGTGTCAGATACCGCCGCAGAGGAAAGGTTTGTCATATTTTACGATGTTACCGGCAACAAGAGAGACGACGACATTGCTGCTCTTCTCATCCGGTTCCTGGAGGACCACGATTGCCTGGGCAAAGTCCTGTGGCACGATGTTCTGATGGCGCAGCGGTCATGGCATCCGGACTTAATGGAGTGCAGGCTAAAGACAACACGGTCGGCGTTTGAGAAGAGAGCTTCCCTACAGGAGCTTTTTGAGCCCATTTTGGAGCACCATGACGAGCGCTGTGCTGACGGACACGAAGCCCACCTGGAGAACTTTTGAGTTTTGTTTTTTGATGTCCACTTTCCATGGGATTTTTGAGTATTCTGATGTGCTTTTTTGGAGTACTACAGAACAAAAAACTGGATGTACAATTCTGTCTGAAAAGAGTGGATGAGTTTTGTGACACTATTGAGAGAGAAAAGGGACGGTTTGCTGACATTTTTGAGTCCATTGTGGGTAACGGGGTGCCCCAAGTGCAGGTCAAGCGCAGGGAGACATCCGTGCACGGTACCAGAATCTCCACCGAGACATCTTGGACAACATTCTTGCCCAGATCCGAAATCGGTTCAAAGACCATGACAAATGAATGTTTCTCTCCCTCCTCGACCCCCAGCAGATTTGGCATTCTCCAGCCTGACGCAGAGTCACGGAACTCTATTTGATCTGACACGGCTTAAAACAGAACTGACTGTAATGTATGCCATGGATGGCTTTGAAGGAAAAAGACCTGCTGACCTACTTGCTTTCCTTCAGCAGAAAGATCTATGGGAGAGCATGCGGTGACAATCCCAATATCTACTGATCTGTGATCAGGATATGGTCTTTAACTCCTGGATAAAACACATTTAAAGGACTACATTTCAAAAATCAGGCACATCCTGTCGCAAAACGATGCAGAAAAATGAGTTCATGCATTTGTTACTTCTAGACTAGATTACTGCAATTCCGTATTATCAGGCTGCTCTGATAAACCTTTTAAATCTCTCCAGTTGATCCAGAATGCTGCAGCTTGTGTACTAATACAAACTAAGAAAAGAGATCATATTACTCCTGTCTTAGCTTCTCTGCACTGGCTCCCTGTAAAATCTAGAATATAATTTAGAATCCTTCTCACCTACAAAGCCCTAATTGGTCAGACACCATCATATCTTAAGGATCTTATAGTACTATATCACCCCACTAGAGAGCTGCGCTCCCTGAATTCAGGGTTGAATTCCTAGAGTCTTAAAAAGTAGGATGGAAGCCAGAGCCTTCAGTCATCAAGCTCCTCGTCTGTGGAACCAGCTTCCTGTTTCAGTCCGGGGGGCTGGCTCAGGTTTATAGTCAGGGCTGGCTCGGGTTTATAGTCAGGGCTGGCTCGGGTTTATAGTCAGGGCTGGCTCGGGTTTATAGTCAGGGCTGGCTCGGGTTTATAGTCAGGGCTGGCTCGGGTTTATAGTCAGGGCTGGCTCGGGTTTATAGTCAGGGCTGGTTCGGGTTTATAGTCAGGGCTGGTTCGGGTTTATAGTCAGGGCTGGCTCGGGTTTATAGTCAGGGCTGGCTCGGGTTTATAGTCAGGGCTGGCTCGGGTTTATAGTCAGGGCTGGCTCGGGTTTATAGTCAGGGCTGGCTCGGGTTTATAGTCAGGGCTGGCTCGGGTTTATAGTCAGGGCTGGCTCGGGTTTATAGTCAGGGCTGGCTCGGGTTTATAGTCAGGGCTGGCTCGGGTTTATAGTCAGGGCTGGTTCGGGTTTATAGTTAGGGCTGGCTCGGGTTTATAGTTAGGGCTGGCTCAGGTTTGCCTTGGACCAGGCTAAGCTGAGCCAGATAAGCTGCTGTAGGCCAAGACTGTTAAGGGACTTCCTAGGATACACTGAGCTCCTCTCTCCTCTTCATTCATGTCCCATTAATGCTCATTACTGACTTTGCTTCTTCACCGGAGTCTTGGTGCTTTCTCGCCTCACGTTTCCATGGATCCTGCTTATATCTGGACCCTGGTCTTGCCTCCTGCCGTGGTCCTGCCTGACTCCCACTGCTAATATCTTTATTAGTACATTACATTACAGTCATTTAGCAGACACTTTTATCCAAAGCGACTTACAATTCAGTATCTATCTACACACCGTAGGCACAGCTACGGGAGCAATTTTGGGGTTAAGTGTCTTGCTCAAGGACACATTGACATGAGACTAGTGGAGCAGTAGCCGGGGATCGAACCACCGACCCTCTGATTGAGGTCACCCGTAGTCACCCGTAGTTGCATTGCTATTGCTGACCCTATTACTGCTTTTGTTATCATTATTATTCTATTATACTATATCCACTGCTGCTGTTATTAGTAATTGTAATGTTTCCATCATTATTATACTTACTACTCTCATTACATGAATAATTCCTGCCGTATGCATTGAATGTGTTGTAACTCTGTTATGTTGTTCATCCTGATGGAGGGATCCCTCCTCTGTTGCTCTCCTTAAGGTTTCTTCCTTCTTTCCCTCCCTGTTAAAGGGGGTTTTTTTGGGGGAGTTTTTCCTGTTCCGATGTGAGGGTCCCGGGACGGAGGATGTCGTGTTACAGATTGTAAAGCCCTCTGAAGCAGATTTTGGGCTGTACAAAATAAATTGAATTGAATTATTTAAATGTCTTTTTTAAAATGTTACAGTTACTGTTAGCAACAGCGAGGTATTATTGAATCCCATTTTATTTATTTTTCTCATCCAGTCAAGGTACTGAGGATAGTTGATTACTCACGATTTCCAACATCTCTAGAGGAATTCATTTTGAGATATGTTTTTTTAATTTATGTCACGACTTGCATGGAAACAAACGCCAAGGGACTCGTGAGGCACAGAATAAATCAACATCGGGAGCTAGCTGCCAGAAATGGTAATACTGTATATAAATATTCATTAGGTACATGAAACTGGACTTAAGATCCCTCGGGTATCCGTGGCACCCTAATTACATCAAAGCATGAGATAATGCCATTATAAAAAGTGCTTGATGAGACGATAAGCCACTCTTTGAAAGCAGGCGGCTTGTGGTTCTGGCATGTCTGCTTCTGCATGTGGCTTGTACTAAGTGGACCCTACAGTGTGCTATCTCAAACAAAACACAGCAACCATGCACACAGAGGCATGGCATTTAGTCGTTGTAAATATCCACCACATTCAGCACATGCACAACAAAAGGTCAAGCAAATGTGGAGGGAAGAGAAGAGGAAGCTGCTGTCGAGGCAGCGGGACGACATCAAAAATAATGAGCAAAAGAAAAAAACGTGGGGTTTCATGGTGAAATTTAAAGGACGGGTTTCTCAGACGGGAGTTACCCCGAGCTCAGTCTCCAACCGAGGACGACAAGATACAACTTTATTCATCCGGAAGGAAAATCTCGTGCCAGAGTTTGATCAAATATTACGACGCAAGAATAAAACAGTACAAATATAAACATATATGAAAAAAATGTAGTAATAATTATTAAGTATGTACAAGCAATGACAGTAAGATAAACACATTTTAAAAAACAAATTAAATTACAATAGAAAAAGTAAATTACAACAAAAGACTAAAAACAAGAGTAAAAATAGTAACATCCTTCATGAATATGGCATGAAACAGAAACTTCAATACTTCATCCCTTGCTTGTATTGACTTCCAACTGCTTGAAGAAGAAAACAAATCTATGTATCACTCAATGGATGGGCAATCTAACCCTATTGAGCTCCTTCGTACAAGGGCGCACCCTCAGGTCAGCAGAGCTCTTCTTGCGATTCCTTTTACCGGATTTGTTGTTGAGCGTGCGTTGTCGTCACAGCACCCCTGGTCTGGAACCTCGCTGTACCCTGTCACATGTAGCCCTGATGCCAACATCGTGATTATAGATTGAAGTGTTTGCGGTAGGAGAGTTAGCGTAGCGTAGCTAGCGGCCTGAGGTCGTCACATGTCTCAAAGCTCACAAACGGTTTGTATTTCTCAAGGAAACTGAAGAAGGCGAAATTCCTGCGCCAAGTTCTCGTCAACTTGTACAGAGGAGCAACAGGAAGCACCCTGGAAACGTTACAAACTGGCATGGGATGTGCACGGCTCCGGACAAGAGGGCTCTACGGGTGACCGAGACCGCCCGGCGCATCATTGGTGACATGAGGTGCCTGCGAAGAGCTCAAAGGATATTAAAAAGGCAAAACCCACCGAGCCACAACCTGTTCACCGTCTGGAAAGAGGCACATAAGTACCAGCCGCTGCACCACCAGACTTCAGAACAGCTTCCTTCCTCAAGCCTCCTTAAAACTCATCGTCCACCCTCCACATATGATGTCGTTTCTTCTTTTTTTGTAAGATTTTGCAATCTGCATTTCGTCGTGCAACCCGGTTCTACAATAATAATGAAACAGCTTTGTAACCTTGTACTATGAACTATACAAATAACAGGACTCCGGCAGGTTCATCTCGGTCTTCATCTGTGTCAAACTGTAAAATGTCGGTTTGTGTGATGGAAACCTAGAGAACCATATGAATAGGAACACAAATATGCAGGTTGACACATCATCGATTCATTCCATCCATCTGTGCCTCTCGCCAGCTGACAACAACTTCAGTCCAAAAATATTTGTATCGCCTTTCAAACCTACATCAAACACTGGAACTCTGGGGGGGTGGGGGCACTGCATCACGACTACCACCGCACGAATGACGAAACCTGGAACCAGCAAAACCCCCACACACACACACACACACACACACACACCACACACACACACACACACACCACACACACACACACACACACACACACACACACACACACACACGCATCTTCAACGACACACCTGCTGCCCCTTATAGAGAGGCTCGGTGACACACTGAGACTGTACTCGGCCTCACAGAATCCTCCCTCGCACGCACGTACGGGAGGCCGAGAGATGAAACAAACGTCTTATCCTCTGAGGGGAGGCAGAGCGAGGTTATGGAACAAACAAAGAGCGAGGAACACAGTAATAGAGGGAGAGGAAAAAACAAATAGAGTGGAAGGAGACGAGTGGGAGACGAGGGCTGCAAATTGGTTAGCGGCGAAAGCGAGAGTAGGCGTGAGGGAGAAACACGGAGGACGGGAAATAGAGGACGAATAACCACGACGGTGATCGAGGGAGACATAAGACGGACGGCTGCAGCTGAGACGCAAGCGTGGAGCGGCTGCAAAGGCAGAGCGGAGGCTGCAGTAGCGCTGCTAGCGCCTCTGGAGTGGCAGCAGAAGTAGTCGCACTGTCAATCAGTTGGATTGATATCAGTCGGATGCTACACATCCACAATGAAGACTTTTCTGTTCTAGCTTTAAAGGTGGTCAAGTCGAAAAATTGAGAGCGCACACGACCGAGGGATTGCCTCCACGCGGCGCTCAACACGGTGAAGACAAATTGTGACGTTCTAGGTACTCCTCTAGCGCCAGATCGCAGGCGTCAGGGACGGCGGCGCGTTGCATAGCGTCTTTTCAAAATGAACTTCCGTCGAGACAGGAAGTGAGGTTGAAGCAAAGAGCGAGGCTGACGTAGCAACTCGCGTGACAAAAACGTCACGGCTTTCCTCCCGTCTCTCACGGGACGTAAACAGCGGCCTCCTGGACAGGAAAGCGGCTCAGAAAACGTAGATCGGTGTTTTAGTATCTTCGTCTAACATTCAACCTATTTCTCTTCAATTTAGCAGGTCACTTTTGGCTCACGAGGAAAAGGAACAGCGAAGATGAACAGGTGCGTAAGTGAGACGAAGAGCTGCAGAAGCTTCGAAAGAAGGGTTTCCCTTCAGTGGACTGAGAGGACAGGCTGCGGTCGTCTTTTCACAGCATCTCGTTGGCCTGAATCGGTTCAAAAAGTCACAAAACACTCCGAGGTGCCACTTAACAGATTCTAACTTTTGGGGGGAAAACCAGCTGCAGTATTGGACTGGTAGTCATCAGCAGCAAATACCCCGTATTCATATTCAGGAATTTCAGAGCCAAAATGTCGGAACAAGTGGGATTTTTTTTTATCATATTTGAGATATAAACTTCCCTCCTTTATGATCTACTCCACTTCAATGTGTGCAAACTCAAGACCTTGTGCAACAACGAAAAAGACAATTCACTTGTTCATTCGTTCACATTCTGAATTAAAATAAATTGCAGCAAGTTCGCCTCTTTCTCACCTGCCATGAAATCCACTCGCTCCACATGTTTCACATTAAAAGCCTACCAGGGAAGGGAGGGAATGTGTCCTTTTAAGTGTTTAATGTGTACAGGAAGTGTGACACTGACAGTAGCTTAAAGCTGAAAAAAAAAAACAGCAAAAGAAGAAGTGATTCGAATGAGTGAAGTGAACGAGATCAGCGTGAGAATTTAATCTCAACTCGAGGTCCGATTACTAGGCGGGGCTTGAGTCGCGTTGTCACACCGTTCTCATTCGCCGATCGGTTTTGATCGCTCGTACCTTTTCATTCCCCTGTGCAGCTACTTCCTGCACAGGTGTTTCACAATAAAAGCTTCGTGGAAGCTCCAAGCAAAAGTCACTTTCATGCTCAGAAAAAAAGAACAGAACAGCATTTCTGTTCAACAGAGAAACCGATAGCGGCAAATGCGGTGAGTATGACCGGAGCGTGCGCCACTGTTTGAGCGCTGACCTCTATTTGACATTGGTAGGTGTGGCAGCTGCAGCGGCGACAGCCGAAGCGGAGTGACTAGTAACTGCAACAGCAGCGAGCAGCAGCGCTGTGGTAGCGCTGCGAAGGAAGTGGATTGTCTCCTCGTGGCCGACAGCCGCCTTATTAACGGCATAAAAGAGAATCATAAAGCTGCCAGCGGCTGGGTGAGCCGCCGCTGCAGAAGACAGACGGGGGGAGAGGAAGAGGGAGAGACGAGAAGCGGGGAGGACGAGGGGGTCAATCTGCAGGGGGGAGAGAAGATGGGGAGAGGCCGAGGAAGAGGAAGAGCAATGTCGGGGGGGGGGGGGGGGGGGGGGGGGGGGGGGGGGGCAATTAGGAGGAGAGTGAACGGAAAGATGAGGAGCAAGGGGAGCGAGATGATGAGGAGGACAGGTAAGGGAAAAAGAAAAGAAAAAGGACATGAGGAGAGGACGGACAGGGAGGGACAGATAGGGAGCAGAGAGATGAAAAGAAATGGACGGTGCAGCGTGTTGATAATGCATTATCAATACAGACTGAGATATCATTTAGTCTGCAGCACCGCAGCTACACCAGGAGACACACACACACACACACAACAAAGTCCCTATGTGTCTGTGTGTGTGTGTGTGTGTGTGTGTGTGTGTGTGTGGCACCGCAGTAAGTCAGAGGCTGTTAAGTGTGCCGGGCTGCTGCAGTTCTGCACCACTCAACACAATCTGTCACTCAGCTGGTGGCACCCACACACACACACACACACACACACACACACACACACACACACACACACACACACACACACACACACACACACACACACCTAAAAGGTTTTGTCACAGAGAGGAGATCTTAAGCTGCCACACGCAAGCATCTCTTCCACCCCGGATACATTCATCTGACAGTCAGTCAGTCAGCACACGCACACACACACACACACACACACACACACACACACACACACACACACACACACACACACACACACGGAACCTTTAAGGCACACACTCGTACAGTGTGTGTCCGTTTACACAGACGGGCACAAACAACCACAACACACACTTGAGTGTTTGAGGAAGGTCACGGTGTGGTCTGGCGGCTGATGCGTGACGGTGCTGTTCAGGGAAAGAATACCTAATCAAATCAAAACAGCAGCAACTAACACACACACACACACACACACACACACACACACACACACACACACCAATTTAAACTGGGTATTTTCAGGTGTTTTCAGAAGCGAATCGTATTTGTCACTAACCAGGAGGGCTTTCAGAGCATCGAGAATCTCGTTAGGCTGTGTTTTTTGAGTAAGTGGCAGCTTCAGGTTGGAATTTGTTGGATGGATTTAGGGAACACGCAGACACACAGATGCGCCGACTTGTCTCGGGGAACTCGCTCGACGGAACGGATGTGATGCACGGGCATACGCACATGGATTTAGAGAACACTCGGTGGGATTTGGGAAAGGCATGCGCAGCACAGAGAATCTTCCTCCAGACGGTTCATACCGTAGAGGCTGTATACAAGAAGAGGACGTAGTCGCCGTGACGTCACCCATTGGTTTGTGGACCGATGTTTTGAAGCCCCGAGGTTGGCGTGTCGGCCGTATAGCCATTTATGCAGCGAACGGAAGTGACCATATTTGGACTGTGTACAAATGACAGAGACGGCATATACAACTCTGGTAGCGGTAGCGACCTGTCAATCACAAGTTAGCCACACCCTTAAGCATACTCTGCTTCATGGTCTGGTTGACTCTAAATGGAGCATAATGTACTAAATGAACATCATGCTGTATTGAAGAAGACTGTAAACTAGAGACTGAGACATAAACTCATGTTTACTATGTTTACTGAGGGAATAAATCAAGAGAGAAGTAGAGTCATTTTAGACTAGACTTCTATACAACCAGAGGAGTCGCCCCCTGGTGGACAGTAGAGAGAATGCAGGTTCAGGGAACTTCCACATTGGCTTCACTTTTCAGAACCTTTTCGGATGTTGCCGCCTGGGAACCCACAGAGAATCTTCCCTCAGATTTGAAAACCTTTGGAAATCAAAAGGTTTCTCTCAACATGCCGATCCAAAGTTTTCTTTAGGGGGTGGGTTAAGTTGACGCCTACTATCAGTCGTCACGTCCCCAAATCGTATCCATCTTCGCCGTGATTCACATCCCCGCCTTTACAGAAACGACTCTTAATTCAACATATTTTTACAACGTAAAAAACATTCAACAACATCATTAAGCTGCCATAGCCTCCGTTTCAACCGAAAATAATGTGACGGATACAAAAGTCACTGCTGGTTCATAGAAAACGGCCGACATGAACAGAAAAGGGACATGTTGTCCAGTTATCAGGCCGCCAGAATAGAAAACTACTTTTACAGTAAATTAGCTACATGAGGCACCGAGAACATAGAATAACACCGGCGATATTTACCGATCGCTGTGAAAATAAATATGGTTTACGGAACCATCTCCCTCACACACGTCAGCAGGGACTTGACACAAATCTATGACCGACAATAAATCCTGTTGTATGATATGCTTTACAAAGCCCTGAGCTCTGTGAATGCCAACCTGCTCTGTTTGGTGAGGTAAGCTGGGATATAACTATCTCAGTGGTATATATAGGCTCTACAGCATCACAGTGGGGGAGGTTGGATGTGTGTGTTTACGATTGCGTGTGTGTGTGTGTGTGTGTGTGTGTGTGTGTGTGTGTGTGTGTGTGTGTGTGTGTTTTCTTGGGATACAGGCTTGATTCTCTTCCTCCAGCAGTGCAAATCCACCTTATTGATTAGCTTCCATGTGGCTACGCTATCGATCCTCTGGCTGCCAGACCTACAGACAGCACTGCTTTCTATGTGTGTGGTGTGTGTGTGTGTGTGTGTGTGTGTGTGTGTGTGTGTGTGTGTGTCCCGTTATTAGTCACAGAGCGCTGCTCCTTTGGCTGCCCTTCACACCGTCCGCTCAAACTAACTCCAATCGACCACAGATATGCTTTAGCTGCTGCAACTGCTGATGCTGACCGTGTGTGTGTGTGTGTGTGTGTGTGTGTGTGTGTGTGTGTGTGCGTGTGTGTCACATCCAATCTCAGGGAACCTTTGAGAGCCCAACTCAGTCCAGATGTGCAGAGCACCTAACGATAAGATGCTCCCAAAATCCCCGCACGGAATGAACAAAGATACATACAAATGCATCTTCACACACACACACACACACACACACACACACACACACACACACACACACACTCCTTCATTTCTATCTCCAACAAAAGGCGAGCGCCAGTGTTGCATGAAGGAAAGCAGCCTCTTGTTCTCTTTGATAATTTATTCATGGGGCTGAAAAGAAAAAAGACAACAGACGCCAGCACTCCAACGGGACGACACAATGATTTAGTCTTCGTAGAGCGGGAGAGAGCGAGGAAAAGAGGGACGGACGCATGCAGGACAGATGGAGATGAATGGAGGAGAGGAGAGAGTGGAAGCAACTAGAGAGATAATGGAGTCACTCGTTCTCCCCCTGAAATAGCACTGTGTGTGTTTTTTGTGGCGGTGAGTGTGGAGTACACTCTGTCCTCTCTCTCCACTCTGTCACACACCTGTTCCCTCTCTTCACACGTTTTTACCCCCCCCCCCCCAAGACATTTCTTTAAAATGTACTCATCTCAAAAAGGGAATATTTGCCACCTGTTTATGTGGATGTCCAACCAGTGTTGTTGGTAAATGGAGTCGACTGAAGCAATAAATTCCTCAGTGACTCAGAGAGCTGAGTATGCAGCTGCAAACATCTGTTGTTCTTCGTGCGTCCAGCAACGTAGACGGAACAGTGAACACCGGCACCGAAGATTTCTAGTTGTGGGTAGCCGGGGGGGGGGGCTCAAGACGACGCTCAAAATCAACACTTGCCAAATCTGTTGTCGATTCCCTTTATGGAAGTCTATGGAAGTCCATATTTGGAATGCGGAGGAGTTACGTGGAGACGTCGTATGCCGTATACGACGTCTCTACGTAACTCCTCCTCCTGGTAGCGGTAGCTAAGTGTCAATCACAAGGTAGCCCCGCCCTAAAGCATAGCCCGCTTTATGGTCTATTTGACTAAACATCATGCTGTATTGAAGAAGACATAAACTCATGTTTACTGAGGTAATGAATCAAGTCAGAAGTAAGGTCATTTTCTCATAGACTTCTATACAGTTGGACTTCATTTTGCAACAGTATGAGTCGCCCAGTAGAGAGAAGGCAAGTTTGACACTTCCGCACTGGCGTCCCTATTTAGGACTAAAAAAACAGAGCCTCCTTGTTCTCTTCACTTGTATTGACAACTAGCTACATTTCCAACTGGGAAAATGGCATCCCAAAATACATTTTGCAGTCTTGAAGCTTTCTTGCTGACTCGGATATTCAGCCGTATTCATTCGGAGTATACGGCCGAAGAAATGCAGCGGAGAGGGACCGAGGCTGTGGAGAGGATATGACCGGGCGTTAGAGGCAACGCATCCTGGTACACGTAGGTGCCGGTTCAAGGACCACGAGAACTCTGCTTCCTCGGTCCATACAGCACACACTGAGGAATCTAATGCTCCAATTTACCTTTCCTTTAAGACCCGGCAAGAAGCAGTTGTTATCTGACACCAACAGTGGAAAACATGAAAAAAAAAAAAGATTATTAAATCATCTGAGCAAATCTGAAAATACCAGTCATGAAGTCATGATGAAACATGTCCACATGACCTTTGGCCCCACCGAATCCTCATCTTAACATTAAAAATAAAAAAAAAAAGAGAAATGGCCAAATGGCTTAATTTCAGAAGATTTCAAGAAGCTTTCTATTTGTTTGAGGACACAAGTACATACATACACACACACACACACACACACACACACACACACACACACACACACACACACACACACACACACACACACACACACACACACACACACACACACACACACACACACAGATGCCAGCTTCCAATCAGAGCTGTAGTGTAATTAGTGCCTACAGGCACTGGGTAGGAAGTGCGGAGAAGGAGACAAAGTTGAGCTTTGACAACCCCAATCAAGCTGAATAAAAATGGTTCATTTTAAGACAGAGAAAAAAAAAGACAGACCACTTGATATTCTAGTGTTTCTGTCAGGGTGAATGTCTGTGCATGACTGTTTACATTCATAATACACCTGTGTGCTGTTTTCTTTCCCATATTATCTATAAATGTGCCTGTTCTGTAAATTTAATCTCAAATCAGACGGAGACGTCTCTTGCTGGTGATGTGTTATAACCATTTCATTTTGAGATGGCTGAGCAGAAAAGTCAATGTTTTGTTCATTTTACATTTAAATGCCCAACATATCCCAGAGTTCCTCCTGTCAATTAAAATATACATCAGCCAGCCTGCCCTTCGGCTGAAAACACAAAAATAATTGATTTAGTCTGTGAGGAGAGAATTTGAGTGAAATACCGTCACCGAGGCTTTCCTGAAAACAACAGGGCAAGAAAAAGGCCACACAAAAATATTGCTTAACTACTACTAAACCACAAGTGCTTAAAAAAATACTCTCCCCTCTCCAATTAACAGAAAATTATTAAAGCACATTCAGAGCCCATATGCTCTGCTGGAACTCATCCAAACATCTTCCGCAACGCCAGATATGCTGACTACATTAGACATGCTTGAGGTTGGGATGTTCAGGCACGAGCATGCCATCCATTAAGAAAATGCTATGAGATACGAAATATAAGAATAAGCACCTGAAGAACTCAGCACTTGGATGAGCTACGAAGCAAAGCTCCAAATGTATTCATCAGTCTTCATTCAAACCAATATTTTGTTTGTTTTTTCAACCAGTGCTTTGTGTCTCTTTGTAGTTATTTTGTGTGTCTTTGTAGTCATTCTCTGTCTCTTTGTAGTTGTTTTGTGTATCTTTATAGTCATTCTCTGTCTCTTTGTAGTTGTTTTGTGTATCTTTGTAGTCATTCTCTGTCTCTTTGTAGTTGTTTTGAGTATCTTCAGTCATGTTCTGTCTCTTTGCAGTTTTGTGTATATTTGTAGTCATTCTCTGTCTCTTTGTAGTTGTTTTGTGTATCTTTGTAGTCATTCTCCGTCTCTTTGCAGTTGTTTTGAGTATCTTCAGTCATGTTCTGTCTCTTTGCAGTTTTGTGTATATTTGTAGTCATTCTTTGTATCTTTGTAGTCATTCTAACTTATTTGTAGTTGTTTTGTGTATGTTTGCAGTCATGTTGTGTATCTAGTCATTACTCATCTCTCTGTGGTTTTGTGCCTCCTTGTGGTTATTTGGTGTCTCTTTGTAGTTGTTTTGTGTATCTTTGTAGTGGTTATGTGTCTCTTTGTAGTTGTTAAGTGTATCTTTGTAGTAGATTTGTGTCTCTTTGTAGTTGTTTTTGTGTTTCTTTGTGGTTATATTGGGTCTCTTTGCGGCAGTTTTTATCTCTTTTTAGTTGTTTTGGTTTCTCTGTACCGTAGTCTTTTTCTGTCTCTTTGTAGTCGTTTTCTGTTTCTTGTGTAGAAGCTGCAGATTGGTCCAATAATAACCAAATTCCTACGATACTGGGCTGATACTACAAAATCTGTTTAATGAAGTTAAAATTTGTAGTGCGAACTAACTTTTCTCATATAGAGACACATCTGAACATTCCAATTAACAAATTATAAAACACATGCATGATGACTGTATCAATATCAGGTGACGCACCAGCAAGGGACATGTTTTTTTACCAGAGCAAGAGAGAGACAGCACGAGGAATGTTTGCTTTTGATCACTACAATAAAATCAACCTAAACCGCAAATCACGACTGGACATTGGACTTACAGTCTGACTGAAATGGTGCATCAGTGGCCTTTTGATGCAAGTTTTGTTTTGATATTTTTTCTCTTTGGCAAATATCCATTAGATTACTACCTTTAGGAAGTACAATCAAATATGAATATTCAAGCAGCTCATGTGAACGGCCAGCTCATGGACCGCACCTGACGTGTCTCTCTCTCTCTCTCTATCTTGCTAGAACTATAACTCCCCTTCAGTCGTTGTCACTGAGTAATGCACAAGTACTTTTTACGGGACTGATGCTGAGAGGAGGTTTCAATCACTATCACACTAGACTGACGTGCTGTGAAGGGACAACATTGCTTAACATCTGTCTGAACACCTGTATTATGGTACACTAGGGACACATCTATACTGATAAAAGGAGTTAAGAAGGCGGCTTCAATTATAAAACCAACGTGTTTCAGCAAATATAGCCTTCGAGCAATGTGCCATCTAGTTCTCCAATATGCAATTTAACGGTTAATTAGCAAAAGCCAAGGCTTAAGTTCAGTAACTTTAAAAGGTCAGTAGGCCTGTCACAATAACTCATTTTGTTGGATGATATATTGTCCAAGAAATAATTGCGATAAACAATATTATTGACATTTTAAGACCATTTTATGCCACTGATATAATGAAGATATAATAGCATAATAATGCAATTAAAAGAGCAACAAACTTTTAATTCTTAAAAACATTCAGATATTGGAATTATAATATACATTTTTCAATTAAATATCCTAAATAAATAAAACATTCATAAATAAATAAAAAAACACAACCAAAACAATAAATAAAATGAACTCTCAGGCTCTGTTATGCGCTATGTTACGTTTGCTCAATGCCCAGGCCTTAGAATCGTAAGAAAAACCCTGCTGATATTAACATAAAAATGATTGAGGACATGTCCAAATATTTATCGATAAGTCAATAATATAAAAACCATCAAAGTCGTGTCCATATATCGTACCATAAATCAGTAGCATAAAAATGATCGAGGTCATGACCATATATCGTAAGATGATTCAAAAATGTTAAAAAAAATGACATATCGATATTGTACGATAAGTTGATATAGTAATTATTTTGACAGGCCTAGAGATCAGCATCCAAATCAGCATCTAGCCTTATTTTATCCAGTTTATCTCATCAATGTTGACACACGCTGTACATATACACAAACAGAGTGAAGAGGATCAGGTTCAGGATCAGGTCCATGAACTTCTAGAGTGCATGAAGCTGTGACCTTTTCGTGGACAACCGTCTTACCAGCCAAGCAACCCTTTCACCGGCACCTTAAGTCTCCAATGTCGCCTCCATCAGATTTGTATCATTAAGAGTTTGATTTACATTAATCCCAACAAACATATAGGTTGTAGTCAGAGTAGTATTGACCAATCACGTTTGAGCAGACTTTGGTTGAATGCTGGTAAACAGTTTGTGTGGAGAGCAAAAGAGGCAGAGCTAATTGGCCAAAATGCAATCTTGGAACCCATCATCTTTTTATTAGCCTAGCTAATTGACCACACGTGAAACAATGGCGGTTGTAGACGTCGTCTCTCAACTCCGTCTCCATTATCGCGTCTCAAGTTGCTAACTGGACTGTAAACAATGGGAGAGGGTGCCCCCAGAGGCTGAGTCTTCATCAGACCGATAACAGATGGGTTTCCGAGATTGGACTGACATCAATATTACAATCACAGAACTTCTGCAATTTATTCCCTTGTCCTCGAATAACACACACACACACACACACAATAGTACACACCCACATTCTACAACTCAATTATACAAACATGAGTTGCACCAAAACAAAATTGTAATCAAAGCAAAAATGGATGAGTAATCAAAACCCAAATAAACCCCTTACAACACTGCTGCAGAAACTGCGGGGACATAACGAATGCTTCTATCATTTTCTGAATTAAAAGTATTTTGAGGCCGAGACAACTGAGTCCTTCAGCAACAGAATTTATTTATAAATTATTTCTATATTATTGCCATGACTAATATCTCTGCTTTTCCATATACTACAAGGAGTTGCACATTAATTATAGATGCAATATAATAAATGAATCCTTTGTTATATTGCATCTATACTTCATTAGGTAGAATACAAACAAGAAGGGGGGGGTGCCCAGAACTGAGACACTTATGAATAATGTGATATTTGGTTGTTTTGAAGTAGTTTTTTTTTACATGTATTGTTGTTACAACTGATATTGTTCAGTTGTATATACTGTATATTGTTTTCTTCTACCCTGAGCTGCACTAATGTCCTCTTGGAAGTAGAGTTAGTTTGTGTGTTAGTGTCAGCGCTGTAGTGGCCATATGTCTTTCCAATGTTGTCTTTTGTGACGTCTCAGGTGACCATCTTAGCTTCACCTGTGGGGATCTACAAAGCCATCATGTTAACGGTTATTTTAATTATTGATTAAAACTCACTCAAAAACAAGCGGCGATGTATGAGGTTAATCGTCTCGAAGTCGTCCTGTAAGACATTTCATTAAATCTTGCAAAAATCAATTAATTAATGAATTATTAATTAGCAGCGGCTGTAGTCGGCAGTTTGTGTGTATGGTAGTTCAGTTAGCTGTTAGCTTATAGCCAAACACACCGTCCAAAAATCCAAAAGTGAGCAAACTGCTCCCCCCCACTATGTCTCGGGGTGCAGAGCAGCGGTTAGGGATAAGTGATAACACAAGCTCCTGCACCACTTGTACAGGAGCTTGAGGCCGGTGAAGAGTAGTGAGCGAGGAGTCTGTTAATAGCAGTATGAAACGGCTAATAGAAGGTGTTTTGAGAGCGTGTGAGCCAAAGTAAAGTTTGCTGGACCAGAATGCAAGATTAGCCGTGGACAGACACGGAGGTGCACGCTCACTCGCACACAAGCGGTCTAACGCATGATCCTCCAGGCTAATTGTCGCGGTATCGTGTCAGTTATCTAATTAGATCTCATCTAATCAAGAACAAAGGGAAATCAAGGGTCTATGGACAGAGCGCGTTGTATGACAGTTATCTATCAATTTGGAAGACCGGCACAAACCATTCTCTCTGCAGCTGCAATCCAACGATATTACAATCAGTAACTGCTGCATTCACAGTATTCTACACTGAATTTTAATAAGAGCTGCTTGCGCAAACCTCTCCGAGGAAGAAAGGAAATGAAGTGATGTGAACGGAAATGAAACACCGAGGCTGATTAAAGCTCGGACTGCTGCATCCAGTATCTCCTCTGCAGATACGCACGGTGTATTATCTGTGTGCAAAGATGAAAGGGGTGCTATAGGGGTTATGTCATGATGGTGGAGTACAGTGTGTCTTTGTCTGAGAGAGGGAGGGGGGGGGGGGGCGGCACAGCAGACTGAAGGGTGAGAACAGTAGGGTGGGGCAAGTAGAAAGTAAGTGAGGGACAAGGAGAGAGAGAGAGAGAGAGAGAGAGAGAGAGAGAGAGACACACAGAGAGAGAGAGAGAGAGAGAAATGTGGCTGTCAGCATGTTTCCTGCTATGCTGGAGATTAAACAGCTTTTATCACGTCAGCATACACTTGGACTAACAGCTCTCTCTCACTCACACACACACACACACACACACACACACACACACACACACACACACACACACACACACACACCAGAAATATCCTCAAACATCTCCTCGACACGGGTTCATCGACAGCAGGAGGTCAGCCGCTGAGGGAGAGAAAGGAGATGGATGCCACATACTGTATCTCCACACACACACACACACACACACACACACACACACACACACCAATGTGTAACATATCGGTTGAAGTGAACGGCTGCAGAGTCTTTCTTCTCTTTCCTCTCTCTTTCACACGTATTTATCGACGGAGAAGTGCCGTGTCAGCAGCAATGGAAAACTCGGTGTGTGTGTTTCATGCTCCGTCGTTGGATGGAGACTACAATCCCCGGATAATACATGGATCTGTTTGAACCACCTGTTTAACACTGGCTTGGGTGGTGCTGTGCTGGCTGACAATACGTTTGTTGTTGCGCCACCATGAGGCTGACCATTTTGGACTAAAACAAACAACTATTTGGGCGACTGCCGTGAAATTTGATTCAGACATTCATTTTTCTAAAACAATGAATTGTAATAGCTTTGTTAATCATCTGACTTTTTTTTTTGCGGCACCATCATTGGGTCAAACTCTCAGCTGGTTAAATATTGTCCAGTAAAGTGTTGCAGGATCAAGTCCCAAAACCCGGAAATTAGTAAGCATTTTTTCACCTTCTGTTTCCTCGTCAGTATATTGTTGTGAATATGACCCTGATTACCAGATTTACCACAGTACTTTCACCTTATTTTAAAAAAAAAAAAAATGTATGGGTGGTATATCATTTATTACGTTAAATATTGGTATATTTATATTTATAGAGAATTTAATTGTGTAAATATCTTTCAATAAATTTGAAATATTTGTATTTTGAAAAATACAAGAGATATCTTGTAAAATTAAAGCAAAAAACTATATTTCAATAATAGAAACTGTACTTTTATGGGTCAGTTATTTACTTTTATTTTACAGTATTTTACTGTCGCCCCAGGTGCCGGAATATTACTGTTTTTTTACTTCTAATGTTTAGCAAACTTAAAGAAAAGAGCTAGATACAGTATTTACATTTTCAGTCGTGACGCCTTTAGCTTTTCATCAACAGTAAAAGCATCTATGGATAAATCAATAATAAAGTTTGAAAAATACACAGAATATATATATATATATATATAAAATATATAACAGTATTTTGACATTTCTTTAAAAGGTAAATCATTTTATATATCATTTTATTACTATTCAAATTGAGGAACTGAATGCCCCTCCGCTCACCACTTACTATCCAAGCGTGACGGAGGACTGACGTAGAAACACTAAAGGCCTGCTCTGGAGTCGGCTCACCTGCCTCCCCTGACCGCATGAAAAGTATAAAACAAATAATACTAAAATAAAATAAATATTAATATGTCTCTACTGATCTGTGCTATACATGTAATTTCTGTATGATTCCAATCATTTCAAGCATTTGTATAATCAAAATTGCTGAATTATCTCATGTCCTGTTTAAATAGAGGAGACAGTGAGGTGAGGCAGAGATGAGCTGTGCCTCACCTCACTGTGAATCCTCACTAACTGGGTTGAGACCGTGTCTTTTGCTTTCTCATTGTTTGTCACCACTGTAATATCTGTAGACACTTTTATTATATGTCCTTTATTTACATAGAATAGGTAATGTATTTCACGTCTGTGTAGAACATATTTAGTGTTGCTGATCTGACAGAAACCACAGTGAAAAACACAGAGGGGAGGCAAACAGTACCTCTGCCTCACTGAAGGGGGCGTGAGAGAAAGACCACTCCCATGTAGATATGGGGGTGACCGTGGCCTCATGTCAATGTGGCCCACAGTGTGTAGATAGATACTGAAATGTAAGCCGCTTTGGATAAAAGCGTCTGCTAAATGACTAACGTAATATAAATGGCTCATTCTAAGCTAACAAAAACATAACTAGATTGTTAGTTTATGGCTATATGGATGCATCCCACTCTGATTGATATGATGCCAATGAAGGCTAAGGCTGAGTCATGCAATCTCAACAGCTTTAAGAGCAGCGGCACACAGTTCTAAAAAGGCCCCGTTTGTTGGTTTATTCAGACGGTGTAACAATATACAAAGAGTCTGGAGGTAAATGCGTTTTCACCGATTGGAAATAATCACACACGCACACACTGCTTTTGATTCCATTCAAATAGAAAGCAATGTTTCTTTTCAACACCGACTTTCTTCTGACACTCGAGCAAATTGGTCGCAGCACAAATCATCAGTCTTCACACCAGCTTCAGACACATTTACACAGCAGTAACCTGAGACAAATCATTTCAAAACTCCACTAACAAGAAGGCTGGGATTAACAGCAGGCACCGCACACGTGTTGGCCGTCTGTAATGCAAAGACAATATGATGAGTTTTTACAACGATGCTATAGACTTGGGTTTAATTGTGCATTTTGTGACTAAAGGAGACAATGTTTGTACCTCATTGGTGGGAAAAGCTCATCAACAAGTCCCTGATTACTCTGATTAAAGGAAAATCTGCATCTACACTTAACAGAAGAGGGGTCACGATTTCACCGTCGCCCTCTTGGAATACGGCCGTCGTCATTTGGGTTTTTTTGCAACCGTTGAACAGAAGTGACCGTATTTGGACGGCGGAGGGGTGACGTAGAGACGCCTTATGCGGCTCTGGTAGCGACCTGTCAATCACAGTAAGCCCGCCCAACAGCACACCCTGCTTTACGGTCTATTTGACTCTAAATCCCATAGACTTCTATACAATCTGACTTCTTTTTTGCAACCAGAGGAGTCGCCCCCTGCTGTTTGAAGTTTTAAGACACTTCCACATTGGTTTTACTCGTCAGAACCGGAGGTTGCCGCCTGATCCAGATACACTCCTAATCAATAATGTCAACAATCATTAGCTATAGCGCTACAATAGATATAATGATATAGTAAATCCTATTTTCTAATTGTTTTGAGGAAATGCAAGAAAGGTTTCAAACCGATGACGTGGCGATTCATGGTCGGGGTTATGTGGGCGTTTCATGATACACTATTAGTACATTTTCACAAACATCAGCTAAGAAACCGCAGATAAAATAACCAGAGAGGAATGTGTGTGTTTTGGGCTCGTACAGCAAATTAAACACCTGAAACATAAAGCTGCTCCATAACACTTTCGTGCAGTCTTCCTTTAAATGGACATGCAAAGAAGAAAGGCGCGCGGACATAAATCGGGAAAGGAATACTGCAAGAGAATAGAAATCGTGTTCTTTAACGGGCGATAAAAAGGCTAAAGAGTCCAGTTTATGAGCAGATGGAGGTCGAGTGAGAAATGAATGCAACAGAGGACAGACCACTGTGTTACATTTCACTCTCAGTGGGTACCGATGCCCATAGCCTTCATTCCATTTCCCTGTAGTCCATCTACCACACACACACACACGCACACACACACACACACACACACACACACACACACACACACACGCACACGCACACGCACACGCACACTGCTGAGAGCTACATTATTCCCTCACCGCTTCGCAGGCCATGGAAATATTGTGAATTTACTAACCATGACCCAGAAACACACACATACACTCCTTTAGTGCTCCCCCCCCCTCTTTCTTTCACACACACACACACACACACACACACACACACACACACACACACACACACACACACACACACACACACACACACACACCATATAGATATGCATGAGCACATACCACAGCCCTGGCATGCAGACACACACACGCACACACAAACATCTGCTGACGTGTGGACGGAGGTCGGCGGATGTGTGCGTTACTGCAGCTCATTCTGTTCGGACCGAGCTGGATTTACATTCCGCTCAAACCCCGGTTCATTTCTTAAAAACGTGGCAGTCGGTTGAGCCTTTCATGTATCTTTCATTTTGAATCACAATGTTATGCAAGTTGCCTTTTGTGACGTCAGGGCGTCTTTCTCCGGTGCAGTGAGCGTTAACAGCCTATCTACATTTAAAAAAAAAAAAGAAAAGAAAAAAAGCTAAATTTAGCTCAATCTGCCAGCAGCAAGGGCTTCACGTATTACACTGAGTGACATAACACTTCTTTCTTTGTTTGTGTGAGTGTTCAGAAAGCAAACAATGATTACAGATAATAAAGCTTGTTCGATGCAGCTGAGGTTCCATGTTTCGCTTCTTCGTGGATGACATCACGGTTTTCCAAACATAGTTCCCGTGTTCACGCCCCCCCTGTGCATGAATGAGAGATGATCCATCCAGATGCATGGAGCCAAACTAAAGCATCTGTGAGCGACATGAATGTTTATGAGGAGTTTCCCCAGAGCATTGGGATCCTGCGTCGCAGAGGTGGAGCGACACTGCTGTCACACATCACGCATTCATGGCAGCACACTGACACACTTGTCTCTTTGTCCCTGTTTTCTGGCTTCCGCCAATGCGTAAACAGCAATGTGCATGAAACGCAATCAATGTCAGCGCGACGCATTCCCATTTTTTACTTGTTATTGCAGGTGCACTCAGAAGGCAGTTTTTTTTTTTATGGCTAAAGCTGAATTCAAGGGCCCTTACTGACAAAATCCGCAGTCACTACCGAGAGCCAAGAACCTCTATAACTACAGTGATGCGCACATTCATTTGTGATCCATGACCCATTTTGCTGAACCGTTTTCATTCCAAAGAAAACCACCCAGACAAATTTGAATGCTAAAAAATACATTTTATATTATAGTATCTAAAATGAGGTTTCAAAATTGTTAAAAAAATGAGCCGTTTTCTCTGCTCTAAAACACCGGGACCACTGAAGGCTCTTAAACCACGCTTAATCGTGGTGTGAAGGGTTGAATACATGTTACACCAAGCTGCTCTACAGTTGCATTTCTGCCCCCAGAATTCTGGGACCTGTAGTATTTAACCAACTTGAACCTATGACAAATGACTGTTTTCCAGGTTACATGGAATCTATTATGAACGTTACTCGTACCTTTGTGTTGTTGAGTCTCTCCACTTTATCAACGTCCTTCTCTTTCTTCTTCTCCTCTTTTTTCTTTTCACGCTCCTTCTGTGAAGAAAAAAAAGGGAAAGATGGCGTAAGAAGTGGCATATTCGCAACAGCCTGCACTTTACATGTTTGTCATAGCATCTACTAAAACCACATATATACACACACACACACACACACACAAAAAGGTTAGGCCCATAGAAATAGAACAGTAGAAGTGACATCTCTATTCAAATCGACGTAGCAGAATGGTCAGAGCGGCGGCCATTTTTATGTGTCCGTTGTAGCAGTCCAACTTCCACATAAACTAAACCAACTAAAACAAACGGTAGAGTAGTAACGTTACAAGCTAGCTAGCTAGCTAGCTTAGAAGTGGGCAGCTGGCTACTAAGCTAGCTTGCTAATTCCATCATGCTTTAATGGCCCGCTGGCTTGTTTAGCTAGCTTGCTAATTTCCCCAAAATGTAATGGGTAGCTGGCTAGTTAGCTAGCCCACTGATTTGTGTTGGCACCATAACAACTAAAAACAATCACCATTTTCTATTTTATGATTGACCACGGAAAACCGCTCAACGTCCGTTCTACTCCAATTCTATTTTGATGGTCAGGCCAATATGGCTTTTAATGATACAGTGCCCTCCAGAATTATTGGCACCCTTCAGTAAAAATTTGCAAAACGAGATGTGAAAAAAATTCTTTATTGTTTATCCTCATGATCTTTCATTCAAAATATTCACAAAAATCTAACCTTTAACTGAAGTAACATAATTGAAAGAAACATTAAATTCTTATCATGAAACAAATATTTATATGTGCCACAATTATGGGCACCCCTTCATTTAATATTTTGTGCGGCCTCCCTTTGCCAAGATAACAGCTCTGAGTCTTCTCCTGTAATGCGTTATGAGGCTGGTGAACACATGGCACTGGATCTGAGACCATTCCTCCATGCAGAATCTCTCCAGATCCTTCAGATTCCGAGGTCGACGCTCACGGACTCTCCTCTTCAGCTCATCCCACAGGTTTTCTATGGGGTTTAGGTCGGGGGACTGTGATGACCACGGCAAAACCTTTATTCTGTGGTCGATGAACCATTTCTGTGTAGGTTTTGAGGCGTGCTTCGGATCATTGTCCTGCTGGAAGGTCCAACCACGGCCCATTTTAAGCTTCCTGGCAGATGCTGTTAGGTTTTCATTTAATATCTGCTGGTATTTGATGGAGTTCATGATACCATGTATCCTAACAAGATGTCCAGGGCCTTTGAAAGAAAAACAGCCACTCAACATCAAAGATCCACCACCAGACTTCACAGTGGGTATGAGATGCTTCTCTGTATGGCTATATTTCTGTCTACGCCAAACCCTCCTTTGACGTTTGTTGCTAAAAAGCTCTATTTTGGTCTCATCTGACCATATAACCCGGTCCCAGCAACGTTTGGCAAACTGTAGGCGCTTTAGTTTGTTGTTGATTGACAGCAGAGGCTTTTTTCTGGCAACCCTCCCAAACAACTTGTGGTGATGTAGGTGGCGTCTGATGGTAGTTTTGGAGACTTTCTGACCCCAAGACTCAACTAACCTCTGCAATTCTCCAGCTGTGATCCTTGGAGATTCTTTTGCCAGTCGAACCATCCTCCTCACGGTGCGTGGGGACAATGTACCCACACGTCCTCTTCCAGGCTGATTCTTAACATCTCCTGTCGCTTTAAGCTTCTTAATTAATGCCCTGATAGTGGAAATGGGTATTTTCAACTGTTCAGAGATTTTCTTATATCCATTTTCTGATTTGTGCAGCTCAACAACTTTTCGTCGCACATCGTCACTCTGTTGTCGGGTCTTTCCCATAGCGATGAATGACTAAGGGAATTTGGCCTGTGTCACCTCATATTTATACCCCAGTGAAACAGGAAGTCATCAAAAAATGTAAAATATGACTGGAATTATACTTCAGTTAGATTTTAATCATGAGATTTTCTAGGGGTGCCAATAATTGTGGCACACATGTTTTGGAGAGAAATATTTATTTAATTAAATTCATTATTTATTTGTTTTCAATCATTTTACTTCAATGAAAAGGTGAGATTATTGTGAATATTTTGAGTGAAAGACCAAGAGGATAAACAGCAATGACATTTTTTCACAGCCTGTTTTGGTGCCAATGATTCTGGAGGGCACTGAATCAGTAATAATGCACATTCCTATACACTTAATCTGACAGAATCCCAATGTAATTAATAGTATTTAATAATGTATTCATGTACTCAACGGTATAGATACAGCAAGTTATTTCCGCAACATATCTTTCAGTGATAACTCTGTCCTTCAATACCATAATTAGCATATAATACTGCTTAAGCATGCAGAAAGAAGGCACTTTTCTTCATTATATCACCATTCGACAACCATTACAATATTCTGAAGGAGGGAACACGGGGCCTAATGGTGATGATTTGTTGTACCTAATAGCAGGTTGAAAACAATTAGATCTCGCTCAGTAATGGGATTTTAATGCACTCACAATGCAGATCTAATGTGCAGACATTATTAGCGTACGGAGAGTTGATGTAGTGTTTGCAGGTTAATGGTTCCGTCTTGCTTTGTTGTATGCAAATGAGCCGGCGCTGATGCCAGCCACCAACAGGCTTTAGCTAATGACTGTCAGGCTGCCAAAGAGAGCGGCTTTAGCTTAGCGGGTTGCAGCCTACAATCTAGCCATTATAATAACAATAACAGTCTGATTCTCTCCGCGTCTCCCTCTGTCTCCAATCTCTATGCAATTTATTTACTGGCTGTTTATGTGCAGAAATAGTAGTTATTTATGATTGGGGGTTATTTGTCTTAAGAACATGATAAACAATACGATATAATCATCAATATATACAATGATGCAAATCAGCATGAAGATTGACAGGGTCTGTCATTACTCTACAGGCACTATCTTTTGTGAGCGTGCATTCTTTTTTTCCTTTTACTTCAGACTAATGGACTAAAATATGAAAAAGCCAAACACAGAGAGACTGTGCCAAATGTCAAGGCCAGCCGTCAGGGATAATTCTTTTATTTATTTTTTTGCTTGAATTTGAATTTTTGGAGTATTTTTTACGCAGTGGAACGGAAGCAACAATGGCAACTGTTCCCACATGAACAGAAATACAGATACTGGCGTCTATTCCGTTTCCGGTTGCTCATCTTCAGCACAAGAGCATATAGGCTATATTTTGGCTGAACTATTATCTTTGAGGCTGATACTATGAGCTCATTAGACTAGCATTGGGACGATTTTTTTTCCAGCAGCATTAGCAGGCTGCTAGTATTATACTGCCATCGGAACCATCGCTAATAAAACACAGCAAAATTACAGCTGGGATCAGAGCCGTCACAATTCTAGTTGAGGATTAATTGTCATACAAATAATTGGGACGGACCATTTAATTGTCTTTTTCTGTTGATTTTACACCGGGCTGGCAACCACTTTTTTTTTTAGTTTGGGTCGCTGAAACTGAAAATATGGTTACCATTTTTAGTCACCTTAGCCTATATTTTGAGCAATTAAGATACCATCCAGTTATATGTCCGTTGTTGGCGAACTGGAAACAGTTACTGTCGAGCCCTGGGCGCACAGATTTATTTTAAATTGCTTGTTTTCTGTAGGCAGACCAAATGCATAAGGCGGCTTGATATCTTTTTCAAAAGTTAAGATGCAACGAGGAAACACAAAGCCAGTGAAACTGCAGCGTTTGTTCAGAGAGAAACTGAAACCCTAACTGTACACTTCCTCCCTCGCTCGCAATCCGCACTGAGCTAATGTATTCCTGAAAGGACCCACGCTGCTCTTATAATACCATGGCTGTGTCCGAAATCAATCGCGTCTCACTTTATCATGGACTACTGTACATAGTGGGGTTCACCATGCTGTAGCGACGTCTGAATGTATAGTGAGAATTATTAGACTCTATTATAATGGACTCGTGAAAAGAAGCGGTCACTAACCGAGCATTATATACCATCATGCATTGCGCTAAAAGAAAAAGGGCAGGCGGGTGAAAGGAGAGAAAGCCGCAATTAAGAAGAATGAATTATGTTGCGGTGCGAAAATGATATTTTGAATGTGAGCAGAGCAGCGCGTCACAACACATACGGCTCAAAGTACTTTGTATTCATTCATTCATTTAGAGAAAATGCACTTATTGCACCACAATGGCAGCGCTCTATTCCTTCTGTTTTGACCTTTCACCATAAAAGCCCCAGACATACAGTGCGCAATGCATCACTGCTAACCAGAGGTAACTTGAATTCACTCAGAGCATTTCGCTAAGAACAGAAGAAAGAAGCTGAATTTACAGTATTATGGATGGTCCACCAACACGACGCTGATCTGGCAGCAGTGATGTAAGCAACAGTGAAGAGAAAAATAAGTCACAACAGTGTCCGCTATCAATCCAGAGAGTTCCTCTGACATCATCTCGCCTCGGACGGCAACCAAACAGCGTCTCATATGAGCTGAAACAGAAGAATCTGCCCGGCAACAGTAAGATGTAGATAGGTAGACAGCTTTTTTTTTTTTTTTTTTTTTTTAAAAGCTGATGGAAAAACACACGTAATTCACTTTCCACACGTACCCACTCACGTCCGAAATGAAGGCACAGAAAAAATAACCCTAAGAGCTCAACATGATCAGAATCCTAACATAAAAATTAGGAGCTGAAACAACCACAGATGAAGTCCCTGCACACAACCCTCTCCTTCAAGAAGATGAGAAGAATAGAATGTCGTGACATCGCTTCACACCTGAATGAACTGAATTTAAAGCTGCAGGACAATTATGTTCAGTTCATTTTTCTAAAATTAATTACTTTATTTAGAAAAGCTTTCAGTTATGCATTTCATTTTTTGAATCCAGTCGTTACTTTACATGCATTTATTATTAGAGTATGTATTATTTATAATTCATCCAGTTTGAAATCTGACAATAAATATTGTCGAGATATTATTCAATTGAACTTTCTTTATTTGATTTGACAGTCAGTTACTGACGACATACAGACGTCAATACAACCGTTAGGCTACTTCAATAGATATGGAACTAAATCATAGCGCAAGTTAGACATTATTGTGATGTTCGGGACCGTTGCGTGAGGAAATTCTCTGGAAGTGGCCCGCGTTGAATTTGAATTGACCCCTGATATAGGGAGTAGAGAATGAGTGGACAAGGGAGTCCTCTAGGACACAGTATGGGTCTCAACGCCAACACATTTAACAAACACCTGCTGTTGCTGCTGTTGGTTTGTCTTGGTGAAGGGGTTAAATTAGTGTGTGAACACACAGCCAAGGACACAGTTGGCAGATGCATTGTCTATAATTCATAACTTGACTCTTGAAGTTTGCAACAACAAGAGAAGCATGCGACACAGCAACACAGGAGAACGGTCTAGAAACTCAAAAAACATCACAGCATTAAAAAGTACAGCAATATTTAAAAAAAGAAAATAATAAAATATATTCAAGGGAGCTATCTTATTTCGGTTGTACTGTGTGTATTATGTTCCGATAGCCACTTCCAATTAGGATCCGACTCACGGTGAGGATTTGGTCGGCTCTGACGCCAATTGATCTCAAAGCTGTTATCTCTCCTCACTCTTTCCTAGCGGTGAGTAATGTAGACAACCGTCACGTGGCCGGCTTCTCATTTTCAGCTCCGTCACTTTTGCCAGTTAAAATGAACACGACTGGCAGCTTGAAGTGTGACAGTGACAATGGAAAAAAAGCGAGAAATGACACTTTTTGGCTGTTCGCAAGCCGGTGCTGCAACCTGCCGAAGATCATCAGCGAGGGAAAAGAACCACCACCGTACAACTGTGAGTGGACTGTAGATCAAAGCGAACCAACGGAGCGACAAGTCTCTGAAACGATCTTGTTGATTGCGTCACGCCTTTACTTGCATGCTATAGTTTAGGAAAGTTGCCTTGAGTTAACTGAGAAAAAGGACAAAAAGAAGAATGTAAAAGGAGCTTTCTGATGCTTCCTTGGCAAGCTTTCAGTCCAGCAAAGCTTAGCCGACGTTTTAGATGACTTTCAGAATAAAAGCCTCTAAACGAGGACCGTCGACGTCCCAAACAACGTCGATGATACGAGTATCAGGGGAAAACCCATCTATAAGCGTAGCGTTGACGGACTACTAGGACTACTGACGGAGACACAACCAAGGGCAAAACACCACCACACCGCAGAGTACCACACCTCCTGTCTGTTCCTGTCAGCCTGGGAGGAGGGCGAGGAGCGGGGGGGAGCAGCTTCGTAGGACTTCGGCTGGAGGGACAGACAAGTTCAGACGGTGGGTTAGATGAAGACGGACAGAACAAGGACAACAGGGTGAGAAGAGAGAGGGGGTAAAGAGGAGCAGAGTTAATCAGAAGGGAATGGAGGAGGATTTTCTCATCTGCAGCGGAGCGCTCTTCGCCTCAGCCAATGTTATATTCGGCCTCGCAGCTGCACAGAAAGAATGGTGTCAGAGGAGCGTCTCACAGAGTTACAGAGTGTAGGGACGACCTCTATTAACCTGCCGTTGACCTGCGAGACAGGCTGAGAGCACGCTTGAGTTGAACTCTGCGGTCTACCAACAGTTTGTTTTCTCAAACCTTTTTTTTTTTTTATTTTTTTTTTTTATCTCTCAGCTCGACACGGTGTATTTGAAGGGTAGGAAATGGTGTTCAAACGCAACGGTAACACACAACAAAAGAAAGCCAGGGCACCGTCAAGTGTGATCTACCACAGATTAGTTGGGTTTGGAGTGTTGAACTCCTCAAGAATATCTAAAGCAGAGGGCATATTGTCACATACTGTGTCTTTGATTGTAAATTTGGGGTCAAGTACAGTTTTCATCCTCTTTTAGCTCTGTTTTTGGTCTCCACCAGCCCCTGAGGGAAACGTGTCTCTTTAGCTGCTACACGCTCCACCGTGTTCACCGGCTAGTCTCTAACTGAGTCTATCAGCTGTTCGGTGCCCAGCAGGTAGCGGACAGGGAGTTTATAGAGTGCTTTTTTGTTGTTGTTGTTGTTGCTGGAAACAGATGGCTGCTGCCGCTGAAAAACGATGCCGTGATGAGCGGTGACAGTCAAACACAACAGTAACAGCTAAACGATGAGCTGAAACTCATTCTAAAGGGGCCGTCCACATCGAGAACGATATGCCGATTTAACAGTCAGTCTAACTGAAGTGGATGGTGCGGTCCACACCGGGACCATCGCCTGCTTGGCTCCACCGTTTACAGAACGTTACAGTTCATCAGTGCTCACTTATCGTTAACGCTAACACGCTCTGTAAAGCTAAGCGGGGCTGCAGTTTCCGGTGATGATTCTCCGTAGTTTAGTTACTCTGAGCCACATATTTCCCATTTGACACGTCGATGTTAGAAAAATATCAATGATAGCAGCTTTAAGATTTGTTTGTGTCTTTTTGACACAAACAAAACATTGCAATCAAGTTTTTATGCTGGACGTGTTAGCAAAAAGTTAGCGCAACAGAGCAAAATTAGCATTTAGTTTTACTGACAACCTGACGGATATACAGGAATAGTTCAACGTTTTGGGCAGAACGCTGACTTGCCTTTTGACAAGAGTGAGATGAGATAGCGATACCACTCAATACGTCTGTGTGTTAAGTATGGAGCTGGAGCCGAGAGGCAATTAGCTTAGCATAAGGACAGCTAGCCTGGCTCAAGGACCTCTTAAGCTCATTCGTTGTCTTGAATGTACTCAGTTCTCGCATGTACAGTGTTTTTGTCTAATCCATACACAAACAGTATTGTCACAAGTGACAGTTTACGGAGAGTTGCATGCTGTAACCTTTTCTAAGAGGTTTTAGTCGAGTTGTTTGTTGATTTTTGTTTTAGGAGACACCTCATGTAGCTAGTGACTTTTAAAGATGCAGAGAAGCAGGCCAGCTGTTTCCCCTCCTGCTTTAAGCTAAGCTAAGCTAATGCTCTTGCTTTGTACTTGACACACAGGTATGGGAGGGGCATCAACTAAGTGTATTCTGTGGGTTTGTTCGTCCATCACTACGAGAGTTCCCCTTCACATCATTTGATCGGTTAATATAGAAAATATTGATTGATTATTGATATCAGATGAAAGACAGCCGAGTTCAGTATGTGTGCACGTCTCCACTGACAGACATTATCACAGTGTCAGATGGAGTGAGACTCAAAGAGATGGAGGGGAATGGGTAGAGACGGTGGGGAGATACAGAAAGGAGAAAGTCAGGAAACCGCATTTGCATGCATAGCACATTACTTCTTCCATGTTCAGAAGACTCAAGTGAATTCAAATTAAGTAAGTATTGTTTTGGAGATGGTGAAAAGCCTAGCTTATGCCTCCTACTGCTTGGTGCGCTTTGGAATCTTTCATGAAAGCAGGCCATCGTAATACATCATAACTACAATAATAATTACTGCCATTTCCAATCGGTCTTCAAAATCCACACCAATCCAATCTGACAAAAAAATCCCATCAGCAGCTTAAATCTTTCCCGCCTGTAACGAGTCGTCAGTTAACAGATTGAACTAAACCGTTGCGATGCCACCGTGGCCGTGTCTCTTATCACTTCCTTGTTCACTCTTTGCCATCTGGCAGTTCGCTGCCTTTCCACACGCACCACAGCTCCAGCTACCTCCCTCAAGACCCGCGCCTCGTCTCCACATACTGGCTCTCCACACAACAGCTGAACAGATTGATTATTCCAAGAAATAGAGAAAGAAATCAGGTCATAAAAAAAAAAAAAAAAGCTAAAATATGGATGTTACTGAATATGTTACACTAAGGACAGAAAACACAACCAAATTTAGAAAACACAGCCATATACAGAAACGTGCTGCAAATACAGAAAAGACAATTATAAACAGCAAAACAAACAAATAAAGAAAACGCAACCAATCTTAAGACAATAACAATGGTTTCCAGGGGGCGCTAAAAAGTGATGCACACGGCTGGGATGCGCTTTTTGTTGCTATTGTTTGTTACTTATGAAGTTAAAAAAGTCATAGCCATATGTCAGTGGTGTTGGAAAATGAGCAAAAATGGGTTTTTCACCAACCCTTATTGTCATGTAAGAATGGGCAGCTGTTACTTAAGTGTTAAACAAATTTCGTAAAGTGATAGGGTTCATTGTTTTCTTCATGTCAGCAATCCTACTGGTGGTTTAACTTCCCGTCCTGAATGTTACGGCCAGCTAACATACCGTAAGCCTGTTTCACAATTAATTGTCTATGTTTCGTAAGATTTTTTGAAATGGCTAATATTAAGAAAATTGCTAATGCTAGGCTAATTTTAGCTGTTTGCATCACTTTTTAGTGAAACACTTTCCATTGTGTTGTTCACTACTTGCAGCATACTTTTGTATTTGGTTGTGTTTTTTTTCTATTTTAGGAATGGGACCAATCTGATCCCATATTGACACCGGTATTGGTCGGGTGGCTGCTCTTTTTACTTATTTAACAGCTTGTTTTGGGATAGTGTAGATTTTGTATTTCTCTACACAGTTCTTGCACTTTCATTTCAAACAGTAACATTGAAAACCTTGTGAAGGAGTTTCCAATTAACCATTGCACTACTCTTTGAAATTCTCTTATTACTTTTGAACTCATGTACTAGCAGTTGAAAATTGCTGTCAAAACGTTATAGGTGTTGTGGTAGCAATTCACACTGCTACACACGTTTGTATGTATGTGAAGCCTACTTAGCATATAGTTCAAATACATTTCTTTAGAATAGATTTAATGCAAATTTGTGATTAAATTCAAAGGAGCTCTGATATCAGAATTCAGTGGCGGACCGTGTGTTTCATACCTGGGTCTTCAGTGCTGTCCTACTACAGTTGAACCACCTCCTGATAACCTCATTATGACGCCACAGCTACGGGTTGTTATTTGTTTTGTGTAAAAATGAAGCTCAACACCTACAAATACACTAACTGCAGAGTCCACATACATGACTTCATGACGGGATGCCGCGTCATTAACGGACAATGCATAAAGTCAAAATCAATCCAGCAAAACTGCGGCGCTAAAACACGCATTCCACCACACACTGAAGAGCACGGACCATTCAAATATTATTCACATCAGAGGGAACAATATCAACCATATCATGAAAACGTCACGATAGACAAATTAACACAGCAGTAACGCTCCTATCACCCCCTCCTGCAAATACACGACACCTTAGTTCTTGTTACTGACGGATTTATTCGTCTGTCAACACCGAGGGGAAATGAGTCCACTTGAAAACACATGAATCTTCAAAAAATTATCACTTAAAACACTTTAACTTAAACTTAACTTTAACACGTAAGGAGTATAGAGACTTCTGTGGCTTCACATGTCTTCTCGTTGCTGTTCCACGACTAAATGTGTCCCAGCACAACGTGGGCCGTGAGCTGTCTGATACGGTGGTTAGTGGTACTGGAGCTCCACAGGGAACTGTTCGGTCTCCCTCCCTGTTCACCTTGTGCACCACTGACTTCCTGTACGACTCGGGGTCATGCCATCTGCAGACGTTCTCTGATGACTCTGCAGTGGTCGGGTGTATAAGGGACGGACGGGACGAGGAGTACAGGGCAGTGGTGGAGGACTTTGTGGAGTGGGCCGGTAGAAATCACCACCTGCTTCTGAACGTGGCCAAGACCAGAGAGACGGTGGTCGACTTCAGGAGGAAGACGACAGCTCCACAACCGCCGAGAGGATGTGAACATGGAGGAGTACTACAAGTTCCTGGGTGTCTCCATCAACAACAGACTGAACTGGAAGACCAACATCAACGCTGTGTACAAGAAGGGGATGACTCCACTCTTTTTCTTGAGGAAGCTTCGATCCTTCAACGTGTGCAGCAAGATGTTGGAGATGTTCTAGCAGTCTGTTGTGGCCAGTGCACTTTACTTCTCCGTAGTCTGCTGGGGGAGCAGCATTGGAGCCGGAGACACCAACAGACTTAACAAACTGGTCAAGAAGGCCGGCTCCATCATCGGCTGCAAACTGGACACTCTGGAAACGGTGTTAGAGAGGAGGACACTGAAGAAACCACCCTCTCCACCACCTACTGCGGGGACAGCGGAGCACTTTCTCCAGCAGACCGCTGTCACACGGACATACGCAGGAGATCGTTCCTGCCCTCTGCAATAAGACTCTACAATAAATCACCTCTGGCCAAATCAACTATAACACCGTTACACTGTTGTTTGTTCGTTTGGTTTGGTTAAATCGTTGCACTACTGTTTATTATTATTCTATCTCATTGGATATATTTGCATTTTTATATTTAATATTTTGACTTGTATTGCTTTACCTGTACCATAAATGCTGCTGTAGCGGAAAAAAAAAATCCTTGCGAGATTAATAAGGTAACTATCTATCTATCTAACATAGAACCCAGCCTCCTTTCCTTCCTCTCTTCCTCCTTTGCTCCCTTAAACCACCGGCGGGCGTGAACTCTCTTTCTGAGGGCAGAACAGAAGAATGGGGGTTTTTTTTCCTCCATTTTTCATCTTTCCTCTCTCCCATCCATCACCCTCCCTCCTCAGCTGTTAAAGCATCAAACGACTGCCTGCTCTTGTTGCCCGTGGTGCTGAACGCAGTACAGAGGAGATGTGAATTCATTTTGTATCCTCCTTCTTATTCTGTTGATGTCTTTTAGTTTTTGTTTTGAGTTTTTTTTTTTTTCTCCTCCCCTACCCCTCTCACAAAACTTCATCCTCCTCCTCCTTTGATGCTGCCAGAGATGTCGACACAGCACTAAACAGGCACAGATGGGCTGATGATGAAGATAAAGAGAAAAAAGGTTGGAAGGAAAAGGGGGGGGGGGGGTAAAGAGTGGCTAGTGATAAAGAGTGGATAGATAACAAGGGGAGCAGTGCGAGCTGGGTGAGGCAGGATGAACAGAGGTTATTAGGACTCGGAGATAGAAGCGTCTGGCTATATGCTGGGGCGACTGCTGATAGTGAGGCAGAGAGATGGTGAACGTCTTAACCAAGTCCGCCGGGCAGACCTTTCACAGCTTCATTTGTACTCTTGCAGAGGACACTCGCTGAGGTTAAGTGGAATAGTTATACGGTGACTAATGAAACAAGAATCACGGAGGCTCAGGGAGGGTTTGAGATGTTTAAGCTGTAATACAAGTCCACAGTGTTCTAAGAGGACAAAGGCTGAAGGACCCTGAGCTGTGTTTTGGGAAAAAAAATGTGGGATCTCTCAGTTGGAATCAACTCGATCGGTGGATTTGCTCACAGAGACAAAGTGAATAAGAGAAGACGAGATGAGTCTTTATTGGTCCCCAGACTGGAAATTCAGGAGAAATAAGTACAGATAAATAGAGCAGGCTGCTCTCATCCAACAGTCATAGCTTTACCTACGAAAAAACTATGCGCTGTAATACATAGAAATCCTCCAAAATCATTTTGTATGTTATTCCCGTAATCATGAACGTGGAAAAAAAAAAAAAAAAAAAACAGCGAAGCCAAGAGCTAACCCGAACGAGACAGCCGTTTGTTACCAACGTAAAAAAGAGAAGTCAACGCAAATTTATGGTATCAGATCCATAACTCAAGGACATCAGTAACGGCACTTTCTTAGTTATTCTAAACCAAACAAGTAGTTTTGTTACCTAAATCCAACTAAGTATTTCACGATCTTTTCCTAAACCTAACGAAGTATTTCACAATCTTTTCCTGAACCTAACAAAGTATTTCACGATCTTTTCCTAAACCGTACTAAGTATTTCACGATCTTTTCCTAAACCGTACTAAGTATTTCACGATCTTTTCCTAAACCATACTAAGTATTTCACGATCTTTTCCTAAACCGTACTAAGTATTTCACGATCTTTTCCTAAACCATACTATTTCACGATCTTTTCCTAAACCTAACGAAATATTTCACGATCTTTTCCTGAACCTAACGAAGTATTTCACGATCTTTTCCTGAACCTAACGAAGTATTTCACGATCTTTTCCTGAACCTAACGAAGTATTTCACGATCTTTTCTTGAACCTAACAAAGTATTTCACGATCTTTTCCTAAACGTAACAAAGTATTTCACAATCTTTTCCTGAACCTAACGAAGTATTTCACAATCTTTTCCTGAACCTAACTAATGGCTACGGGCAAAATGGCAAACTTGAGCTTTCAAAGGTGCAGTCCACAAACCAACGGGTGACGTCACAACGACTACCTCCACTTCTTACATAGTTTGTGCACCAGTCACACGCCGTTGCGGCTCTAAATAAGAAGGCATACACCTAGAATATGAATAGAAGTAAACATACTATAAACTATACAAGCGCAATTAAACACAAGGAAAAGGAAAAGCGACAAAAACTAATCTCAAAGAAAAAAAAAAGAAAATCTGCACTGAACTTTTGCTATGAGTTTAGCAACCATGCTCGCAGCTCTGTGAGGCTGCACTTGGTGTCAGCAGATGGCAGAAGTTAAGTAGGCTGCCACAGCAGGCTGTAGGAACACAGAACATTGGCCGGCACTGTGGACACAGCAGACAGGACGTCCGTATGACTAACGCCGGCAAACAAGGTTGGAAATCAGCGACGTCTTCCCCCCCCGGGGTGGCCGCGCCGCTCTCTCCTGACATTTTTAGGCCAGTCACAGAGGGCTCGCGAGATGCACTGTGATGTCTTGTTGATTCCGCTAACATTGAAATAATGCGCGGCCCGTGAGCTCATGCTGCACGGGGACACGGACGTGGAGTGGATGTACTCGTGTACAAAGTACTGCAAGCTGTCCATTACAAAACCCCACCGTCCTCCCCCTCCGCTGGTCTCACTCACATGCAAACAGAAACTAATACAAAAAACTAATACAAACCTCTTGCAGCAGAATATGGCTTTTTGAAAGCCTATATGTTTCGTTTGAGGATGCAAATATATGTTTTCTGCAGAATTGAAATGCTAAAAGAGAAGAAACTTTAAGTTTGAGTATGGATACCAAAACAATGCCTTTTTCAAAGTCTATCTGTGATCTAGTGAGTGGGTGTGGCAAATGGTAAATTCACTTTCTAGTGCTTTAACACTACATGTCATTCACCCATTCATACACAGAGGCTACCATGCAAGGTCTTGCTTTGATCAAGTGAGCCACACTGTCACTAACTGCACTCCCTGAGTGAAAAAAATAAATAAAACTGAAACAATTGCATGAGAGTCTATGGAGCAGAGGAGGATCGTTGTGGAGCCGGACGACGCTGCGCTTTGATCGGTGAG
>NW_027176263.1:15193737-15372693 GCF_023349555.1 Cebidichthys violaceus
AAACGTAGGTATGGAAGCCCTGAGAGTCAAAAGAGAAAAAGACTATCCAGTGTTTCTGACCTAAGAACAGGTTTAAAAAAAAAAAAAAAAAAAAGGTTTTGACAGGATCATTTTTCTAAGTTTCTTAATTGTTTTCAATTAGTGGCACAACAGGCTGAAGTGCACCATTACCACATGTTCTAAATAGGGCAAAAAGCATTCAAGTTTTCCACCAGCATTTTAATTCACATAACTTGCTTAAAACAACATAAGTACCATGTGTTTAGAGGACATGGAGAAATCAAAACTCCTGGAAGAAAACATGCATGCTTTAATAATTAGTCTTAATTAGAACATGAGGTAGAGGTGCAATTCAGCCTCTTGTGGTTGAAATTAAAATTACACCAACAAACACAATTTCACAGACGGAAAAAAAGAAGAAGCTTTTTCTCACGAGTTTCTCAGAGCTTCCGTACATATGTGAAAAATGTGTGAAAAAGTCTCTAACATTGTGTCTCCTTGCCAAATGGTATCAATAGCATTGCTGATATTGTTCAATCTTATCACAGAACTGTGTTTCTTTAACAACAGAAAGTATGGCTGATCACCATGGTGTTGATGTTAGGATTCCTGCCATTTTCAAAGCACCATGACAGACATGCAAGTGTGTGTGCGTATACACACACACACACACACACACACACACACACACACACACACACACACACACACACACACACACACACACACACACACACACACACACACACAAACAAACCCGCTCAACCTCACACCCATAAATTCCAACTCACACCCACATCGACTCTAATCCCGACTCTCTTATCTCCCTATTTCAGCGGCGACGCCTCTGGCGGATGAAGCAATAGACTTCCAAAGATTGAAAAATGATGACCAGCAGCACGGGTCGAGCTACGCGGGCTGCATCTCAGACACAGCACTTATTTAGTACTGTTGACTGGAGACAGCCGAACAGATGGGACGCTACACACCAAGACACTCAGCAACGAGTGTAGTGGATAAATGTGTGCCAGACGACACGGTGGTTATGTTCACATGGCTACAGTGGAGCGCTAGATGAAGGAGGACGGTGATATAAACGGGCCCATTGCTGACCTTTGACATGAATCCTATCCGGTCCATTCAGTACCGTCTAGCTCTGAAGAGATGGATGTCGTTCAGCTGAACTGATTTCATATCTATAACTGACCAACTATTATACTTGTTATCAATGGATGGCTCTAAACCATAAAAAAAATTAAAAAAAATGTGCTGATAAACTGTATTATTTCTATTGCGGTGCTGCAGGTAACAGCTGCCAAACTGGTGTAAACAAAAATCAACAAAACCTCTAGCATATGTGTAGATGCAATAACACCGAATGTTGAGGTCGCTAATTATATTTGATATATTATATATCTATAGTTCCACAAAAGGTAGACGCTAGAAAAAGTAGCAGTTCCACAGTTAATCGTCATTATATTCTTTTGAACAAACCCCACACAGGTTTGTGGATGTCAGCAATTTAAAAAGGGCCGTGGTTGTGAAGATACTTCATAGGAAGTTTGGAGGGCTTTGCGTTTACAAAACATTTTATGACTGTAGACATTTTTTGTGGAAAATTTTTGATTTGTTAAAGAATCCCTTTTTATGTGGTGGCGGTGGTGTCAATGGGTGGGAAATGAATGCAAAACTATAAATGAACCCTAGTGTTCCATGATCATTATCTCCACCAGGCGTAAGAGGATGATGCGTTCATTTGTGTGTGTGTGTGTGTGTGTGTGTGTGTGTGTGTGTGTGTGTGTGTGTGTGTGTGTGTGTGTGTGTGTGTGCGTGCATCTGTCAGTCTGTCCAGGGCAAATCTCTTACTTACTTCAGTAGTAAAAGCCATTTCTGGCCGTCGGCTAGGGTAAAAACAAGCCTCACCTAGTCTGCCGAAGGCCACAATTTGGCCTCAAACACTGACATCCATAGAAGAGTTTGGTGTCATTTTGAACCGGAGCATCTGCAGATTAATTCCATAACCGATATGTTATGATTCACTAAAGATAAAGATAAATAAATACCCGTTTATTTTAGATCTTTTTTTGTAAAAAGGGAATTGTTTGAGAGAAGAGAGGGAGACACACTGAGTGCACTTTTCTAGTTGTAAAGACTTTAGAGTGTAGCACCTAAATGAAGATTTAGTACATGGCTAATTACAGATGTTAATTACTAGAATTCTTCCAAACAAAACATTCTTCTTGACAAATGAAAACCTATATATTAGTCAAAGTATACAACTGCAAATACACCAAGATGACATAAATGTGTCCATACTGAAGGAAAAACATTCGTAATTACACAAACACTAATGTAGGAGTTAGAAAAATAATGGCGGGGGGGGGGGATGAAACGCCATTTGGTCATTTACATATAGAGCACAGTAAATGGCAGGGCCTGTAATTATGTGAGAGTACGAACACAGGAGAACACATAGGAAACGCTCACACACATTCAGGCGGTATAGCTCCTCTAATCCTGGGTCCGTTATCTGCCGGCTTCAGCCAGCGGCGCTGCTGTCGGAACGACTAATGGACTTCAAAAGAGTGAGGAATGATGACCACCCGCACAAATAGGCCTGCCAGATACAAGATAGGGTATTAGAGCCGCGTTTCAAAAACGGGGAGATTATTTATTTCAGTCTGCTGGTGGAAATATGAACATATGCTGCTGTGTTAACCACCCAGCTGTCTCGTGGAAAAAAGGGGCAAATTGGAGAGCGCTGTTTTTCGTCCGTTGTTGCGTACGCAGCTAGAGGTGTCCTGATTAAGTGTGCGGAATGACGGCGACTTGGCGGAGCCTGTCGCTTCTCGCGTGCCGCTGGAGATGATTTGGGAGGTGCTGACGAAAGCCGAGAGTTCGATGACGGCGATGAGTTAGATTTGAGGATGTAATTTCGTTGCAGGAAAAAAAAAAAAAGAGGCAGATTGCAGGAGTGATTTCAGGTTGAACTGATCAGAACGCTGATATGCTGTATGTCAGTCGTAGTACATCATTGATATTAACTAGATAATTTGACATTTTAAACAACGATCGGCATTTTGCATTATGTTGAAGTGATGCATCAAATGTAGCAGCACCCGAGTGTCGTCTGAGGCGTCAGGAACAAATTTGTCTGTTAAGAGTTTATAGAGGAAGATTTTAGAGAAGATCTTAAGTATCAAACACGGCCTTTCAATATTAAAGACGACTTTATTACTCTACTTTTTAAACTTTGTAACTAAGCAACCAATCTACTTCCTGTTTACATCGGCGCATGCCCAGTGTACGTGACATTCGTTTTCAGGCGTGTTAGTCTGGACGGAGATCATTTCAAGAACGATGCTGAAACGCCGTGTGGAGTAGTATGGACCTAAAGAGCAACTTAACGCCAGCAATCCACCCCCAGCAGTTTAACCTCTCACCTCCCTGTGGTGATGTAGGAGTGTACTCCAGGGTGCGTCAGTACATTGTGACATCACTGTTGGGTGTGGTCACAGAGCACACTTCTGTCAACAGCTTAATCTTAGGACTAACTATTGCAAATGGCTACTTTTTCATCAAGTAATACAAACAGTCAGATAAATCTTAACCTTTTTAACTAGAAGGCAATTTTACATAAATCCTCCTGCAATGCATGACAAGTGTGCTGTAATCTACAAAAATAAGTCAGGGCCACGATCGATCCGTACGGATCGGCCCTCACGGTTCGGCACGCATGTGATCCGCGGATTAATTACAGTTTACCGTTAACCATCACAGTGTGAAATAAAGTTTTACTGACGATCGTTGTCCTCCAATATTCAGTAAAATATGCGACCGGGACATCTGCATTCATGTTTTCTAAACGCCGATATCTGATATTGTGTATTTTCATGAAATTTCATGAAAGAAAAAAAAAAAGAAAAAATAGTCTGGAGCCTTGTAGACCAGCTGCTATAATGAGACAAGAATATGAATCATCAATGATCAGCGGCCAAAAAAACGTGATCAGGGATCTCTAAAAGTTATATTTGCCCCCATTTTATATTTTGTGCTGATCCGATCCGTGACTCTGATCCGTGATACGATCCGAACCGTGAGTTTGATGTTCCGTTGCACCACTAGTATTGAACGTGTAGATCGGACGAATGGTCCTCGAGACACACGTGTACATGCAAATCTTTCTTTATAGTTAGAGACTGAGCAGGGCCGGCACCAAGTCCACCTTGATTCTGGATCGTGATCCCGTGAGGAAAACATCTTAAATGCTTTGATGAGTATAAATGCTATGGCTTTAACGGTCCTCAGAGCTCAGTACAATTGAATACCAACAGGAGACTATGAAGCACAAACAAAAGAGCGAATATCTTTTGGAAGACTGCTGTTCAAGCCTCCAGTAGACACTTTTTTCCTTTCATTTGTCCCTCATCTAAATGTGACAACTACCGCGAAATAACTCACTTTTATGCAAATTTGCGGTGACATTGAGAGCTTTACGATTTCGACGGAAATATCGGGGTGGCACATATGGTGGTATGCAAATCTCTCCATGGTGACAGAGGGTTTTTATAAAAAAAAAAAAAAAAAATACATTTAATGCACATTTAGTGTGACAACAGCAGATTGCACGCACTGTTGGGGAAGATTTGTACGCCAATGTACTGTATGGTTGACATGGATTGTGACGAACTGAGTTTTTATGTAAATGGAGTTGAATGAATGCACGTTGCAGTGAATAGACAGTCGGAGAACACACAGGAACAAGGAGGGAGGAGGATACTGGTCCGTCTGTGGCCGTCTGAAGTTCTCCGGTAGGTGGTCTTCATACAGCCGTTTGGCCCTGCTGTTGCCCATGTCGACCATACTCTGCAAGGAGAAAGAGGGGAGGAAGAATCAAAGAAAAGGACATCAACGGGTGAAACGCCTTCAGAGAACATTGTTCTTTTGTTCGTCCACATTTGCATTCGACTCAAATTTGCCCGCCGAATCCTTTCGCTCACGCGCATGCGAACGCACGTGAGTGAAAGACACGGCAGGCCGCGTGAGGTCAAGGGTAAATTAGGAGGAGGGTGATAAATGGAGTGATGATAGAAGTGGTTGAGATGGAGTCCGAACAATCAGCCGTCCGGAATGAATTAGTCATTGAAAAACAGTGATTAACATTCAGAGGGAGTCCTCCTTTTGACTCGCACTCAGCTGATGGATAGGCAGTGCCTTTAAGAGACACACACACACACACACACACACACACACACACACACACACGGATTTATTAACAGTTGATTGAATAAATTATTGGCACGCTCAGGTGAGTTTTACAGACGTACGTACACACACACACACACACACACACACACACACACAGAAACACAGACACACACCAGTGCTCCTCATTTACTGTGTGTAATTGAATCAATGAGACATGCTAGTTACCCACGGAACACGCTTGTATGTGTACACACACACACACACACACACACACACACACACACACAAATTACAGGTCTCTGTATTCCCTTAAATGTGGGTGTGGGTGACAGTCCCAATCACGAGTTTCAAGTCTTCTTCAATACGGTAGCATGGTCATTTAGTAAATTATGGGTTACATTAAAGTGTAAAATATATAAAAAAACAAGATAAAGATCATGAGTACTAGGGGTGTAATGACACATGGATTTGTATTGAACCGCTCGGTACACATTACGAACCCAACAATACGATTGAATAATATTAAATTTCTTTTGAAAAATCAAATAGAGCTGAAATTGGTGGAGCCACTGCGCTCAAACATGGCAACCCACCCGACGTAACGCGCTGAACCTTCCCCGATTCGCCTCGGTCCGATCACGTGACCGGATGTTCACAAACGACAACAGCATTGATTACCGATCGACTACCAGGTTAATTCAATAAGAACAACTGATTACAGGTGTTGCTGACCTTGTTGTCTTTACTAGCAGCTGTTGTTCAGTTAAAGTCTGCATGTCTGCAGAGGAAGCAGCTGTTAATGGAGCGATCAGTGAGCGGCGTGTCCAGCGGAGGCATCAGACCTACGGAGCGGGCGTCTGAAGTCACGGTTAGCGGCTTTGAGGAGGACGGACACAAAACGGAGGACTTTCCTGTCCTTATTATTAGAAAAGGGAAAAGGAAATTATTATTATTTTGTTCTGTACAACAACCATAAACTATAAAGGAACAAAACATGGATTGCTCTCCAGTAGGACAGAGACTTCAGACACCAGCAGAGCTACGAGTGAGAACAGAAACCACGACACCGAGGAAACGATGAGAGACGTGTGATGACCACATTTATGGATCATAATCTAGTAAACCTTTTGTGTGTAAGTGTTAATATTAATATAAATATGAGGTGAGAGAGAGAGAGACCTGCAGCGCTGTAACTAAGTCTGAAAAATAAAACTTTCCAGGAAACGTGTCTGTTTGAGTTCATAGAGGAAGATTCTTTTTTTTTTTTTTGCTAGCCAAAATCACCATACGAGCCAGCTAATGCTAGCTGCTGGCCCCACCCTCTCGTCCAAAAATGGTCACTTCCGGTCCCAAACGAGCAAAATGTGAAACTATGTGGGGGGGGGGGGTGGATTAGATGTAGAGCGGGTCATCTGCCACACGGAAGTCCGGCGGTTCAATCCGGCTGTGCGATCGTTTTCTTTTTGAGATTATATTACATCCTGATGGGCAAGTGCCAAATAGCATTTCCACCTATACCGTCAATGTATGAATGGGTGTGAATGGGTGAATGTTGACATTCAGTGTACAGCGCTTTGAGTGGTCAGAAAACTAGACGGGCTCTTGCATCGGAAGGCGTAAGGATCGTCTCTTTTCAAGGATTTACTTTCGAGGTGAACATCAAAGAGTTCCACGGATTCCCCCAGTCTGTGATCGACTTCTGTGCGTTTCAATTTGACTGTGAATCGGAGAGGAAAAGGTGCGATTTTTCGGGTCAATTTGGTTAAATGGAAAACGTGACCGTAAAACAGAAACGACACGGTGATTTTTTTTTTTTTAAGGTCAACTTGTACAAAGCTAACTTTAGTTATTCGATTATGTGTTGACCTCATTCACCAACTGTTCTCATGGTCTCTGCCGCACGGCGTGTTACTGTTCCACTTTCAAAATGTATCGTAGTGAGAACATCGGATTCTTGATAAAAAGGAGCTACCGGGTCTACAACAAACCAGGTCCAAACTGGTCCACGTTAGTGTGCACGTCTCCTTCCTTTATAGAGCGAACAGTTGAAATTCACAACGCAAACTGAGTTACACTATTGAGAAGCAGTGAGAATTGTCGTCTATGGTGGATTTTACCTTTTATACTCAACGTGTCGCTGCAGTATTTCCAGTGTGTGTGTGTGTGTGTGTGTGTGTGTGTGTGTGTACCTGGATCTGCTCCGGTGTCCACTGGTCCAGATTGACAGATTTGACTCTGGAGATGTGGACTCCCAGGTTGCGGTGGATGCCGGCACAGCGGATGCACATGAACACCCCGAGGTTCCATGATGCCCATCGAGGACCTGGTGCGACAAATAGAAAGAGAGTTTCTGCTTTAAAAAGGTGCATTGGTTCAAATTTAAAAAAAAATAAAAAAAAGTGCGATGTGTAACCACAAAACAAGCCACTCGAAACAAATAGGGGGCAGCATTTCACCTCGACTAATGAGTCCACACAGGCAGTTATAGAAAATAACAACAAGCCAACTACTAACTAACAGCAGGGCAAGAATACGTGAAATTCCAAACTCTAGAGCGGATCCTAATGACACCGATGTCTTAAAATCACAACGGGTCACATTGGTATTTAGTTTAGGTCAGCCATCTGTGTGTTCACTGTGCCGCTAACCGACACATAGACGTCTTTGGCACAGCGTCGGTGCGGCGACCTCTTCGCACTCCGTCGACGTCGGTTCATTTTTTTTTGAACGTTTTAACCCAAAATTCTGGCCACATTGCACCTTTAAACGTGACGGCCGTGCTGCTGCGTCATCAGCAGAGAGCAGCTTTCCATCTCCAGCGTTTCAGACGATGCAGATTCCTTTCAATTAAAATCTAAACTGTGGAGGCGATGGAATGGCAGGAAGCGATGGATTGAAACTCTGCTGTGTAATAAAAAAAAAATATATATAAAAAAAGAATTAAAAAAAAGAGTTATTCTCTCTCTGAACCTCTTCACCCGACACAGTCTGTCAAAAATGCGCTGTGAGAAATTCAAAAGGTAAACCCTCGCTTCCACAAACTGGACGACCTGTTTGGAAGTTAATAAGAAGAGATAAAATCCAAACATTCAAAAGCCTTTACTTACTTTGGCAAAATTGTTTGGGAGCGTACCCACTTATCCCGAGACATTTAGCGTTCTCAACAAGTAATCCCTAATAACACGTTAATGGGATGTTACGGACGCAGCAGAGTGGGGTTCGTATTGTTTATGGACATCATTTGATTGCACTTCCTGTGGTTTAAGAACAACTCTTCTCTATTAAAGCGCCTGCATGCACCAACCGTTATTAGTCATCTTGAAGCACAACAAAAGGTGCACATATATAAAAAAATGTAATATCAAATATACACGCGTCTAAAGAGTTGTTGCGTTTAATAAACTCCAAATTAGAAAGTGGATGTTCTTTTAAATTGCCACAGACTTCAAATGAAGTCTTTAAAATGGTTGAAGAATTATTAAATGTGTGTACTTTTACTGCATGCATTCTCAATTACATTCATTTAGTGATTAATAGCTTTAATTAAATGTCAGTGTAATTAAAAAAAAAACTGAATATGAAAGGTGCTATAAAAACAGGCATAATAGATCAATGATAGCAGCTTTGAGTTTAATAAACTGGCTTTCAAAAGCTTTTATTAGCTTAAGGGTCATTGCATTTTGTATCCAGAGCCTAATCCTCAAAATTAAAAAGAAAAAAATGATCAATTACATTACCATACAATAACGACAGGCTGAACTCTAGATCTAAATCCGTTCTTTTCAGAGTGCAGTACACAAACTCATGGCACAGAAGTGAAACTAAAGTTGGGAAGAGTCCAAGGCGGATTTTGGATCTCTGCTTGCTAAAAAAAACAAAACACACGGGGTTACATAAAAGCCCTGGCAGAGAACAAGAAGGAACGGCCATGAGCTCGCTACACGGAACCAGAAGAAGCCAAGAACCTCCGGGCAGAACCGGACGAGACTTTGATTCCTGTTGACGCGCAACCGGGCGACGTCTGTCGAGAGGAGGGATGGGAATGTTGGCATTATCCCACAAGCAACGGACTGAGTCATTCTGAAGCAAGGGTCTGAGGTCCGACATCAACCTGGTTTGTTGTTGTTGTATTTTGAGACGGCAGAACTCTGGGACCTTTTTATCTCTTCAACGTACCAAAGAGCCCATGATCACCAAACCCCGTCCTGGACGGGAGCAGGCACAGCACAAGCCAAAGCATACGATGTGTCCTTACTCCTGTTCCAGTGCCTTCTTTGTTGATTTCATTTTACTTTTTCATTGTTTCATTCTTGGCACAACTATGCTACACAAGACTTTTGAATTTTTCATGTGAACAACCAACAAGTCTATCGCTATGAAAGCCTTCCAGGAAAAACTGGAACTCAAAGTGAAGATGTGGGCCATCATCCCCAAATGTAGGACGATGGCTGACTTTCTACTTTGCCTTCGAATGAAGCCGCTGGGAACTAGAAACTAATTTAATCTCCAACATCATCAGAAAACACTTCTTACTCGTCTTACTCCTCCTCTTCTTCTCCTCCTCCTCCTCTTCTTCCTCCTTCTCTTCATTTCCCTCTTCATTTCCCTCCTTCTCCTTCTTCTTCCTCCTCCTCCTCCTCCTCCTCCCCCTCCTCTTCTCCTCCTCCTCTTCCTTTCCTTCCTCTTCATTTCCCTCCTTCTCCTTCCTCTTCTTCCTCCTCCCCCTCCTCTTCTTCCTCCTCCTCCTCCTCCTCTTCTTCCTCCTCCTCCTTTCTCTCCTCTTCCTTCTCCTCTTCTTCCCCTCCTCCTCTTCCTTCTCCTCCTCTTCCTCCTACTTCCCCTCCTCCTCCTGTTCCTTTCCCTCCTCTTCTTCCTCCTTTCCCTCCTCCTCCTTCTCCTCTTCCCTCCTCCTACTTCTCCTCTTCCCTCCTCCTCCTCCTCCTCCTCCTCCTCCTCCTCCTCCTCTTCTTCCTCCTTCTCTTCCTTCCCCTCGTCCTTCTCCTCCTCTTCCTTCCCCTCCTCCTTCTCTTCCTTTCCCTCCTCTTCTTCTTCTTCTTCCTTCTCCTTTCCCTCCTTTCCCTCCTTTCCCTCCTTTCCCTCCTTTTCTTCCTCCTCCTCCTCCTCCTCCTCCTCCTCCTCCTGGGTTGTCAATGTGGTTCATCTGTTTCCATCTCGTTAGGAGCTTGGCATCGACGAGTCTGATTTCATCGTCTGTATTTTGGACTTAGGTTTTACGGAGGATGGCCTCTCTGATGCGAGGGAGCTAGCAACATTAAAAAGTCAATGATGTTTTCAGCCAACATGGAGCTAAGGTTAGCTGAATTAGCATAGCTAGCTCCAGCTGGTGAATCTGCCCGACGCCGAAATGATCTTATTTGCATATGTGTGATGTCATTACGTAACTATATACATACATGTACATGTATACGGTACACACACACACACACACACACACACACACACACACACACACACACACACACACACACACACACACACACACACACACACACACATACTGCATTTATACCCATATACCCACATAGAAAAGTTAAGGGAACCAAATTATATACTTTATATATACAAATAACTACTTCTCTCTTGATTTATTACCTCAGCAAACATTGTGAACATGGTCTCAATCTCTAGTTTCAAGTCCATAAAGACCATAAAGCTTTAGGGCGGGGCTTACTGTGATTGACAGGTCGATGCCGCTACCAGAGCCGTATACAACGTCTCTACGCCATTCCTCCGCATTCCAAAAATGGTAGCTTCCTTTCATTGCTTGCGGGAAAAAAACAACATGGCAACGCATGTAATTTAGGATGGCGACGGCGAAATTGTCCAAATCAAGGCTTCGAAACCTCAGTCCACAAACCAACGGGCGACGTCACGATGACTACGTCACGATGACTACGTCACGATGACTACGTCACGATGACTACGTCACTTCTTATATACAGCCTATGAACAGCACACACCGTCACACTCTCCTTGATTTCAACCTATCCTCATAAAAAACCCTACAAAAAGTTACTCCTCATTTTTTGTGAGTTTTCCTACGAAATCCAGCAACACGCGTCAATTTCTGCTCATTACATCCATACAGGCATTTCAAAATAAACTTCCGTTTTCACAGGAAACAACTTAAGTTTATGCAACAAAACTACTTAGTTAGGTTCAGGAAAAGATCGGCGTTTGGGTTTTGGCAAAGTGAAAAGATCGTGAAAAGATTGTGAACTACTTAGTTAGGTTTAGGTAACAAAACTACTTGGTTGGGTTTAGGAAAAGATGGACGTTTGGGTTCAAATGACTACGGTAGTGTGCAAGTTACGTGACAAATCAATGTTGACTTCTCATTTGACATGGGGGATGAACAGCAGTCTCCAGGGTGACAACTCAGAGTTTGTTGGACCCCCCCCCCCCCCATCTCATGTCCCGCCAGCTCATAGTTCATGATTACATGATTTCGTGGGATATCTGAGAATTATGGCGCATTATTTTTCGTAGGTATAGCTACGAACGCCGAATGAGACCAGCTAGAGAAATGAATGATGTTGTGCAGTTGTTAACACAAAAAAAAAAAAAAGATGATACAATAACATCTCCGCAAACCCAGCCTATTTCCGCATAAAGTGGGCATGATTGTCTGATTTTCTGTCAAATTATAAAAAAACGGTCAGACGCAGCTCCGTCCTATTTCACAATTGAAAAAGGGGGTTTCAGAGGCACCGGCAAACCCTTTGAAGCCTACTAAGGCCATTAAACTCACTGAGTATTAACACACTCATGCATACCCACGGAATCTCTTTATAAATATTATGTTTGAGCGAGTTTCAGGTTAAGAGCTTCCCACAGAAATCTGTCGACCAGATGCGTCATCCATCATGTATAAAAGTAGCACGAAACAACCCCTCGCTCTGCCAAATCTCCACGGGGATGAATAGGAGAGGGCACGGACACGACAAGTCAAATCATTTTAATGGCCACATAGTGGCTTGCAGTTCCTCGGCGCCGGCGGTGGCTCCGTCCCTCCCTCTCCGGGCCGCGGAGCTCGCCATCCGTCAATCTGACGCTCGAAAAGTGACTTTAAAAACGCAGCGAAGGCAAGAGGATCAACTTTTATGGATCCGGGCTACATGGTGGTGGTTGCAGCAGGGACGGTTGGACGGCGGCACAGTCTGGCGGGCTCGAGTGAGAGCATCAGTGTGTTAATGCGGTGGCACTAATGCGCTATAGACGGCCTAAAGGAGCATTAAAGCAGGGATGACTGAGAGTTAAGCCCGAATCAAAGCAGCTCAGCCACAGTAAGCCGGACTCGATCTGCGTGGATCGGACTTCGCTCTCGTCTGCCATGCGATGACCTCTTTGAACGCACATCTCCAAAAAAACAAAAACAAACGCGTAGTAATTCTCATCCACCCACACGGCGACATACACAGCACATGTGTGTTTACACGCATGTCGTAGGTGTATTTGTAACACGCTGCAGATCATCCAGACACACAGACGTGTAATTTGATTTCCACCCTGTCAGTCACATTTCTCCCCGAGATGACGAGCAGCGAGATGCGAGTTCTGCTGGTGAGTTCCAGCGATCCCTCCGAGTAGTTTAGAGTAATCCGATTACTCCTCACTTTTGGAAGCAGAGAGTTCATGTAAATGGGAATCACTGCGGTAGCAGTGCTGTAAAAAATGTTTTGGGTTCTTTCGCGTTCTAAAAAGTTTACAGAATGCTCACGCAAAGAAAAGGAAGTGACACGACTAAACTTCAAAAAATATGAATGTAAATAAAATAAAGTTGTCTGACAATTTAGCAGCCAAATCCGATTGATGACTACCTTTGTGTGAACTGGGCTTCTGCTCATTTGTAAATGAGGCTGCCGTGGTTTATCCTGATTTATGATGGTAATCTGCTCTGCTCTTGTCACTGTTCAACCAGCCACCATGACTTATTAGTTCAGGCTGTGTGGAACACACACCTGTTTTTTTTTTTTTTTTAAGTTTGAGTTATGTGGGTCAATTGAAGTGTTCTAGTAACTGTGGCAAAGCTCTCACACAAGTGAACATGTGGTCCAGCGTACTGTGGGGAAAAAACAGTAAGCAGCAAAAAATAGCACAACAGAGGACTCTTACTGTGAAGAATTTATAGGGAATGAAATGTGTTTGTATCCAAGGTTTTACAGATGTTCCTTAAAAATCACGAAATATGACCGATCCGATCAGGCAAGTGTGGACACGGGTACATCGGGTACATCGGGTACATCCACTCTGGTCTAATGTGTTAAGTCTTTACAGACCAATGAGCATGGTTCTTGGCGGGTTCTTTTTCCCATTTATAGGGATTTTAGTTTGATGGCTCTTTGACTGATAACAGCGTACCGCTTTAAGATTTGATATCAGAATCAGCTTTCTATACATACATGGAATTTGACTCCGGTTACACATTGCTTCCCATCGTACATACATGCATAGAATATAAAATAAACAAGAGAAATATAAAAACAAGGACATTAAAGACAGTAAGTAGAACAGGAGATCATGTAAACTCTTCCTGTTTTCAGTAGACTAACGTGACACTCACCGTATTGTACATGTTGTGTACTTGCACACTTTACATTTCCTGAAATATATCATCAGTCAAATTGGTAATTACAATATCAGTTTAACTACATGTCAAATTATTACATTAATGGGTTTTAGTAGATTTTCATTCAGATTAAGTGCAGATGTTATTACTTTTACAGGAAGCTCTGATATTATTGGCCACAATAAAGTTCTAAGATAAAACTTATAAAATAAGTTATGGATTGCATTAAAAGTATATATCTGCCGAATATCATTATCATATTCCGTTAAACTCTCAAATATAATTTTCGCTATGTGCCTTAAAAATTGGAAGGGTATTGGTCAGGCTATAGTCAAATATGCTCAGTGAGCTAACCCAGCAGCAAGTCTCAGACGTTAGCACAAAGGCCAACTCATTAGCACAAAGGCTCAGACAATAGCACAAAGGCTAACTCATTAGCACAAAGGCTAACGCAGTTGCACAAAGGCTCAGACTTTAGCACAAAGGCTCAGACGTTAGCACAAAGGCTAACACAGTTGCACAAAGTCTCAGACGTTAGCTCAAAAGGCAGTTGCACAAATGATACCCAGTGAGCTGAAAAAGCAGATTCAGACCTAAATCGAAACATGTGCTAACATGACGGGATCTTGTTTTTGCTTCTATGACTGTGTTATGTAACAGAGTCGTTACAGTTTGGCCTATTTATTCTGATATTACTAAAAGAAGCTATTTATTCTGATATTACTAAAAGAAGCTATGAGAGCTCTTAGAGGCCGATCACACCGAGATGCGTCGCTAGAAACGCGTCGCCCACGCACTGCGTTTTTCAGACGTTTTTTAGACGTGCGTAAAAGTTAAAATATTCTTTACTTTTCAGCGGCAGGCGCAGAGTCGCACAGCTTTTCAATGTCACAATTGACAGAGGCAGCCAATCAAATCCAGTCAGATAGATGCCGGTAGATGTGGTTGGAAAGTACATCAATATTAGCGATGAACTATATCATTTTCATATACAGGAGAGCAACAGCAAGAGCTCAATTCTGAAATTGATATGGCTCATGTAAACATCATGTTCCGGATATTTGGAATTAGGACTTACTCCGAATGTGTCATTTTCCGATTAAGACATGTGCGATGTAGGTTTTAGGAGCATTCTTTCGACATGTATACAGCACATTGGAAATATGCGTCTCAATAGTGTGTTTTTAACCACGGTTTGAAACATATGTCCTCTTGGCTGTTGATGGCCAGCTCAAAACCACAGATTTCAGGGCTGTGGTAGAGATGCATGATCCCAAACAGAAAAGCCCACATTTCTGGACGGAAGGAGAAACACACCAAAACATTTTGAAAGACTTGGATATCAACAGGTTTTTGGATAAGCGCAACAACAACGTTTTAAAAAAGGTGGTCGAAGGACCGAATGAGGGACGACGTGTTCGCACAGTCCGACAAGTCTGCCACCGGTGGAAGAACTTCGAAAAAAACATGTTTCGAAGCAAAGATAGTTAGAGCATCAACTTGTCAAACACAGCGGAGAACGCCGTCGACGTGGGAGTCAAACATCAAAAATCGGAAACATGCATAAGGTGGAATATTAGTGGAATATTCATTTACATTATCCATGTAAACAGCTTATTAGGAATATTGTCTTTTTTTGGAATAAGGGCAAAAACAGTAATATTGAGTGCATGTCTATGTAGTAAATGTCACTGGATAATAAGGACCATGACTCCAAATTAGGTGGTAGCAAAAAAACTTCTACTTGTTTTAGCGACACACGCTATTTTTTTTTTTATCTATGGCTGCAATTACATGCGCTTTGGTGTGGTGTTAAACTTTTGTTGCAGGTGCAATATAGCAGCCATTGTTTAACAGAGGAGGGTGAAAGTCACTTTGATGTATGACCGCTGACCTACTGCGCTGGTCTGTATCCATTAACCTGCTGTCCTAATCTGAATCAGCTGTTTCTATCCGTTGGCCTTTTTAAAAGATGAACTACTGAAACCATCAACAATACCCCCCCCCCCCCCCCCCCCTTCACCTAGTGTTCAGATGAAAGAATCCATGCGGCTGATGCTGAACAGATACGCATGAAACAGTAATGTGTGTTCGTCTGTGTCTCATGTGGATCGTTCACACTCTGTAACAGTTTTACTTCGTTGCACTCGCTCTGCATTGAAGTTCAGGCGAAAATAGACAGCTGACCTGATTAGACCCAAATGAGCTTTTTTACACACACACACACACACACACACACACACACACACACACACACACACACACACACACACACACACACACACACACACACACACACACACACACACACACACACACACACACAGAGAGAGAGAGAGAGAGAGAGAGAGAGAGAGAGAGAGAGAGAGAGAGAGAGAGAGAGAGAGAGAGAGATCACAGGAACACACTTGAAAGGCCCAGTGAAGCAGAAGTTGGAGCATGTTTCTGGGTCACGTGGGATGCACCTATGATAGCGATAACTGGACTTTGGTGTTTAATTATTAATAATAGCCAATACCAGATCAGCCCATCGTCACCGAAACCCAATCCGGCTGTTTGAGTCAATATCAGTATCCGTGCATCTCTAGCTAGCTTATGTAAGCGCTCACATTTTATTATACAAGAAGAAAAGATGATTGGATTTTGATATAAAAATACAGATATAGATTTATTTTTTTTTTGCGTTTATTGTAAAATAGAAGCACAATAGGACCGGGGAAGTGACCTAAAAGGATTAAAAAAAAAAAAGAAAGAAATGTGTCACTCTCGTCCTGACTTTGATAGAGACGCACACAAACACAAGCATCGAGTTGTTTTACAAAAGAACCAAATCCCAGGGATCCATTGTGGCCGCTGCTCTGCCTCTTCATCTGAATCATCTTTTATCATCACTTTCAGTCGAGTGGCTCTTTAGGTTTTACGGCCTTTTTTATTTCGTCTTAATGTCCTCTCGTACAACGCCGTGAAAACTCAGCACCAGAGCTCTGTGTATAATATTTATAGTTCCTTAAATGGTGTTTGGCTGAAACCAATTGTATTCCTCTCTCCTCTTCTTTTTTTTCTTTTTTTTTACTTCTAGGAATAAGAAACAGCAGCTTGCAATACCGCATTAAAGCTGAACCGCTGCCTCGAGCGAGATAATAAGCCAGCGGCGTGGAGACATTTAGTGGCGTTCTCCTTTAAAAAGGAAGAAGTTTAACAACCTCCAGTTCCTAATTAATAAAATATCCTCTCGGTAAAAATCACCAGAAGGCTGCCTGAATTCTCAGCACAGGCCGGAGGAGAGTGGGAAATCATTGAGTGACGGGCAGGACGCTGACAGAGGATCGTTTTAGACAGAAAACAGCGCTGTGCTGCCCCCTGCTGGTCCGTTAGTGTGACCAGGAGCAGAGGAGAGGAGAGACGGCTCCTATAAAAAAGGGGAAATGTTTCCTCTTCATTATCACAGCAAATAAAAAGCCATCGCCTCGTCTCCTCGGCTGTAGACACAGTGAGGGAGGGAGATAAAACAACTTCTACTTTGTCTTCATTGTGTGTTCTACAAGAAGGAGAAGCAACAGATTCAGAATGTTTTGACCTGTCGAGCATTTTAAATTCAGCTCAGCAAAGGTAATGAGTGGAGGGGTGGATGGAGAAAGTGAAGCTGGGGCGCCATCTGCTGCTGATAGAAGGCAGTGAGGTGAATCCAGCCAGAGGAAGATCATTAGTCCATCGGCAGATCGTTAATTGGCAATTTTTTTTTTTTTTTGCTGGGCGTACCTAATAAACTGGCAACTGAGTTTAGAGCTAGAGAGCGTGGAAGGGAACCAAAAAGAGCCGACAGTGCTTGTTTTGATCTCGACGACGCTGCAAAGGTGAGAGTACTCACTATACTATGGATGATGAACAGAGAGGGCTGACTGGATGTTAGACAGGAAGTCAACAGGTTTGCTCAAAATATTGATGAGGAGGTAAAAGACGACCACAGGACGATCATTAGTGCGTCCGTTTGTTCGCCTCGTGTTACGTTGAACTCATGAAGAGAGTTGTGTTTTCCTCTCAGGCCCACACGGCGAACGGAGAATCAGAAGAAACGGGGAAAAGTCTTGATGAATGGAAGTAAACGGGGGCGACAGAAAAACTCCATGTTTTCATGCTTCTGACATATCATAAGCACGGGGCGATATGAACATTTCACGTCACTATTACTCCGGCCAAAAATGATTGCGAGTCGTGATTTGATCCCGTTAATCATCACAAATATGTAATGAACGACACTAAAACACACCGGGATCACTTTAGCTGACGCTCTGGTAAAAAAGGGAAACAAACGACGACACAATCTTAAATCAGGTCGTCATAAATCATAAGGCCCCCCCAAAAATAAAGATAAAGACAGAAAAATCTTTATTAATGATTGTTTTATTCGATTTTTTTAAATCAAACACTATTTTTCACCAGACTAGTAGTGAACCAGACTAAGTCAACTTATCAGGAGTGTTTGTTTTTTTAAATGGAAATCTGCAGTAAAAGCCTTTAATGGGTCATCCCCAACTCATTTCTAAGAAGCTCATTTAGATGTAGGACTTTAAGCGGTGCTTTTGAGGGATTCTTTGAGCGGAAACTCAGTTAAATCAACGGATCTCAGCGTTAGTCGCCCGAGAAGAAGAAAAAAAGGGTTTTAATTCCCGTCTTTGAGGCAGGATAACAAAGATGGCAGCTTTGGCACATAAGGGCACACGGGGTTCCTTTTAAAAGACGTTCATATTAAATCACGGTGAGCTGCAAAAACACATCTGTAGTGGGATCTGTCACCACAACACAAACCTGGACTTGTTTTGCTTGGTTAAAAAAAAAAAAAGAGTCAAACATCTCCGGGAACACTGTGGACTCACACGACGCGTTGGGAGTGTGAAAGCGGCTTCACATGAATGTCAGACCAATAAATATCACTCCTGTTGTTGTATCGCGGCTATCAGCTGTTGACTGAGAACACTGGAGTGTGTGTCTTCAGCGGCGGGACTTATGGCCGTCGTTAGCTCAGACGCTGAAGCGGCGCCGGGTCTCAGACGTCTCCTTCAGCGTCACGCGGAACGCAAAAACGGAAAATAAATGAAGTTTGCGCTGCGTTTCAAACTTGCCTCACATTTTGATGTGACATATTGCACCCAACCGGCCACCTCTACACACACACACACACACACACACACACACACACACACTGCTCTCACTGAGGCTGAACCTGTGTGTGTGTGTGTGTGTGTGTGTGTGTGTGTGTGTGTGTGTGTGTGTGTGTGTCACATTGTGTTGAAACCAAAGGCGAAAATGATAGTCTGGACTCTAAGTAGTGGACGGACTGAGCTGCCAAGAAGGAGGAGGGAGGAAATGGAACTGCAATCAATAATCTCTCTCTCTCTCTCTCACTCACTCACACACACACACTCACACACACACACACACACACACACACACACACACACACACAGAGGAAATGTAGGACAGTGTGTGTAGACAGGAGACAGGAGTGAGGCTGGAATTACAGCCGAGAGGCTCGGTGAGTCACACACTGACCACACCCGGGACACACCGGCTGCAGCCGAGGACAAACACGACAGACAACAAACTGATCGATGGAACCAAACGAGCGGTCGACAGAACCCAACACGCCGCCTGGTGCTGGCTTTGGAGACGACACGCTCAAAGAGGCAACAAAACCAGCTCCCGGGTCACGCACAGAACTTACAGGAAATGGTTCTTTTTCAGGGAATTCACTGAGACAAATGACAGAGATGGTGACTCACATGAACTCCATTCAACAACAAAAAAAAGAGGCCCTTAAAGGGTTCACCTCAAAATGAAAAACCACGTATTTGTCCTCTTACATGGAGAGCTAGTTATCAATCCAGATGGTTTAGCTGTGAGCTGCCTGGTTTTGGAGATATCGCTCTAAAACAGTGGGACCAGGTGGAGCTCGGCTTGTTGTTCTCAAAAGCGGCAAAAAAAATACATCCGTACAATGTATCATGTATCATGTATCATGACCCGGTCACTCAAGATAATCCACGGCCCTTGTCGTGTGCCGTCTCATGGAGGAACTTTGGTTGAAAGAAAATAGTTCCTCCATGAAACAAGGTAAACGAATAGGTATCGTTGATTTTGGGGTGAGCAGTCCCTTTAATGTTTTAGCACAAATAAAATCATAAATGTGTCAAATGTCTCGCTTTTTTTTTTATTACAACCAACGGCCTGAAACCCAGAGACTTAATTAACTTTCACAAGAGAAAAAAAAAAAAAAAAAAAGCAGCTTTTCCTCAAAACTACAGCTCGACATTTTTTCCTCAAGAAATCACGACCGATGCATTTTCTGTCAAATCGACCGTTTGTTTCCGCTCCGGTCCATAACTTCAGTCAACGGTATGAGGGAGAATATAATTGACAATATCTTAACACTGACAAGGTAAGGATTAAAAACAAGTCTTATTTATATCAGAGTGGCGAATATTGGGCAACGCCCATTTATTGTTTGGATAGAAATAGCTGTGACGTAGTGAACATGACACATGGGGGCCTGGCTGGATGCTGCTGCTGCTATGAGTCAGTGAGTAAACGCCCCTCAGGCTCAGGGTCACTAACTGATGCAGTGGAAGAAAACGCTTGATCAGCTGCTATAATCATATGAATTCTTTATAAGGACAGGATATAAAATGAAACTTTGATATACTTGTGTTGGAGAAAGAAAAAGATCTTCTATGATATTATGATATTAAGCCTGGACGTCGTTGACATTTAACACTGTAGTTTGCTTCAAAATAAATCATCCTAACTCAAGGGCCACTTACTAGCTTTTTAACCAGGACTTTCAACCACATCTCGTGGTGTTCCTCGGTGGATGCAGTTGTCCAGGGTGTAGTTTTGTCGTCATCGTGTGACCTCGGTACGGACTTTCGTGAGATAAAAAAGGCGGTCGTATAAAACCACGTCCATTCAGCCGAGGAAGACCATGAGTTGTGGTTGAAAGCGTCAGAAACGAGGAGTAATTCCCGCCTTGTGTCGAGTTTGATCTGGTCAGAGTGTTGTTTTAAAAAAGGTCCAGAATTAAACTCAATCCACTGAGAGGGACTGTGGGAGGCAGTTGAAAGACCTGTCAAAAGCTAGTAAGTGGACTTTGAGCAAGATTCTTTTTTTTTTAACTAGGACAAAATACAATGTATTTGTATGGCAAAGATTACATTTGGTCTGAAAGGGTTACTGTATTTTATCCTGGTAATGTAAGTGTAGCTGCAGTCACATTCCACTACTAGTGCATGCTGGGAGCTACAACCCCAGGCCAGGATGATGAAATGCTATTTAAACGGATTATTAATACAATACAATGGGAAAGCGATGCAGCTGCAGCAGCACATTATGATCAGATCTGAGTCACCGGCTGACGGAGGTCTGGTGCTGCAGATTACACTTGTAGGCATGGCGATGACGCAAAAGGCACTTAATCTCCGTCATATGTAGCCCCAATACGAGACGTTCAAACCCCACTCAAAAGTCTGGGAATTTCATGCTTCCGTATTTACAAAAAGAAAATACAACTAGGTTAAGACGTTTAGGTAACAGCACGATCATGTGATAATTTTTTTTTTTTTTTATGAATCAATTGTGCAAAACATTGTGAAATTGTTTTATGTTGTGACCACTCACTACTGTGAATTATCAAGTTGCCGCATGCACATTTGAAAACGTATTAGAATACACGGCTGGTTGATGTATTGGATGTATGCCGAATTTAAGACTGGGTCCTAACGATTAAGAAAAAATCCGCGATGAAAGTGTAAGTAAGAGTCTGTGCACGGGGATCTCAAACTTTCATATTTTTGAATGGAGTTTTGGGGGGCGGTTTTTTGCTGAAGAGCGCATCGCGAGTCAGAGATAAGGTGTTGGCTGCGGCTGCAAAAAAATAAAAAAAATACGACAGTATCTGATGCCGACATGTTTTTTTTTTCTACGCAGAACATTCAGCGAGCAAACGACTCCACTAATTTAATGTTGCCTACACAGGACTCGCACGTTTTCCGCTCATAAATAAACCAGTCAAGGACATGACATCGATACTGACGGGTAAAAGCTGCGTCAAGTTAGCACCAAACATATGATACAAAACCGGAATTACAGCCCATCCGATTTCAAAATAAGCATGAATTTCCGGGGCAAATTCACAAAAATGTATAATAGGCGAGAAGGACAACATTAAAAGCCTACCAGGCTCAATGACAAATACAAATACCAACATTGCTCGTCCTGTAATTCATCAAGTATTAGGAGTGAAACTATACATTTTTGTTATCAAAAAACGCAAGAGCACGATGAGGATTTTATTTTGAAAATGTTAAACGGAAATTGTATACTTTTTTTGGTTACTTGCACAAATGTCGCTCAATAGAGTTCGTTTTACCTTAATTCTGACTGTACCAGCATCGTTTGCATTGTACAACATAAATATATTGAAAATGAAAAAAATATATATTAGTTTATGTCGGAATTAACGTGACACACTTTGGTATTAAGCTAGTTATTAGCGTTAAGCTAAGATATATGTAACGTTCAGCGTAGCTCCACAGAAGTGACTTCCCGATAAATAACGTTACAATATGTTGCTAGCTTTAGCAAATGTTAGCGGCCGAGTTCCCACATCATTCCATCATTCCATCTTTTTACACTCGCATGCCTGCCATGGTTCACAGCAAACACTGCCAGGCTTACCTTTTGCCTCACAGTCGGCACAGTGCTTGTTGTCTTCCTCCCTCAGCAGTTTAGACAGGATGACCTGATGCTGCTCATTCAGTTTCTGGGCTTTTTCTCGCTCCGACCGCGTCGTCATTTCGCCAAAGTTTGGAAGCTAGTCCCGCTGTTGTAGAGCCGATTAAAACCCACGGAGTCCTCAGTTTGTATTAGAACGGGTGGGACATCCCCCTAGAAGCCGCACTGTACCGCCTGTGTTCAGCTAGCTTGCAACCTGCTAACAAGGTAATATGGATCTAAGGCAGCATCATCCCTGCTGCCTTCACGGCTGTCGGAATTTCTACAGCGGTGCATGAATCTGAACAGAAATGGCTTTATTGGCCAAGTAGGTTTAGCTCTCAATGTACTTACATACACGTTTACATGATTCACATACATAATACATTCAGCTACAACAAGAGATAAGCAGACACAAACATAGTTTATAGCTATTATGTACAAGAATGTTGTATATAATATATAGCCTATTGATAAAACACTTTGAGCTGCATCTTATATATTAAATATATATATATATATATATATATATATATATATATATATATATATATATATATATATATATACACACATGTATATATATATATATATATATACACATGTATATATATATGTATATATATATATATAATTTGATTATTAATATTGGTTCATCAACATGTAAGCTGTATTTAAATGTTGCATGCTAGCAACGTGAACCCGATTACCTACTTTATTTATTGTTGGGAAATGTAGTCTCTAACAAGGCATCATATTTAATAAGCTGACTATATTATAAGCTTCGTAAAATCTATTATCTGCAAAGTAAAGTTGTAGAAAGCCGAGGATTGTGTGTGTGTGTGTGTGTGTGTGTGTGTGTGTGTGTGTGTGTGTGTGTGTGTGTGTGTGTGTGTGTGTGTGTTTACTTGTTCTAATACTTCTAATACATTTGTTATTATTATTATTAGTAATAGTAGTCGTAATAGTAAGAGAGAGTTTTTGAAGATAGAATGAGGTTTACTTAAAGCACGTCGTAGATTCTCCTCTGCCCCTCACTTCCTCTCAGAGACTCTAAGATATCGTTATCATTCAGTTGGAAAAATGTAATATTCTCATAAAAGTTTATTTAATGCAGAATATATTTAAACAACTTACAAACCCGACTTTCCTGCAGGTCACTACACTTATAGGACGACCTATTAGAGAATAGTACCTGATGGATTTTCTCCTAAACAGCTGATCAATGAATCAAACAATTGTTTCAATGCAAGATATAACTTTTAGTCTTTCTGTTCTTGGATCTATTACAGAGTGACAATTAGAAGTTACTGATTTTATTAATATATAGTTATTTATTATGCTTTTTCACAACTCATATTTGGGATTTTGATGTTTAGATCAGGACGGGGATTCCACAAGAATTGGTTGTGTGCCAGTTTTACGTTTTTGTATGTAATTTCTGTTTGTTTATCTCAATTAAAAAAATGTATCCAAACAAAAAGAAATTAAATAAAATGAGGCGAGAAACATTTCCTGCATTTTCATGTAGTTGGCACACGTGGTTGTGGTGACTTTTTCCAACCCTGTCATAAGCCTGTAAGTGTTGCATTGAGCGGAGCAGCAGACAGCGAAAGATAGCAATGCTGGACAGTTCACGGCCGTACAGAACAAGCACACGCCCCCATACTGGACCTGCAAATCCAGTTCAAAACTCCAGTAGAAAAATGACACATTTAAGAACAGTTCGAGTTGAAGTTGAAGCCGTACAGTCTTGTAGCTCAAATGCATTTATATGTTAGGATTAAAAAAAAGTCTCACCAAGGTTGCCTGCGTCAGCGTTTCAGGTGTCAGCTGAAACTCATAATTAAAGTGACATGGAAGGTTATTGGATCCGTAAAATAAACAGCTAAATAGACCAGATTTTCTTTAAGGGCTGTGTCTGATACCAGCGTTCAGACAGCGGTTTGTCACCCAAAAAAGCTTTTTCAGTAAAGATTTTCAGTAACAGCAGTAACATTCGCCACCATGGACGGATTACTGAACGGACCCAACAGGTTTGGGGGTCCCCGGGGCCAAAGTTTGAAGTTTTAAACGAACATAAAGAGACACAAAACTACCACAGCGATGGGAAATGACCAACAAAAGACACATGATGACCAAAATAGACAGTATAGAACCAAAAACAGGCGTTAAACACCTATAAAGAGACAGAATCCCACCAAAGAATGACCCAAGAGAGACACAAAGTAACCAAAAAGGGGTGTAACACTCCTACAAAGAGATGCAAAACAGCCCAAAAGTTGTCTCATTGAATATGCGGCTCTTGGCCTTATGTGGGAGGGGCCTTTACATTCCTGTGCCCAGGGGCCCATTGTCTCGTAAATCGCCCGTGTCCACCGGTGCAGTGGAACGGTTAATGATTGTTTGCGCAGGAATAGAAGTTATTGAGCAGAAATGTAAAAACTACAGTTCACAGGTGGATGTTGTTATGCAACGACCCTAAGTCAGAGCTGTACGCCTTCAGTTTGAATCAGGTCGGGACTCATTAATGCACTTTCTGCAGAAACATTCAGACATATTGTGGTCATCTGTGTGTTTATGCATCACAAATGTCTATTATGACTGTCATTATCTGTATGAGTTACCAGCTGCATGGAAATGTGCAGTTATTGCTCCTCTGGTTCGAGTTATTTTTCATTCAGCTGCATGCAATCAGACACCCCGAATAACAATACGGCCTATTAATAAAGAGGACAAAAGACGAGAAGCCTTTTAGTTTGGGTTGCATGGAAACAAAACGTACTGTATCACTTTTAATGTTGACAGACAGCCGGACCAACAGCAAAGAGACAACTGTTAACGGTGTTACACATTGACATGGCACATCAAGGCAGCAGCTACTCCTAAATAAGAATAAAACACACAACAGGAATTAAAGTACATTGCTGATAGCAGGTTATCAGAAATACTGGCAAAAGTGTGTCATTTAAAAATCACATCACAATACAAAAATTAACACTGAGAGAAAGTGTTAAAAGGAGAAAGTACAAACAATTACAATAAATTAATATCAAATATATACTTATATATCAAATACGTGTACCACATTATGTGATCGTAGCAGATATACTCAACAGAATCTAGTCACAAAGAGCAGTTGTTAGCTTAGAAAAGTCATCCGTTCAATCTAAAATGACAAGAGGTACTAGTTCACTTCCTCTTTACGGCGGACAGTGTCGACATAGGCGCCGCGATACAAAACTGAAGCAGCACCAGGCTCACGTTCACATACACGACGTTCCTTCACCTATTCAAATACAGTATGGGTATCACCAGCTGTTCCCTCGTGAATGTTCATGATCAAATAAATAGGAAATATTACCGCAGATTTCATTACATGACGCCAGCTGTAAACTGTGACACAAAAATGGTCCAACCAGGCTCTTTCGACGTCATCGCCCTCAGTTTGCTACTTTCACATTAACACCGGTCACCACTAGAGGACAGCAGAGGCTCACTCTCTGTCAAGTCCGGCATCCTAAAGGGAGACTTTAATTTTTGCTTTAAAATGTGTCAGTTTCTTTAATGACAAACTGTGTAACATACCGCATTGACGTCAGCTATGGCATGGTGCAAATCCAGATTTACAGTTTTCATCCCCAGATGAGGGAAAATCTACATTTTGAAAACAAGCCATGACAATGCCCAATGTTCCCTTTAGAGAGATCTACAGTAGCAACCACAGTTAATTACGTTATCACACAGACTGAATTAAAAAATATGCTGTAAATCGTCAATTGTCAGAAAAACAATTACAAATACACTCCCAGGCTTTTATGATGATGCACGCCTCTGAAACACCACTTAGAAAAAAAACAATCAAAGAGTGGATTTGAAAAATAATAATGTACAGTATGATAAGAACTCATTGTGCACTTTGGGTTCAGTATTTGCCTGTAAACATTTGATGAAGCTTTTGATTTTCTGTGTGATTTGCTGGGATTTCTTAATCCTGAACTACTGACAACCATAAATTGAATATATTTTCTTCATAAAGGGAGACTGGAGTGTTTTCATGACAGTACTAACTAACTAGCGTTCGATCAACAGTAGTTATGTCACATGACTATGTCTTTACCAGGATATCCTGTGAGCTCATCAAGGGCCGTGTCTAGAAGGAAGCCCACAAGTTACGAAAACGTGCAAAAACTCTCGCCAGACTTTCTGCCCGGCAACATATCCTAAACGTAACCATAGGAGGTCTTTGCCTAACCTTAGCATCTCGCAAGAATTTCGCAACTTGTGACTCTAGACACTGCCCTCATCAAGATTATGTCCTGTGTCAGCTTTTGGACAACAATAGCGGGTTGCATTTACGTAGCTTGTTGTTTGCTATCTCAACAGGACCGGATATATTTATGAATGTCCATTTTTTGACTGGGAGCTGATATTTTCACCATAAATCAATCTTTGATCTGTTTAGTTTGTTACAATCGCTAGCTAACGCGAGTATCAGGTCAGCTAACCACAACCAAGTCTAAACACCTTATGTATTAGCTAATCAAGCATTAGCTAAGAAATGAGAGCTACAATCACAGTTAGCGGATGTTAACATTTAGCTTTAGCAGGCTAATTAGCTAGCAAACAAAGCCCAAAACAAAGCACTAGCTACTTGGTGACGTATTTCTCAAAACCAATTAGCGAAAAAGCTACAAGCTACTTTTATAAATAAATTGGAACATTAATGTATTGTTAGAACATATTTTGTAACAAATTGGTAAGAAAGATGCCAACACACAGAAATGTGCACAGTTTACTCGGCCAATTCCAAAAAATGCTGATGGATTTTGAAACTTGATGAAACGAGCAAATTGTAAAGCAAACATAAACTGCTGACATTACAAAATTAGAGGAGCGTGCTTGGAAAATGCTGATATCAGCCGTGAAACAAAGGCAAGCTTAGCTTACGAGCCTTTTCATGTTTTCACTTGTTTTTTTTGTGAGGTCATTTTTTCAATAGTAAGTCTTTAAGAGAGAGAACCATGACCCCAACATTGTGTTTACTCGAGGGTTAACAGGATTATTCGGAGAGATAAAACACGTCATGCGTATAAAGACACCATTTCAAAATGGTCCAATGTTCAAAATGCTTTACCAACTGGACCAGTGTGTCACTAGAGAAACAGGTTGCAAGAGGCCAAATTCTTATCCTGTCATTTAAGGGGGTTAATGTTTGACATTGGCTGCTGACGGTCAGCAAATAAAAGTCTGGGCACATCAACCTAAACAACGCTCTAGATTATGACAAACGACAATGTTTAAACCTGGGACCAAACAATTCCCTTTTTCATTCGGATTCGACTTTAAATATTCGCTCTTTCCATTCAGCAAAGAATGTAAAGCCGATGAGCTGAACATATAAAATGCAAATACATTCCACCAGCTTAGCTGAAGTGATTGAACAGGCGTGTAATTAAGTTATGACAGAAGCTTGTTGTTAGTGTTCTACAGTTAATGTTGGTCGTTGTATTTGCCGTCTGAAGATAAAAAAAAGAAATGCACTTGACGATGCTCTAATGTACAAACGTATGGCCGTGAGCATCTCACACAGCACACCAGACAAACACAACTACGACATTTATGGGAATGTTTTAGGGATAATTTGACACATAATGTGTTTCCATCACTATTTATCGCAAAATGACGTAATCAAAAATTTTAAAAATATATATTAGCTTTTTAGCTAAATTGAGGAAATATTTTCCGAATTAATTATTCTCAAATTCATTATATCCTAATGTGCGTGAAAATTCTTGGATGGAAACCCAGTTATTGAGATTAAGTGACAGGATTTCGAAAGCACAACAGCAGCACAACGTACACTGTAGACTGTCTATGCTCTAGAGAAAGACTGTTACTTTATGGCACCTCCCTCACAAGTGAAACCATCAGTGACCTTGTTTTTTTTTTTGAAAGGACACCGAATCAGAACGGCGTCCAATCAGCAGCAGCATCAGAAGTACCGAAAGGTCAAAAAGGTCAGGGAGCGAGAAGAAAAAATGGAAAAGTCTTTCGGAGTCTCACAGGACAGACTCGATGGCTTCCGGCATGGCCTCTGAGGCTTTGGTTTGGTGCGTGACGAGAGGCGAGGTCTCCTCCTCCGCCTGGACGTTGGCCACCGCCTCCACCCGGACCTCCGCCAGCTCCCTGTCCTCCTGCTGCTCCTGCTGCTTCTTCATCTCCTGCTGGTTGATGTGGTGGAGAATTCCGGCACCCAGAGCATCGCCCTCCACATTCACCACCGTGGTGGTACGATCCCTGCACACAAAGTGGACGCCAGAGGTCAGGACAGGTGAGATTCGGTCTACTTTCGGCAAACATTTGGAGTAAACAGCCACTACCGCCGATCACTTTTCTTTGTTCTGAGCTATTCGTGTTTGAGCTCTTGTTTGGAGTTACAGGTACAGTATTTCCTCATTAAGAAAACTATAAGAAAGCACTGAAACGCACTCCTTATTGGCCCCCACCAGCGAATACATGGAATCCCACTGCACAAGGCCGAGTGTCTTATCTTCATAGCTCAGATATTTTTCTTCCACAACATGAGAAAACAAACCCTGGAGTGACTTTTGATAGCCAGACTTCTGCACCACCTGTCTTGTGAAGTGTTTATGTACCTCAACTTGTTAATGTTTAACCTGCTGCTGTGCGTGTTTGTTTGCTCTACTACCGCATCGACAAATGTTAAAACAACAGGCTTTTATTTTTTCAAACTGTTTCCCTCCGTCTCCCCCTGTTGGCACAACAGTTGAGAACCCTGGTCTTGTTTCCCCAACTGTAATGTTGGCAGCGTGTGTGCTGACGTGTGTTTTCAGTCGGTTTCCACGTGGCTTTACTCACACAATCCAGTCAACAGCCAGCATGAGGGACAAGTCTTTGGTCGGCAGGCCGATGGCCTCCAGGATGATGGCGATGGTGATGATGCCGCCGGCCGGGATGCCTGCTGCGCCGACACTCGAGGCTGTGGCTGTCACCCTATGGATAATGATGAAACAATCTTAGAATTATATAGCACTACAAAGTTGACGTCTTGCTGGGAAATGTCCGAAAACATTCTTGCGTCTGTTGTCTTCTCACAGGATGGTGAAGATCTGCCCGGCGTTCAGCTCGAAATTGTTGAGCTGAGCGATGAAGACGGCAGCGATGCACTGGAATATGGCCGCCCCGTCCATGTTGACGGTGGCCCCGATGGGGAGGATGAAGCGGCTGATGCGCTTGTCCACGCCGTTGTTCTCCTCCACGCATTTTATCATGGAGGGGAGAGTCGCTGAGCTGGAGGGCGAATGCAGAGAGATAGAGCATTCTCTTTATCAGGTGAAACAAATACCATTAATAGTTGCAATTGATGAACAGACATTTCTGTTGAATATTGCAAGTGTGGCTCTACTTTGCCATTCAAACAATGTTTTGTGACGCTCTCTTTGCGAAGGACTCCTGAAGAGGCTGTACGACGCTGGCTTCATGTATTGTAGTGCAGAGTTTAAAAGCCCCAACAGTGGCCCTGAGAAGCTAAATTGTTCAATGGGCCACACAATATCAATTGCGTTGGAACAAACATACTGATTATTTTACTGATTACTAGTTTTTGGGGATGAAAATGTAAAGTATTTCTTGTCTGTGGTGCTACGGAAAAAGTAAATGTGGGGTCACTGAACTCTATTAGGGTTCACCCTTTAGAAGCACAAATGTGTTCCATAAATTTAATGGAAATCTGCTTATTATCTTATTGCAAATTTGACGGTTTGCAAGGAAAGTTTATGCACTTTGCAAAGCATGAATATCCTCTGTTCATCTTTCTTGTGTACAAATTCATCCGAAAGTAGAGCTAGCTAGAGGAAAGAGCAGGGAGCGCAAAGTAAAAGCGTTGTACTTGTTTTATTACTGTGGGCCTTAACCATAAATGTGCATTGCTGCCACTCCTAATTCAACTGAGAAGCACCTGTTTTTTTGTCTAAATCCACTCATAATTGACATTTCTATCACTGAAATGTTCATATGGGTAGCGTGTGATGTGCCAGCGTACCTGGAGCAGGTGGCAAAGGCCGTGGTGAAGGGCGTGATGAGGCCCGACAGGAAACTGAAGGGGTTCTTGCGCGTGAAGCAGAAGTAGATGAGGGGCAGGACGATGCCCCCGTGGATGACGTGGCCCAGGATTGAAGCGAAGATGTATTTCCCCAGACTGGTGACCAGAAGAACCACATCTACCATCTCTACAATCTTACTGCCCACCAGGAACATGATGCCAAAAGGGATATACCTGAGAGACGCAAGAGGTAAGCATTAACAGGGACGGAAAGCGGTTGGGATGATAACGGTAACAAATGTTCAGTACGGTCGGTGACCGCTTCATCCTGAGTATTCTAACAAAATACCATCAGATGCAGTCCAAATATACCACCATCGATACCGCTGACTTATTGGACGCGCATTGGACTCTACTCACCACATGATCCAGGACACCAGCACCATGGTGGCCTCGTTGAAAGCGTTGAAGAACCTGATGAGCTCTTCCCCCTCCTCTCCCAGCTTCCTCAGCGCCACGCCGAACACCATGGCAAATAACACCAGACCTAGGATGTTCATGCCATCTGTTTCGGTACCAACGGGCACCTAAAAAAAAAACAACACACAACAGACTGTAGGAGACGGTGAAGAGCCCTCCGGTTGGTTTAAATAAACGTGGAACTTCCACGCAGAGAGTTCAACTGTTGAATTTTGGTTTGGTAAGATGATGTATTGCTTTTTAACATGGGCATGATTTCATTGAAAAGACCGTTAAACACTGAGAGCAGCTGTCTTAAAAAACTAGCTTCTTAGCAGCTATGCAAGGTGAATTGAGGCAGTGGTGCGACATAAATGAAAGATTTTCACTATTGAATAAAACCGTCCTTGGACTTAGGAAAGCCTTTCAAAAAATAAACTGTTCGCTGTACTTAAGCACAGTGCGTCTTTGAGCTAAATGCTAACATCAGCATGCTAACAAGCACAATGCTATCGTGCTGGTGTTTTGCAGGTTTTGCAGCCTGTTTACCAGCGTGTTAGCATGCTAGCATTTGCTTATTAGCACTGAAAGTACAGCTGACGCCGATATCGTTAGTTTTTGCAGGTATTTAGTCATAAAGCAAAGTATTGGATAAATCGGAAAATGTACCTGGTGATGGCGCTATAGCAAAATTTAAGAAGATCACCCAAGAATTATCCTGTAGAGAACATCAATGTCTGTATCAAATTTCAAGGCAGTCAGTAGTCAGTACTTTCACGCTGAACCAGAAATGTCTGCCTTATGGTGGAGGCTAGAGCAAAAGTCAGGGGTCACCAAAGCCATCGTGACACATCGTCCAGGAACCATGAATGTCTTTGCGACATTTTGTGCCAATCCATCCAATGGATAGATATCCTACTCCAAATCAGGGGATAACTGAATTCCTTGGGATTAATCCTATGGGGACCATGACTGTCTGTACAAGGTTGTATTTCAATCCCTCCATTAGTTGTTTAACATATCCACTATGGTGGTGGAGTAACACATACTGTAAGCTTGGACTGGGACCTCATTTGTAGCCTTTCAGTATGGAGGTGTTGATATATCCCGCAGTAGTTTATGCAGCGCTACATAGTATGGGTGCGTAGGTGCGCAGGTCTGGGGACAGTTGAAGGATTCAGTGAACTGGATGATGGATAACAAATAAGGACAGGGACAAATTCTGAGCTCAATCCTCTTCCATTGTTCTGAGCTCTCCCACAGCTCCACCAGCTTCATCCCCTGGCACTGTGGGGGGGGGCAGACAAATACCATGGGCCAATGCCAATGCCATGATCAGATCCCCCAACTGCTCCCTCATTCTGGGTCAGTGGGGAAAAGCCATAGCCACTGGGGAGAAGTCGAGGGATTTAGAGGATTTTTTGCTGTATGTTCAAAATTGAGCAAATTAGAAGTGCAACACTTTTGATTGACTGAGCAGTTTAGAGATGGGCCTAGAGCAATGTGGAGGGACGGATTAAGAAGATCTGCAATGGGAACTGCAAATGATTGGGGATCATCTCTGATCCAACATCCAATGCATTGAATAAGCCCCATGCGGCTGCCTGGAAATCTGCAACCAGCTCTCTGCCAGGCCTCGTCCGTTCCCTGCTTAGACGGACCCATTATGTTCGTCACAGGCCCAATGGATATCCAGTGGGTCAAGCTGACCCGGGTGCTGGTCAACACTTTTTGGCCGACTGAAAACTCACCAAACTACAAAAACAGAAACAATTTTGTAAGGCTTCATGCACTTGTTTAGAGGTCGTTCCAGCTGGTGTAAAAACACACCAGACTTCTGTCCGTCCATTTAACCTGACAGTGTTACATGGAGCCAGGCTTCACGGTCAACTGTCAAACCTGTTATGTCACTAGACAAAGAAGCACTGCAAATAATGGATCAAAACTGAAATGGCACCACTGTATAATTCTGGCGAAGTACAAGTTGCTCAGTTATGACAGCTTTATCAAATTGACCGATCGGTCAATCACAAGTTAGCCACGCTCTAAACGCTCCCGTTTACAATGTTTACTGAGGTAATAAATCAAGTGAGAAGTAGAGTCATCTTCTCAAAGACTTCCGTACAATCAGACCTCCTTTTGCAACCAGAGGAGTCGCTCCCTGCTGGCCATTAGAAAGAATGCAGGTTTAAGGCACTCGTGGCACGGGGCAAAACTACTGTGTGTGTGTGTGTGTGTGTGTGTGTGTGTGTGTGTGTTTGTGTGTGTGTGTGTGTGTGTGTGTGTTGTGTGTGTGACTGTATGCATGGGATGCTTCCAGGTCATACCTTTTGATAAAGGGTTGTCCCATTGGTGTCGTTCCCTGCGGCGACCATCTTGTAGTCAGTGGCATACTGCAACATGAGGGGAAGGAAAGCTTGTGATTCATTGTGTCGGGCGGTGTTCAGTCACGCATTTTTGTCTAGTACATTGTCACGTTGTCCACGCGGGTTTATTAGTGACAACTTGTCGCGGCGGAAGACGCATTTTGGACAGAGCGCGGCTAGCTAAGCTAGGCTAAGCTAATCGCCTCCCAGCTCCGACTCCGTACTTAACCCACAGACATGGTTCTTATCTCACTTTCTGAAAGGAATTACATAAATGTATTCCCACAAAATGTCAAACCACTACATCAATTTCCATCCGAGCAGCACTTCAATTCTGTCAAGTGAACGCAGCATGCGCATAGGAGTTGATGAGCGCGTTCAGACGGAAACAACCAGGACTGCGACAATGCCCCCTCCCTGTGTTTCTTTAAAAAGCCCTCTGTAATAAAGGTTTCTGACATGTTAACAGACCCGACTTTAAATGAGGCTATAGATTCTTGAAACATACTAAGGCACTCAGAGACATACAGTACCTGATTACAGTCATACAACTAAAAAGACAGCCTTCCCCATAGGCTAAATCTTACACTTCATTTGTTTAAATGTCTGTTTAAGCATCTAGCTGCTTGTCATGTTGTGTTAATCTCCCCTCTCCTCTGCTTTCTTGGTTTAATCCACAGTTGGACCCATTCCACAGGGGCTCTGCCACAGTACAGGCTGGCTGCTGGGGGTGAATATTGAACTCTGTGACCTGGCTGCACTTTGAAACTCCATTTCCTCTCCCTGTGAGAAGTCACTGGCTTGTTTGCGAGTTTATAATCTACTTTGCCTGGTTTTAGGCGGGTTTGAGGCAAACGGTCCGGATGTGTGAGCGTGTGCGACTGCGTGTCTGTGTGCGTACTTTGCTTTTCATGTGTGCACAGCCATTGTGTATCAACGCATCCCCAAATATTGAACTTTCCTGGTTCTCATTTTAGCCTTAAGAGCCGTGATCATAATTCTAGGAAGCGGGCCGCGTTCAAGAGCAGCGAGGCGAGGTGGGTTGCTAGGCTGGCTGGAATGGAATGGTTTCGCCATGGTAACGGCTGGTCAGGGACAAGGAAAAGGAGCGTTTTGGCGAGCAGGGGAGAGCGGCGGTCTCTATTCTGAACGTCTCCTCATTAACAGGCCTTATGAGGCTCTCGGCGCCGATTTACTGCCGCTGTAAATGAACGTGGGGCAGCGTCCGCGAGGTGAAATAAATTCTGATGAACGGTGCACACAAGACACAGAAGAAAAGACTTGAACGCGGTGATCAAAAAGGGGAATTAGTGGGGAAACAAAAGTGGGGACAATGTGGTGCGGTGAGGAAATGGGACTCACAGAACGGAAAGCAGCAGCCACCAAGTTCGCTGGGAATAAATTCCTGAGAAAGAAAGACAAAGACGAGTTAGCGCAACAGAAAATGAGAGTTCTCCTGTTTGATATTTGTAATTGATGAAAAACTCTTGTAATATTTCAGCCTGGGATTTGTTAAAAAAAAACAAAAAGTAACAGCAGCTGAACCTAGATCGGTCCGTCTGAATGATCAAATATTCACAGGGTCGGTTTGTCATCACACACTTTGGCTCTTCTCCCGGGACCTTCCGTAAAGTCCAGTGATCCCTAAATTCCCTGACAGAGCAGTTGTTCTGGCACTGAGCTACTGTCTGGTTCATCTTGTATCAAAACAAATCACTGAGCTCTTTAGTAGGATTAGATATTCCTGGACGTTTCACTGTATTCATTTACAGTTACTGTGTTTTTCCCAGCCTTTTCTCCTAAAAATCACCTTCCCATACAGCGAAATTGCGTAATGAACTACGTTTTGAGTGTAAAGTATTTTCTTGTGGATTACGTTTTCTTGTGATGTATCAGAAGTCCATGTCGAGAGGAGATGAGGGTGGTGGATGGGTCATAAAACACAGGTTTTCATGATACAATATTGTTTGTGTCCGATGTGAGTACTTTTATTGGTTAAACCTAACCAAGTAGTTCTTTACCTAACACTAGCCAAGTCATTTTGTAGCGTTTTTTGGTTTTGGTTTCAAGTCAACTTGCAATGTTAAAAAACGTGTTTCAAACTGTGACTGTAATCCGGGAGGAAAATAAGTTTCAGTCGAAACTTAAATGCGGTTTCGTTGTATGGGAACATCATGTTGTAGGAGACAGGGATGTTTGGTTCTGCTCGTTCAGGAGTTTAAAGACTTCTATATATTCTGGATATTAACACAAAAAAAAAAAAGTTCATACACAGACAGTTGTCTCTCTCATCATTCATGAAGTCAAGTCAGCCAAATACTTTGAACATAACATAATTCATTTACCGTTTGTGACTCCCCAAACAAGAAAAGAAAACCAAAATGTTTGATAATTGATTTCTTTTGCAAACAGAGTTTCTCTCGTGGGATTGCATATTATAAGGAGTAATCTAATAGAATCTACTGCAAAATTGCAACTTTGACTCTTTGAAATTTTGAAAAATTAGAAATTTTGTTTTGCCACAATTGGTGTATTTGGTGTCTATACACCCACAGAGGTTTTATGCCTGCACTCTTACGCTATAACAAATGACAGATCAGGTTATTGACTATTGCCAAGACATGAAAACACAGTGTTGAGGGCGTGAAGCAGTTGTACCAAAGGTGAAGATTAACAAAGCTGCATTGCTGAAACAGGATACCGCTGCATGCATTTTAGTTTAGCGTGTCAGCGTGCTAACTGTTGCTAATTAGCACTTTTGTTGTCAAGCCATTTGACTAGAAAACCCCAAACGTCTTGAGGAAAAGTCAGGAGATTGCTAATATCAGTTTTCTTAATCCTTTGTGGAGCATGAAGAGATTTTTAATCTCAATGGGACTTTCCTGGTTAAATAAAGGTTTAAATTTAAAAAAAAAAATTTAAAAAATGAATGTCTGTATAACATTTCCTGGCAATCCATCAATTGAGATATTTCAGGACCAAAGTAAGAGACCTACAAAATAAAATAAATGATTTGGGACCTTTAAGCAATCATCATTTTATAAATCCATAAAGAAAACCTTCTCCTTGTCATTTGTTCCGTTAAGGCACCGAGCTGAGTTTATTTTCACTACTGTAAAATAAGCATACAGGGATTACTGGAAGCCTGCAGGTCTTTTCCATGTATTAGTGTGTTTGTTGTAACTTTATCCACTGTGGCCACACTGTATTGTGCAAAGAAATACAGACTTTGCTCTCATCTATTCCCATGGCCAGACCACAGCCAAGCAATTCAGTCCACAACCCCATGACCCCTGTCAGCTCTGCCTTCAAACCAGGGCCAAATGCTTGCTTCAGCTGTTAAACATGGCAGCCACACTGGCCGCTCTGGCAGGTAGCCGTGATACCATCATTTCTTTGTTTCATAATTCAAATGTAATTGTTTGGTTAGATTCTTGCACCCACACCAGGTTTTCCTACTCGTCTTCTCTCCGTGGGGGCAGTCGGGTTTCCCTCTGTCACATGAGCGAGGTGAGGATGTGGATTAACTCTGGGAAACCAGAGCAGAGAGCTGGCAGGCTTTTCCCACCGGGAGCCCCACTGCCTCCTCTCTGCGGACTGATTTTTTTCAAAAGCTGTTACATAACAACTTGATTTCCTAATTGATTGACGCCAAACATTGGCTCCTTTTAATTAAAGGCAGCAGAAGCGGGTTATCCAGCTAATGTGGTCAGGAGTGACTCTGACCACATTAGCGGTGGCTCTATGCATTCTGAGTCAAACACTTACTGCAACCGTTTAGGAGTTTTCTCTAATAGCTGGACATATGTCCCCAAGTTAAGATTAATTCTGCAGTAAGATATGTATTGTCATATATGAACATAATATTTTTCCATAACTAGAATTTGATCCTTCTCTAGCTATTGAAATGTTTTTTCTTTATTGTTAGCAAAGAGAAAAACAGCGTTTATTAAATTGTTTTACCTTTTTTTAACCATGATTGTGACACGTTTCATCATACGGTTTGTACGATATCTTACGAAAAGTTATTTGTTATTTTTCATGCGTTCCCCTACAAATGTCTGGCATCATGAGCAATCAGTGCGTCCCTGCAGTGCAGAACCTGTTGAGGCAACCAAACTGCTTGGTTACGTTGAGGAACACAGCGTGGTTTTGGTTAAAGTAAGAACGGTTGTTATGTCAAATAAGTATGTTTGTTGCGTAACTATGTAACTGGCATTAGTGAAGAAAATAAGTTACGTAACGAACAGCTGTCTCCTGGGTGAAAGTCCTGTGTTTGGGTTCAAATGAATGTGATCGTTAGTTAAAATAAGTATGTTTCTTACGAAACTACGTAACTGGCATTCGTTGAGGACGTAGGTTACTTAACGAACAGTGGTCTCCTGGGTGAAAGTCCTGTGTTTGGGTCAAGTTTAGGATGTAACTTACATAACAAACAATGACGAACAGCAGTCTCCTGGGTGAAAGTCCTGTGTTCGCGTTGAAATGTGTTTGTTACGTAAAATGTTTTATCTTTGTTACGTAGCTAAAGGAACTGGCATTAGTTCAGTAAGTAAGTTACCTAACAAAAGTAAAAATAAAATACGTCACTGATGACTTTTGGTTGGCTGGGCCCGAACAGTGATCTCTTGGGGCGAAAGTCCTGAATTTGTTTCACCCATCCACCCCGACGTCCTCCCTACGCTGACTTTGCCGCTCTTTAAACTACACAACCTGACCCCCTTAAAGGAAGCTCACAATTACGTTGGTTAGAAACAAATTACAGTGGATGAGGACAGCCTGGCTTCATTTGTCCAATGATGAAAATACTTCTTGCAAATCAAAAGTCACTGTTTGTTTAAAAAAATGTTCTCCATCACTGGCAGGGAATGTGTGTCTGGTATGAGAGTGGATCTTTTATTGCGGAGTTTGTGTGCAGTGTTTACCGTCGATGTAGTTTTGTGTTTTGTTTAAATAAGTCAATTCAATACAAATACATGTTTTTAAATTTGAGATCAGTTGTTTAAGATCATGAAGAAATTAGATAGCTGTGGGAAGATTTTTTTTAAAAGAATAGAGTTTAGCTTGGAATAATGTTTACGTTTTTTTTTTTCCTTTTTTCTCCAGTTCATATAAAAGCTCAATTCTAGGGATTCTGAGACCCGTTTGTCCAAGAAATGAGAGTGTGTTGACAGAGGAATCCTACAACTCTCACAGGGAAAAGGAGCAACTGATAAAGACAATATTTGGACTCGTCCAGGAAGCTCTATAATCCGAGGCTCCGCCAAGGTTCAACACTTCCATGCCCTGACTGGTATTTCTAACCTCAGTGGATGAAAATGATCTTAAAAACCCCAAACTATCAGTGCAAATTCATCAGCATTGAGCATAAGAGTTCAGAATCCTGTGCTGGTCTAACCCTTCCTGGAATGTTTTGAGCAACTCGTCAGCAGTACAAATATAAGACTGTGAAATACAATCAGCCTGTCCACCTGCTATTGTGATAAGGGAGGAATGCTGACCGCAGCAGACAGTGTTCAGTTCGTGCCACACGGTGCTGCTGGGGTTTTATCCCTCCACCTCTTTCCCCTTCCTCAAAATACACTCCGCTCGTTCAACAGCTGCCAGCGTTCCCTCACACACTCCGTAGGAGCTCCTCCTGGACAGGCTTCCAGGACAAGCCAGTAGCTGGGAGTTTCTGGACAGGAAAAAAAACAAAAACGTGGTTGTCCACCTATACCCTGCTCCTAAAAGTAGAAAGCTGCCACTTGAACACAGTCAAAAACAGCATTGCCTTAAGCTGCATGCTGGACTCAGTGGTGAGAGACGTACTCGGGTTAGTTTACTTGAGTAAAAGTACGACAAGTACAAATACCTCAAATTGTGTTAATGAGTTACTTTGCGCCGCTGACTGAGCTGCATGTGGTGGAAAGGATTGGAGTATGAAGAAAATCAAAAATCACAATATTTTTGACCAGCTACCTCCAGTATTGTGACGATGTTGTCGGGTTGACCGATGCTGCTTTCATAAACTAATTGAACAATGAGATTTTTGATAAATAATCATCAGTAATGTGGGTATAATAACTGAGTGAATAAAAGGTCAATAATAGCACAGCTGGAACAGTCTGGTGAGTTCAGAAAATAACACGACTTAACTGTAGAGCAGCTTTTAAAACCAGGAAAAGACGTCACCTATGCGATATTACAATATCCAACACTCAGACGATACTTAGTCTCGTATCACGATGTCAATATAATATCAACGTATTGCCCGGCTGTAGTTCAGGGGGTCATGAACGCTGGAAAGGAGTCTGTGATGAAGGGCTGATCGTTCATGCAACTAAATCAATCATAACAAGCACATCCGAACTCCAATTTATCAGAAGAAATATATTGTTTTGCACTTGTTGCGTGTTGGAGAACTAAAAAAAAAAAGAAGCAAAACGCTCTCTACAGAGCCAGTGTTCGGTTTGTCTGTTATGGGCTAAAAACATGGCAATGCAACATGGCAACGCAACATGGCAATGCAACATGGTTGACTCTGTGAAGAGGACCCGCCCAGTAGATTTGAAGGGCTCATTCTAAGATAACGAGAACATAACATTCTGCAGTTTCAGGTTATTATACACGAATGAAATCGTAGTTATGAATATTATATTAAATAATGTCAATAAATCCCCATAAATTCTATACGGGCTGTTCCTTTCATCGATTTAAAAAACGTGATGGATCGCATAGTATTTTGATAATTGATTAATTGAGTAGGGTCATTTTTGGAGATTTTTTTCTTTCTTTCTTTCTTTTTTATATAATTTTCTTATATTAAAGGACGAAAAATCGATTAATCGAGAGAGAAAAAACTACAGTTTAATCGATAATAAAAAAGAATCGTTAGCGGCAGAGCTACTCGTGATGCCGTTATGGAGAGATGGAGAGAGAGGAATTAGAGACACGTGGATTACAGATGTTGCCTGACTAGTGAGCGCGTGAACGGCTGTGATCCACTCTGAACACAACTTTTTATTATTATTTTTTTTTTTGTAACGATCGAGTGACAGTGACACTGAGTTCTGACCGAACGAACATCACCATTCAGTGGCGGGTTTCTTTCTTTTCCAGAACAGCTACGGGCTACGCTGACCTGCTCTGCGATGCCACACAAGTCAAATCGAGTAAGTTTGGGAGCGTGTGCGCGCGCACCCCCTCGGACGACTCCATGCCGCTCGTCTGTGTAAAACCGGCACCCCCCCCCCCCCAAAAAAAAAAAAAAAAACTACTAGAATATCCCACCAGATCTGCTTCTTACTCTCTGATTCATAACATAGTTATAAATGATTCGTGTTGCCACAGTATACCTGGCCAGATCCAAAAACGAGTCGACGGTCTCCTTGTCGCTGCTGACGGTCTCCAGCCCCAGGCTCAGGGACCCGGCGCCCACACCGGGCTTGATGATGAAGGCCAGCGCCACCCCGATCCCCGAGGCGATCAGCGTGGTCACCAGGAAGTAGGCGACCGCGATGCCCCCCAGTTTGCCCAGGGAGCGGGTGTCCAGGCTGGCGGCGCCGGACACGAGGCTGCAGACGACCAGCGGCAGGATGATCATCTTCAGCATCCGCAGGAGCATCTCGCCGGGGAAGGCGAAGTAGGTCATCTGCGCCTTGGTGAGGTTCATGCTGCGGACCAGCATGCCGAGCCCGACGCCCACCAGCACGCCGGACACCGTCATGATCACCAGCAGGTTCTTCCTCAGGAACTCCGTCAGCTTCTGCACGCAGCTCCTCCGCGCGCCCCGCTCCACGACCCGGTCGGTGGACGCCGAGCTGGGCACCGCGTGCCCGTTGATCTCGCTCTTTTTCTCCATTTTTTTTCCTTCTTCTTTTGTTTAAATTTGAATTTCTCTTCAGAATAGCAGCGTTGGGAGTCGGAGTTCCGAGGCACAGCGTGGGTTGGACGCACACACACGTTTGACACACACTGTGGGGAAGGCTGGTCCGGCGTGAAAGGCTGAGGGAAGCGGGGAGCCAATGGAGAGCGAGCGACGACACGGGCAGCGTGTGGAACATGCGCACAAAACGCGGCGCTTCTACCGAGAGCAAATGATGCAAGAGTAGAGGAGATTGCCAGGGGTCTCCGGCAATGTGGCCCACTTCTGAATAAAGGTGAGGATTCAAACAGCAGAAGAAGACTTCCCAAACAGCTGACCGTTCTCTTCATTCTCTCTGCCCAAATTAAGAATGTACATATTTAAAAAGAAATCTATGATATGCTACACTATCTCAGTTACCAAATGCATAAGAGTAATAAGGATTTTTTTCCCCACCCATGTGTATTCCTGGAATATCCTGCAGCTATATTTTCAACATAAAAGACTCATTTTCTTGTGTACATGTTCTGTTTCAGTGAAAGATGAGTCTGTTCTCTCGGCCTACTTCATGCAGCTGGGCCATTCACTTCAGTGCGGGTCTTTATAGCAGCCATCCGATCACACAATAACCCCGCCATGATGGTGTGCGAGAATACAAAGACCGTCAATCAAACACACGATTCACCCAGTTTGATTCACAGATTCTTGCACTTTCACAGCAGTCCCAGCGAGAGGAGGGTTGGCCTCCATTGTCATGGTCCGCAGAGAAGGGATGGAAGCAGGGGGCTGTCAGCACCACGGCCAGCGCTCTGGGCCTCCTAGAGGCCGCTGTTGCTCGCCCCTTTCCACCTTTTTCTTTTCTTTTCTTTTTTGGGGGGGGGGGGGGGGGGGGTGGAATAGTTTTATCTTTAGAGAGTTAAAACAAAAAAAAAGACTCTCCTCTTCTCTGAGGTGTAAGGGCGGATGAATACATAGCACGATGGAATTGAGATTTGTCCACATGGATTCGTGTGAGTCCTCGTTGCACCTCTGGTCTTTAACCAGGAGATGGCGCTGTGATAAAGCGAGTGCGCCAGCGTGTTCACTCAGCAGACAAAAAGGTCAGGTCTTTGCGACAATAAACCTCCGGCTCTGCTGGAAAGGTTTTTTAATCTACTTATTTCTTGCATCTGTCTTTTATATTTTGTGATATACTTTTATTTATTATTGTTATTAATTATTATTGTTGTTATTATTATTAAACACATGTATAAACCCAGAGTTTAGAAATTGAGCTTAAATGTGAATTATATATCTATTGGGTGTGTTTTCTCAAAACCAGTGGTGGGCCGTGTGTTCCATACCTGGGCCTCCAGTGCTGTCCTACTACAGTTGAACCACCTCCTGATAACCTCATTATGACGGGATACTTCGTCATTAACGGGGAATGCATAAAGTCAAAATCAATGTAATTAACACGACAAGAACAAACTCACAAGAACCAGTCACATATATGTATATGACAACAAAGCAGGTAGAATAACATAAAACCCAAATAACACGATTCAACAGGCCTCTGCACATTCCAGCAAAACTGCGGCGCTAAGACCACACACTCAAGAGCACCATTTAAATATGATTCACATCAGAGGGAACAATATTAACCATATCATAAAAACGACATCATAGAAACATTAACGCGGTAGTAACGCTACTGCAGATGTAAAAGAAACAAAAGCAGTTCACTTACCAAAGCTGCTGTTCACTTAAAGACAAAGTCCATCCTCCTTTCTTTGATTACACAGAGTTCAATGCCACGGTTGTACAGAACATCGGTGCGGTTCAGTTCCAGCAAGAGGTCCTTCTCCAGTCATGGACACCAGTGATGACAGTCGAGTCTCCCCAGTTGTATTTCTTGAATATGTTTTAATGCGTTTGAGGGCTGAAGATGTCCGCTCCACAGAGGCAGCAGATATTGGGATGGTCACCGCCAAAACGCTAAAAATGTAATGTCAGGTAAAAACGTCTTATATTTCTGTAAACTTGAACTCTTATTACTACAAAGTTCTGCTAGCTAGTTTCACAACGGTCACGTTAGCCCACTGACCAATCAAGCCGCACGTTAATGATGACGCACATGTAGACCAGCTAGAAGCTCTGGCTGATTGGCTTTTGTTGATTTTTGGGGCTCCATGTCTTTCACCCACTTTCTATCAAAATATATCAGGAATACAAATAATAAGTGGGAAAATTGAAGTTTTTGGTTTAAAATCATCATTTCATAAAAAGAACAACTGCCATGTTTTAATCATCTACCTGCCATAAACGCCACATGGACACAATAAAGCGAGAAGCAGATCAAACAGCCCTCTGTCTCTCTGCCTCTGTTGCTGACGGTCTGCTGTCTTGTCCTCGGTGACCTTAGCTTGCGCTGTTGCTAAGTTAAAATAAACTTTCCCCTTCCTCAACCAATAGAGACGGATTGTCCCGTCCCCCCTTCCCCTCACAGCTGCGCGGCCTGAATGCTGGAAATAAACCACCGGCCTGCGGATCAGGAGTCACGGCTGTTTGACGGTGGCCAATGTCGGCACCGTGCCGCCGTAAACTATGAAAACAGAGAGACAGGCTGAGCAATGGAGACTACTGAGCTGTTACCCAGAGACACACAGTATCCAGGGCAAAGAAGACACAGTCAGTGCATCAAGCTGGTACCAACACTTGATTCAAAATCAAATGTGATCCCATCCACGTCTGTGATGATGGATAGGAAGCACTGCAAAACACTGACATTGAGGTGGCAACGACCTGTTCCGTCCGTCTTTTCGTCTTAAACAACCAAAAATCTTCAAGAAATCTTTCCTAAAACAACCGTAAAGCTTTGTGTGAAATCCAATTTCACATCTTTCCCATGCAAAATGTAGTTATAGTCTGAAATGTACAGAACGTGGTGCTGTTGCATTATCTGTTTAGGTCTGATCGTGTGGAGCACCACAGGAGCTATGGTTGGATCTATCATTGGTTTTCAGAGGAAGAGTTGGTGATAACAGTCGGTACCGAGTCATTGCAACCCCTCGGCCAATAGGATAATACAACACAAAAAGAAGGCGTATTCAGGAAGTCCAGGGAACCGTGAAGATGAAACACCTGGTCACTTGGTAGCATGTGTGAAGAAACATCCAAAGAACCCAAGAGACAAGATTATCCCATGGCACAGCGCCTTGTGACTGATCAAATATTTTAGAGCTTATAGAGAATGAGTCCTAAAACTAGGAGATGAGTCAGCATTTTTGCCAGTTCCCTCGTCTCAAAGTCAGCTTTTTTTTAATGGGTTGTTGGTTAGATTCCAGAAATAAGGTCTGTGGTTAACACATAAGAGATTTTAACGTTTAGTCCTATGACATAAAATAGATCAGTAAATATTATTTTGAAGCTTTTACGTGAGTCTTAAAACAGGCAGTTGCTAACAAGCAGCGAAATGAATCTACAAACGGTAAAAACAACAACCACTACACGCCTTTAAGCTTCGTGGCGGTGGCGTGAAGTCATGTGACCGCGGTGTAGTTTGTTTATGGCCTAACGTTAGCGTTTTTGCTTCTGCCGATCGTATTCCCGTTTTTCAAAATCATAGAAGTGGTGTTCATGTGCGAAGATTATCTCGCTGAACAAAACGTGTGAGAATCATAAAACGATCCTAAACCCAAAATCCAAAGAAAAAGTTCAGCGACTTCCTATTGGACTATAAAAAAACCATCCCTGCAACACTCTGCTGTCAGAGGTGGTGAACAAACGGATGCTTTAGTCTACCGGGTTTGACTGAATGAATAGATTAGACACCTTCAGAAAAAAACCCACACAATTCCTAATTTTGATATTTTTTTTTGTTATGTTAATTATATACATATTTTGACATCGTCGTGATAAAATTCTCAACTTTGTTCCCCTGCTTGGTGTTTCCGAAGCTTTCAGCCACATTACGCATGACTCCATTACCTTTCACTTTTTTCGCGGTCAAAGTTGAAGAAAAGCTTTTATCCGCCCTTCAAAATAATATGAAATACAACTGGCGCCAGTAAACATTTGACATTTTGTGGCATAAAAAGGAAGGAAGGTTCGGCATGACCCAAGTACGGACGGGACTTTTCGGTCAACCGGTGAAAGCTTTTTCAACCGTGTGAAGTGGTTGAAAGCTCCGGAGTGGACCTTGAGTCGAGATTATTTTCTCAAAGTGGTCAAAACATCAATTGTGTAAATATGAAGCTCAATGTGTTTCTGTGCGTGCATATGAAAGAACAAGACCGTACACAATATCAGAAAGGACACAAAACAGGCATCCGCTCTTGTTACAGTTTATTGTATATATATATATATTTATATATATATATATAAAACTACAAAAGTAAGACTGTTTCAAATTCATAGACAGCTGACCATTTATCTCGTATACTATATATATATGTGTGTATATATAGACATAAATATACACACACATACATATATATATATATATATATATATGTGTTTATTATCTACAGTCCACATTTGGATCCCAATACAGTGATCAGCTGATAGTTTCTCTCTGTGTGTATTGCATAGAAAAAGGCACAGCTCTGAGGTCTGTGTAAAATACAGCCTTCGCAGAGGAAATGGGCCTCGCTCGGCGACTCGAACCGCCGCATGCTCCGCACAGCGCTGAAGAGGCTCGGTAACAAACACTGATCGACAAAAACAAAAAGAAGAAGAAGAAGAAGAAGCCTCAGGAGCTTGAATGTTGTTCATACTATGTACATTACTTTTGGCATTGAAGCGTCTGTGACAGGCTTTGGAGTCGTTGACATCGGAGTATTGCTGCATGAACTGTTCGCCTTCACAACTGGAAACAAAACGGTGAACAAAAATAGTACAAAAAAAGGTGTAAAAAGTCGTGGCCGCCACCCCACAAGAAGGACAAAGCAACAAACAAACATAAAAAAGATGATATAACTAACTATGTATATATTCATATATAAAGATATATATAGACATATATCTGTAAACCTCTATATACATATATATATAGATGTATATACATCTATATATATACATATATATAATATATATAAAAATGGCTTTCACCCATAATTCCATACTCAGATACATTCCTATCTGATACATTCCTACCACACATTCTGTACACACATTTACAATCCAAATGTTCACTTCACATCAAAAATAAATATATTTACACAGAGAAGAAAAAAAACAATATGAATAAATAACTTCATTGACAAAAAAAACCAAAAAAAAAAAAACCAAGCACTCCAAAATTCAAACAATAAACGAGACAGAGTCGTCTGCAAACTGTATTAGTCGGTGCCGTTATCTGCTCAGCTCACACTCGCCCTTCAATTCTGTGTGAATGCAGTTGGTTTGTATGCTAGTTGAGGTCAAATGCATGCTGGGAAACTAATGATCTTCCGCCGGAACACGTTTTGACACCGCCCCGACCTCACTGCTGTCGGCTAACACAGTACGATGAGTCAGACGGAACACTTTCCACCAGCTGGGACCTCTGCTAGAAAAAAAGTAGATCAACAGACACAGACGTGTTTCGGGTTAATTGCGTAATTTAAAAAAGGGGAAAATCCACCCTGTTGCATTTCTGCACCACCGTCCATCTGCGGCGTCTTTCTGTGTGTCAACATCATTACTATGAAGTGATCGGGCTTAACGTGTGACGCTCCCCTTGTTTCTACGGAGCGTTTTAGCTTCTCTTAGCTCATTGTTTTGGTGGTCTCTCCCACGACTCTGCTTCTATCTGCAGCAGGCTGTAATCGGTGAAAAGGTGCCGAAAAACCCACAACACTAAATTTGCAGAGCATATTAGCAAATATGCACCCCCAAAACAAAACGATGAATGCAGCTTTAAACACCAAACAGAGTGCTTTTGAAAAGTCACCATTTTGTATTGATTTTTCAGTTACAGAGTGAGGAGGGGGCAGAATCCAATTCCACCAAAAGGAGCCGCGAGATGATTTACGACACGTCACCACACACAAAGTGCCGAATGAGATTGAACATTAATGATCGGTGATGCGTTAAAGTACCCCAGAGGTGGATTATTCCTTTAAAGTTTGAAGCTATTAGCTAAAACGTCATTGCGTTGTCTGACTGCATCGCCTCCAGAAAACACGCCATGTATCTGTCCCGTCACTGGTGAATAGAAAAGGATGGCAGGTTTGTGATTGGCCGATGCCCGCGTCTGCAACTACCTGTCATATTACAACAATCCCGGAGCCGTCGTGTTGGTCTCCTTCAGAAGGGGCGGTGTGCAAATCATGTGACACTGCTGCGAACAATACAATAAATGAATCCTTTTAAATGCTGTGGATCGGCCTCTACTGCAAGTCGTGTCCCTTTTTAACACGGAACACCACAGTTAATAGTCACATCTGTCGCATGGGGACAGTCGTATTAAAAATGATCAAACATAAATAGCGACTTACTTTTAAAAAGGGAAATTTGTGTAAACAGGACTATTCCTAACTTCAATAAATAGCATATAACGGTGGACATTTGAGGGATAAACTGAGTATTTCTATTCTCTTTAAAACTGTGTGTGTGTGTGTGTGTGTGTGTGTGTGTGTGTGTGTGTGTGTGTGTGTGTGTGTGTGTGTGTGTGTGTGTGTGTGTGTGTGTGGTCTACTGGCTAAGGTTCTCATCTTGGATGCCGTACTTTTTGTGCCACAAATTTGTTTGTTGTTTTGAGTCTTTTGCATGGTTGCGGTATCAGGTTAACATTGTGGTTTGTGTTTTCTCACATTCAAATCACTAACAATCGTACAAAACCCACATTCCAACAGCTGTTCTGGAGCCAGATCTAGCCCTCCCTCTGCCGTACGTGCTGAGCTCGGCGTCAGAACTGTGCGGCACAACGCACAGAAGTGAGCCCAACCCTGAGATCCTATTGCCAACACAAGTAAACATACTGTGTGTGTGTGTGTGTGTGTGTGTGTGTGTGTGTGTGTGTGTGTGTGTGTGTGTAATACTGCGCTGTAATTTGTCTGTCACTCATGTTGCTAATTCTGTCGAAGCCAAACCAAAACAATTCAGTTTTCTTTGTGTGATTCTGAGAAATTCAATGCGATCGTTGTTCGTCTTGGGGCCTATAGAGTCTCTGCTGAGCTTTGGACCTTTTCAGATCGTCTGCATTCGACTGGGAGGCGAAGAGCTGGTGGTGGTGGTGGTGGTGGCGCGACCCGCCGCTTCCAATGTAAACATGTCGAGCCCCACTGTGGGTGTGGCTCATTTGAATTTGCGCTGTGACTGAAGCACGATAACTAGCACGTAGTTTGGGCTCATGTAAAACAGCATCCAGCACAGTTACATGTGCCTGACAACAAGGAAGGGGAGAAACGGTCCTGAAATGAGTTGATAGACGCGACGTGTGGCCGGGTGGTTTTAGAGCTGTTCCCAAAGCGTGGTTATATATATTATATAACATGTAATGCAGCACACTGGTAAAACAATGGAGTCACCGTTAAATACTTTTCTGATGCTCGCTTTACACACATAAAACATAACCTCTGTAATAATAATAGTTTTTGATCATGAGAAATTACCTTACTTATTAATAGTTGAACACGATACAATAAATTAAAAAAAAAGAAAAAGTGAGAAGAACTAGAAAAGAAAAAAGACAAATACCGTAAAAACAGGAATTGAAGAAGTGGTCATTTTGAAAGGCACTCGTCTGCTAAAAAGCCATGAATTCAGTGTGTGTGTGTGTGTGTGTGTGTGTGTGTGTGTGTGTGTGTGTGTGATGTAAGTTCACTTGTATAACTATACCTGTGAGGAGTAGATGTCCTCACAAGAATAGAATGATTGCAAAGATCCCCCAGAATGAGGAAAATCTGCCGGTCCTCAAAGTTTTCTATTTACAGTTACTTCCCAGGGTTAAGGCTTAGGTTCAGGTTAAAGATTAAAACTAAGTTTAAAATCAGGATCAGGGAATGAATTGGAGGTCCTCACAAGTATAGGAATACAAACCTGTGTGTGTGTGTGTGTGTGTGTGTGTGTGTGTGTGTGTGTGTCTTTGTTTCCCGGTTACTTCATTTCCATATTTGGAAAGGCGAGCACAGTGCATGCACAGTGTTGTGTAGTAGTAGTTGTCATAGTAGTACTAATTGACATCACCATCGATGTTTACAATTACCGACCTTTGAAGAGAGTTTAAAAAAACATAAAAAAACAACCAGGAAACCCCCCCAAGTGTTCATTCCAGTCTGTCTCATATTAAACCGTCTATGTGGTTCTGGTTTCCGCCAGTCACGAACCCACCAACACCTCCATGATGTGGTCCAGTTCTGTCAGATCTATTTTGAAAGGCTGATTGGCTGAGACCTGGGGGGCGGGGCCGCTGTACGGCGACGCCAGCGATTTGAGGAGGTCGTCCGCCGTGACCACGGGCGGCAGCTTGGTGAGGCCGCCGCCTGCCGCCGCGCCCACGGCCCCCGCTGTCGTACAGGGGTCAAAGTCATACATGGACGTGTCGATGTCGGCGAACAGGACGTCGTCCAGCGCCAAGTCTGAGAGAAACCCCGAGGGGGAGGAGGGCGAGGAGGAAGAGGAGGAAATGTCTACTAGGCCACCAGGGGGCAGAGCGGGCAGAGTGTCCATCGGCCGGAGCTCGGCGCAGCGGGCTTCCGCTAGCAAGACGCCAGCTGCCTCTGGTTTAGCACCCGCGGTCTTGCAGTCTCGGAGTGCGCCCGCTGGCGATGGGGAGAGGGATGCTAGGTGGGGGGGCTGGGAGAGTGGCGTGGGCGCTGGGGAGGTAGTCACGGTCGTAGTATTAGCTGCTGCTGTCCTTGTTATGGCTGTGGGAGGACCCAACTCTATGTCACTCAGAGCGGAGGGGAGACCGTCGTTGGACGAGGCGGGCGCGGGGACCCTGGGGGATGCCGGGCTCAGAAGTGCCGAAGGTAACGGAGGAGGCTGCGCCGGGGGAGGCGACAGAGGAGGAGTGGGCGGGGATGGAGTACAAAAGGCCGAATCTCCACCATCCTCCTCCAGTAATGAGGCCGGGGTCAGGCAGGATTCCAGAGGGGCGGGGCAGGCCTGGGATGCCAGGCCGTTGGGAGGCACCATTGGGTGGGGCGAAGGCGGCGGGACGATTGCCGGCATCAGCAGCGCTGATGGCTGGGGCGCCTGCGCCGCCGCGGACAGAACGCCAAAAGAGGGCGGAGCCTCGCGGAAACCCTCGTCCATGGGGTCGTCGGGCGGCGGCGAGGGCGGCAGCAGCAGCGGCCGCAGGGAGCCCTCCTGCTTGAGTTCGTCCTGGATGCGCCGCAGCATGTTGTTGATGAGGACGCGGCGCTCCAGGCTGGGCTCGCCGAGCGGCCGCTGGCTGTACAGCTTCATCAGGGAGATGTTGAAGATGGTCTGCCGCTGCAGGGTGTACGACACCTTGGACAGGCCCTCCGGCACGACGCCTAGTCCCCCTCCCGCCACCGGCACCTCCAGCGTTTTGCCTTCCAGCCCCTCTTCATCCTCGTCCAGCTTCCGCTTCGCACCTTTACCGAACATATATCTGGAAAACACAAGACCAGAGGGACGGGGGAGATGAGTTCATCTGTCAATCGTCAATAACGTAACAAGGCAAGAAACACGTGACGGTGAGCTTCTTCAGACGATTATGTCGTTTTGTTTTTATAAAATGTTAGATGGAAGTAAGAGATGTCCCCTCACAATTTCCCAGAGCTGTTATGGGACATTCAATTTGTCGCAATCAACCAATTAATGAATTAATCCACTCATCATGATGGATCACACAAAATGAAGGACTTCAGTCACGTCACCTTTTACTGATTTATGATTGTAGCACCCTTCTTGGGCCATAGGGGTTGAATGTACCCCCCCCAACCGGGTATATCCAAAAATAAGAGAAATGGTGAGAAGTTTGTGAAAATTAAAATCCAGGCTTCATAAATGCAATTTATTCCATGACTACACTACTCGTATTTCTAAATTGGGGACATTTGACATACTGTTCTGATATTGCAAAAAAAGTACAAGTGGTCAATGGTTTTTTTTTTGGTATGTTGATTGAAATCCAACAGCAGCACTAGATCTCAGCATTAGATTACCATTGTCATAGCACATCTCACCAGTGAAGTTTGCAGACTGAAGCCCAGCAGCTTAACTGTGGCGATTCAAAAAGCTGCTTAAATGCAATGCGCTTACTGCAACAGTGGATATAAAAAAAAAAAATAAAAAAAAAAAACATACATTGAAACCAAGAGCAGCTGCAAAGGGAGCCTCGCCGCTGCAGCCCAGCACACACGCACACATACGAGTTATGTAATAGCAGCATTCCCCCCCGCTGTACAGCAGGATCATAGGCCAGATTTGAAGCCCCCCCCCCCATATTAGAAGAGCACATTGAGTTACTTGTACCACTTTCAGACGGCACGCGTGTTCGACCCGCATCAAGACAGCTGCCAACCTCTCCAGGCTACAGGGTGGTTTGCAACACAATTACATCCAGTAATTTACATGATACAATTCACATATTAGTTTCACCTCTATCTGTTTATCTCTCTTTCCTTCTCTCTCTCTCTCTCTCTCTCTCTTTTGTCGGAATCATTGAATTCATTTCAATTCCCGGCAGCAAACGCCAGTTCATCAGAGCTGGGTGGCTTTGAAGCAACGGGGCATTCCCTGAACATACTGTACACATTCCAGCAGCTGAACAGATCTCCGGCTAATCAAACTCTCTGATGGGACATTATTGGTGCAACAGAGAAAAGGCAGCAGAGAGACGGACGGGAAAAAAGAAAAGAAAGGAAAAGAAAGAAAACAGGAATCGCTGCAGTGTGTTTGACTGTAATCCAGGCTGACAGGCTCATGCAGCCAGTTGCTGTCTGCACACACACACACACACACACACACACACACGTACGCACGCACGCACAGGAAGTGTGTGCTGCAGGCCCAGTCACCACGACCGGTTGGTTGCCATGACAAACAGAGTCAGCTGGGAATTCACCCAGAGAGATGACAAAGAATGAGATGGGGGAGAGGAGGAGGAGGAGGAGGAGGAGGTGTGCCGCGGGGGGGTGGGGGGGGAGGAAGGAAGAGGAGGAAGACGAGGAGGAAGTAGAGGAGTCTTGAGAGACTGGTCTGGAAAAGGTGGGATTAGAATGATCAACTTTGCAACCTATCTATCAAAACTACCGCTGAGGTCTCTGAGCTCTTCGTTAGTTCTGTTGGCTGCACACATTCACATTTCACTGATGTTAGTGGATGTAAAAAAACTAAAAACAATCTTTCACCATTTGATTTTCCTCAAGATCGTTCTGTGTTAGCAAGTTAGCTTTAACGGCTATGTTATGCTCAATGGTAACCGTCACAGACCAGATGTTGACTTTGGGTCAGACTGTTGAGTGATGAGGAATGTATATCCTGTTTGAAGTTAAACCTGAACAGTTTAAAAAGGTAGATTAATGAGGTTCTGGTTGGTGTACTTTTTAATAGAGCCAGTCTAGCTGTAGCCCCCCTCCCGCTTCCCAGTCATTATGCTAAGCTAAGCTAACCATCTCCTAGCCTTAGATCCATAGCTGTGGTATTGGTCTTCTCATCTAACTCTAGGCAAGATAGCAAACCTATCCCCCAAAATGTGCTATATACAAGATTGGGAGAGTTTCTAATGCCTTTCAACGGCTCTCAACAACTGGTTGAGTGTTATAGAAGTTCACCAGCCGTACAGTTGTCATAAACGGGAACAAGCTTTAGAGACCAAAACTGTGTTTTGTAGCAGGCTGTAAACATGTTAGTTTCTGCTGTAAACATGTAACATGGGGGTCTATGGGGACTGACTTGCTTGTGGAGATAGCCTCAAGTGGCCGTCTGAGGTACTGCAGATTTTGGCATTTCAGCGTTAGCTTCATTTGTCAGCACCGGAGGTTGCCGCTTGGTGCCAACAAGAACTGGTGGCTCAGTCTATACTTCGGGCACCCCCCTTCTTGTTCTTCTTTAAAAAAAACCCGCACATTTAGATCTCTGTGACTCACTACTTGAGTTTCCTGCATTTGTTGGAGCTGTGCTCGTGGAGCTTCTCGGGAAATGGCGAATCGTAGTGTCAGAGAGACACAGACACAGAGCGAGTCAGAGAGAGAGAGAGAGAGAGAGAGAGAGAGAGAGAGAGAGAGAGAGTTAGTTTAAAGCAGTTTGCGGGTGTGTGACTGAGGGCTGAACAGCTGCGCATGTCTGACTCACTGACTCATGGTGGGGTGTTTAGACACACACACACACACACACACACACACACACACACACACACACACACGGTAGAGGGCTGACATACCAGAGGTGCCCCACCCCTTACATTCCACTTCATTATCCTCCTCTTCCTTTTCTTCTGCTCTACCTCTTCTCTTCTTCAGTCACTCTTTTATCTCTTTCCCCCCCCCATCTATCTTTCTTTGCTCCCTTTCTCCACTCTTTACCTCCTCCACCCCCTCCTCCTTCCTTCCTTCCTTCCTTCCTTCCTTCCACTGACTGTCAGAGTTCACAGGCCCAGAACCATCCTACACCCCATGAGCCATGTCTAGATATGAACACGCCAGAAGAAGAAGAAGAAGAAGAAGAAGAAGAAGAAGAAGAGCAGATGAATGAGTAGAGTAGATAAAGCGCAGCAGAGGAGTACCGCTCTCCAAAATGGAGCCCCGGTCGTCCCTCAAGGTCGGCGTGACTTCACTGCGCCGCCGTCAGCTGTCTTGCGAACAACTGTCTCAAAACTAGCTTTGTTTTTCACACGAGGTAAATATAGCTCAAGGTTTAGGCAAAGTAGCAACCAGCTCTGACTAGAAATCACCCAACCTACAGGTTCAAAGGTCAGAGATTTTGGGACTGAAGCTCACGAAAGATCTTTTTGTCAATAGTTGTTGCGTTTATATTGGACTGGAAGTACAACATGACAAGTACAGTGGTATTAAATGTTACTTGTTACAGTGTCTATGCACTTCTGTGAAATCAAATTTAAATTAGAATAACGACATCAAAACAAGTGTGTAAATAAATGATATCAGAGGCTGACAACGCCAACCAAAAAGATTTACTTTAACAAAAGTCCAATATTATTTCATCCATACATGCAATTCCATTTGGGGCAATCTGATCTATGAAAAGCATATTTCTCAAAATAAACCCTTCTCTGCCTTTGCCCCGCAGCACAAACTATCCCCAGATAACCCGACACAACACAGAACCAACACAGACCGGGCCGAGCGGTTTCTACCGTACTTTGAAACGAGATCAGGCCCCCGCAGCGCACAGGAGAAGTGTGGCTGCCTGGGTTTGCTACATTTTACATGAAAAGTTGATGATGCCTTCAGGGAGCTGAGCCTTTGTAGTAAAAATGATAACACAAAGCAAAGAAATAGAGATTATTAAGAACAAAGCAGTGAGTTTTCATTTATATATATGAATGAAAAGTATAAATCTAGTCACACAATAATGGTGTAAAACACGTAGACATTTAGAGGGGAGGTGTGTGTTGGCCCGTGAACACACACCAGACATGTGGGCCGAGCGCGTTGCTCCAGGAGCTGGCTGTTTGCGAGTGTGTGCTGTGCAGTAGTGCAGTGCTGGGTGGACGGACTCTGCAGTGATGTTATGCTCCTGTAACCGGAGACGCTGGTTTCCAATGCCTGAGCTGCACGTCCGCCCCCCCCCCCCCCCGCCTCCACGGCGGGGCTATTTCGGGTTCTCTGGATGCTCGGGGTACGGACGCGCTGCGCCGCTGCAGGTGGATGTGATGACACGGATTCTTCTCAGCGCTCGCGCGTGCGTCCTCGCGGTAATGCATCCGGCTTTGCACACGAGAACGACACTGTCCAACTCGCTCCAGTGTGTGTGTGTGTGTGTGTATTTCTCTCTCTCACACACACACACGCGCACGCGCACACACACACACACACACACACACACACACACACACACACACACACACACAATGCAGAACTAGTAAACACATTCCAGACAAAACCCAGAGGAAGAGATGCTGGCCTGACCAGACCCACTACGCTCAATAGCAGCTACGCTTCCACACACAACTTAAGATACACCATGACGATAGCTCCTACTACTACTACTACTACTACTACTACTACTACTACTACTGTTTCCACCACAGCTTAATAGAGCCATTCTAGTTCTATTATTAAAACTGCTACAATTAGACCTTGGTCATCAAGACTCTCCAGCAATTGTTCCTCATTCCTCCTTTGCACCCTAAAAACAGGGAAATACAACACTTCTAGTCTTCTTCTCGAGCAGACCGAGCCTGTCTGTGGTGCTCAGGTGACACCATTAATCCGTTCAAGACGCACCACTGAACGAGGTTCACTTCACACTTGTGGTTTAAACGTTGACATACTGATAGGAGGTTTGGTAAAGGTACAAATAGGTCAATTAAATATTGACCATTGTCATGAATTTGTTTTTCTTTTACCTTGCGTGTGGCTGTGTGACTTTTAATGTCACCACATCGTCGTGAATCTTTACCGTCATTGGAACTGCTGTGTTTTTTCTCGATTCCCGATAGTGTGGCTCTGATGCAGCCGCTGTACTCTGTCATTAGTCACCACTCTGTAGTAAACTTCACTCATCAGTGGCGGCCGGTGACTCAAAATATGAGGGAGGACGGAGGGAAAGCAAACCTCTGCGTCATGTTATTTTATTTAGTTATATTTTTATGTTGGGCTCAGTGCTACTTGACATGCTGTACGTCTCATGTTCCCAATTTGTGTATGTAGGGAGGTCTTACATGGGTTTCTGATTTCTTCATTATTTCTCTGTTTTTACTTAACGTTAGAGTGTAATGTGTCGCTAAAAGCCTCTTTGTCGGCCCTACAGAGATCCAGTCTCTCTCTCTCTCTCTCTCCTTTTTGATGGATGCACTAAAGAAAAGGTCAAAAAGGAGCATTCATGTTCCTGGAAATTAATTTATATAGCAAATATCGGTGATTGGCCTCCTTGTTCGCTAATAATCGTTATCGTTATCTGTCGATCTTTACTGGTGCTGGCTACAGAAAGTTGTGAAATACCCTAAGAATAAGCTGAAAGAAAGCCCTAAACTAATCTTGAAAACATTTATTTGGACATTGCTGAAGAATCTTTACGAGTGTTTTCTGTGGAACAGCAACAAGGGAGGAGGGCAGATGGTAGAGGGGGGCCATAACCAGATAAATAAGTCAATCATGTGGCTGGAAACAATGTGTGTGTGTGTGTGTGTGTGTGTGTGTGTGTGTGTGTGTGTGTGTGCGTGAGTGTGCTTTTCCTTGTAGCGATCATAAACACTCACATGACAGAGGTCAGCTGGGTATCAGACAGGGAATTCACTACGCTCTCTTACGTAATGACGGACCTGGTTACAAAACAGCACGAGCTCCCGCTGCAGCACACGCAGCAGCCGTCAACAGAGAGACACCGGTGTGAGCGCCGCTGATGCTTACAATTCATTCTGTGAGCAATGAATGCATTGCAATCCTGTTGTTGTTATTTTGACTGAATTTCTTTCTGTACTTGATTTCTTTAAAGTGCAGGTTTTGGGGTGTGTTGAGTTAAGAAACGAATCACACACACAGCAAGTCACTGACTTTTAAACCCTTCTTTTTCTGATTCATATTAAAGTTGCCAAATCATTTGGGTGTAATATATATATATATATATATATATATATATATATATATATATATATATATATATATATATATATATATATATATATGGGTGGGGGTTGTGGTTACTAATATTTAGTCTTCCCTCATTGACAGAATGGAATTAGAAACACCTCTCAGTGTAAAGCAACACAATTCAACAGCGCCACAAACTGCAGCGACCATAAATGATTGAGTCGTTCAGGCCGGCTGTTATTTACCACGGTGCACCTAATGTTCAACCGAACTGCTGCACAGTGCATTGAACACTAAGAGTCCATCATAACAGAGAGACCTGTGCTGAAAGGCCCAATTCTTTGGGACTGAAGGGACTATGTTGGTTAAAGGGACAAACCGCTGTTTTACAAAAATATACCAGCATGCATCGCTTTTTTTTTTTTTTTTGCAGAACTGCACGGTAAGTCAGTTCATGTATGACACACATGCACAATAGGTGCATGTCAAATTTCTGGTCATTAGCGTATTCGGGTACAAACTCACTCCCTCACACACACACACACACACACACACACACACACACACACACACACACACACACACTTAAGTCTATAAATAAGAGGCAGAAGAAGAGAGCAGATTTAGGTCAGCAGACGTGTCTACATGCCGCTCCACTCTTTCCACCAAGCCTCTTCGGAGGACAGGGGGGGTGGGGGGGGACACAGCTTGACACTTGGAAATCTCCAGCGTCAATGTGCCTGGTCACCCAGTGCACGGTAGTATCCGCCTCATTACTGCAGTATCTGCCTTATTACTGCAGCATGCACCTCATCACAGCAGCGCCGGCCCCATCACCACGGTGCCCACCTTGTTACGGCAGCGCCGGCATGACTGCTGCAAGTGTCATCATTTTTTTTTATTTATTTTTTTTTTACTGCAGGCAGCACGCTTACTACTTAGGCATAATCCTCGTGAATGCAGTACAAGCCTTATTACTGCACTTGAAGCTCTGCCGCTGCACCGTGGGCCTTATTACTATTACAAGTTAAGAGGTATTCGGCAACTGAAGGTATGCAACGTGGAGTGCATCCATTCCTCATGGGGTAGCCGCGGGAACAGCACCGGCTCGTTACTGTAAATTCAAGCTTCAGAGGTTGACAATAAAAGCCTGCAGCTGTCATATCAAGGCCTTTTAAATACATGCATGTCAAGATACAGTATGTGTTAAAGGGGGTTTTGGTATAGCTCCGACCAGCACGTTGTTGACGTATTGACTTAGAAAAAACAGGCTGGGAGAGGAAGTGTAAGGGATTTGTAAAACTAAATCAGGGAGTGCATCTTAAAACTAAAAGGCCCACTATTTCCCCATATGTTGTTTAAGGAGTTTTAGAAGCAAAGTGTTAGGTGGTGATGAGAATTTAGCCATCGTTATGTCTTCTTACTGGGAATATTCTTGTGAACTGAAATATATGTTGACTGGAGTCTGTGGACTTCCTGAGAGGGTGCCGCACTCAGCAAAAACTAGGCTTTCCTCTCCCCACCGGGGTTATCTGCTCATCGACAGTGTAGGCAGAGGCAGCTGTGCAACTCTGCATCACATCTGGCTACCTCAACTCTGATGTGAGTCTAGACAAAGGAAGAACCTTTGAGGTGACTATGTGGGCAACTCTGTGGGTCACAGCGGGGGGGGGGGGGCCACAAGAGGCCCATCCACTCACAGCAACAGCTGCACCGACTGAGACAGTCCCAAACAAAACATAGAGTCACTTCCAATGCTGAAGCACGGCTCCCTACGTCACGGCAAGTCCACAGGTGTAGAAGAACATGCTTCACGAGGAAGACTGCACCGTGAGTGTGCTCGGTAGTGACCTCTGTTTAATCACGAAGTCCATCTTTACCAATGCCTGTTGTTGACAAAAGCGTCGACCTTAACAAGCCATTATAATTGGCCAAAAAATACGTTTTCAATTCATTCCGTTTTGCATGTAGGACCATTGATACAAATGTAGGTCATTTTTATATAATTTGGTAATTACCTAAAGAAGAAAATATATAATAGCTCAGCTTGAGAGGAATTATTAGCTTAACTAGCGTTAGCGTTGTATATGCTAATGGGTGAGTGTATTTGGGGAAACACTCAATGTATTTACGGTAAAAAAAAAAAAAAAAAAAAAAAGTTTAGCAGACTTTTCTTCCGTTGTGATAAACTGGAAAGTGGCGGCTGATTCATCGGCTCTGTAAGCGGGAATGAGTTTTCGACAGAAAGAGACAAGAGGGTCACGTATTGCCGGTTATTATCAATTTAAAACGAAAACTTTTTTCACCCAGACCCCGCTTTACCACAGCACTGATACACCTCCACCGTGGTCTATTATTCATAAGAAAATTACACCGCCGCTCCGTAATGTGTTTTACTTCGCTCTATGAAGGAAAAAGAAACGGTGTCTTACCGCGTCCAGGTCCGCCGGAGTTCGAAAGAGAAACATGGAGGGTATTTAAACGGTCCCGTCGGCTACCGAGGTACAAGCCGTCCTCGCTCCCCGAGACTCTGTCACACAATGGCGCTGATAGGAGGAGAAGACTGCCTCCGCTCACGGGAACGCTTGCTGCCTTCACGAGCCGTCGGACACACTGTACGTAAACTGCACGTGCGTTTGTGTGCCGCAAAAGGTGTCATTTGATGCATAACGAGGTAGTAGTTAATCAGAGCGACACATGAGACACCAAGGTACACACAGGGGGGGAACCGGTGTTCGATGCTTTGGAGATATAAAATATGACTTTTAGTGAACATAAATGTGACATTTAGGACAGAAAGCAAAGCGATATGGCAACTAGAGGTCAGTTGGATGAATTTCACTATCACGTAACTGTTAATTAAAAAATAATAAAATAGTCCTTTTTTAGTAGGAGATACACTTTAAGATGGTACACTCGCAACTGCCTCCCTAACTTGTTCTCCGTCATATTTGAACATATTTAATTCAGATGAATACGGACATCAACAGAGAGCATTTAGCCTAGAATTAATACATTTACAGATACACATGTAGTTTGCTGAAAACATCAACCATACTCCCGAGGTCACTCTTAATGTCACAGCGGCATGATAACTGCCATGACAGGGTCCATTTTGTTAGGGCGGGTAAGTTTACGAGGAGGACATGAAGGCAGCAGGAGAAGCTGAAACCGAGCAGCTGCCCCGAGAAGTGGCGTCCTCAACTTTGCTCCGCCCACACACACACACACACACACACACACACACACACACACACACACACACACACACACACACACACACGCGCGTGCGCAGTATGCTTTCTAACGTTTTATCGCTTTCTCGCTCCCTCTCAGTATAAAATATGTAATTACGCCGTAACACCTTTTGAAACATCTGGATACATGCCCTAACATTACTTTCAGAATACTATGTTTTTAATTTTCTAGTACGTTATCAGAGATTTTGTATTAGTATCTGCTGGGGTTTGACTTGGACTGAGAACTTGGATCCATTAATTTATTCTTTTATTGACACAAGAATGAATGAGTGATCACAGAGATGAGCACTGGACCAATGGTGCCGTTTGGCCAGTGAGAGATGCCCATCCTGCCCCAGCAGCAGATGGCGGGGAGATGTCCGGTAAACTCAAACAAAACCCAGCAGAGTCTGTTCCAGACGAACAAAAAAACACCGGTGGAGCAGGGCAGAAAATGCGGCACACTCAACCCAGTTGTGCACTGATACGGTCACAATCACAATACGAGTCCCCATATTTCGCCAGACGGGCTGCCTGTTCTCAGAACACGCTTTGATCAACCTGATGTCACAAATATTTCCACTTACTGGAGTCCGGTGTTTACAGGACTGGACTGTTGGCACAGAATCATTCAGTTTCTCCAGTTGTCAGGGTGGTGAACAGCATTTAGGCCTGTCACTCTCCACTGTAACGACCTGGTGAAACCGGGAAACGGCACAACTAAAAATCTGGCTGGTCTCATCTAGCATTCGTAGCTACACCTACAAAAAAATAATGCGCCGTAATTCTTAGATATCCGACGAAATGATCTTGTATGTTATCCATGTAATCGTGAACGAAGAAGTATACCGACCGCAAAAAAGCCCACGCAGGGCAGGTGGATGTGTCCAACAAACCAGGAGCCAGGAGTCCCCCGAGAGAAACGGGAAGTTGATTTATTTGTTACGTAGCTTACGTAACGTAGTTACGACGCTTCCATGGTCATTTTAACCCAAATGACAATCTTTTCCCTAACCAAGTAGTTTTGTCGCCTAAACCAAACTTAAGTTGTTTCCTGCGAAGACGGACGATTATTTTGCAAAGACCGTATGCATTTAACGAGCGGAAATTGACACGCGTCGCTGGTTTTCGTAGGAAAAAAAACGCACGAAAAATGAGGAGTGACATAAGATATCAAACCAACCGTTGGGCGAGGATACGTTTGCGAAAAATTCATCCCGGCATCTGTCTCGAAATATTTGGCTTTAGAACTTTGACGAAGCCGTGCTAGCGCTAGTTAGCTCGCCATGCTTCTTTCAGATCTGCACAGCGTTGTTTACCCCAACTCTGGCATTTTGTTTGCAGGATTGTACATCATTTAATTAAAAAAAAACTGTTTTGTTGAAGAGTTGACAACGAGCTTGTTTGCTAACGGGACAATAAGTTCATAGTTAATTCAAAACTTCCATCTTTCTCTTTTGTGCAGCAGTTTGTCTTCCGATGGAGGAGGTCACGGAAGTTCAACACCAAGTATTCCGTGCAGATATATTTTGCCTATCTCCGACATGGATCCACTACTTGCGTCAATCCCGTTTAAGTGAACTGGATACACCAGAAATGTATCATTTAAAATACTGATGTGACGTGGCCTTCAGTCATCATCGGCTGAAAGTCGCAACACACAAACACGTCCATCAGTGGACTGCATGACATGTATGAGTTTGTTTTTTTTAATAAAAAGGATAAACAATCAGCCTAATCGGAGCATACGGAAAAGCTTGTGGAAATTGCTGTACTAATAACAAAAGATGGGAATATTCTGTTACGCTCAATATATCCGCATCATGCAAAAAGGCTGAATGAAACCTCAGCTGGAGTACGGCTAACGGGCGGGTTTAGCTCGGTGCATGTGCGCACGCTGAGCTTTTTGTGGTGAATGGAGATCTGATTTAAGTCCTGCGTTCATCTCTCTGGACTCCCGAGTTGACTCATGAATGCTGAGCAGCGAGGAGGGATGGCTCTAAATAAAGATTTCAGGTCAAAAACAGGAAATGGCTCAGTGAGCAGGGAGGGCAGGGCCATAGCAACACCAACTGGAGAGCTGCACCCACCACATCCCTCCCTCCCTCCCTCCCTCTCTCCATCTATCTGTATTTATTTCTCCCTCGCTCTTCTTTTATTTCCCTCTCTGTGCAAAATCTTCCTCGTCTCCTCTGCCTTTCTGCTGTTGCTTCATCCTTATTTTTCTCTCTTCTTCTGCAGTTTTCTTCCATACATTTCATTTTTTTCTGAGGTGCTGATTTTAATTCAGTGACTATCAGAAAGAGAATGACCAAAAAGCACAATGCAAAAGGTTTAACGGTTTAAGCATTGAAACCATAATGAAAGGCTAACATCATCAGCATAACATCACAGAGAACGCGTTCATGCCACATGTTACGTTATGTGTCACTATCAGTGTGAACCTGACTCGTGGTGAGTTCACTGGTCACACTCGATGCTCCTCCGGCCCAGCTGCATCGTCACTTCCACCCATCGCTGTGTTGCACCCCTGGGTGGTAACGCGCAGGATTACGGCAGTCACCGGAATTAGCTCGCCGACCGTCATGTTTCCATTTATACTCACTGTGACATTATTTTACATCATCAGTGTCTATAAATTGACACGGTGACACACACACACACACACACACACACACACACACATGGCTGGAATGATTGATTCAAGGTCTGTTATCCATCAGTTACGTGATCGATGAGTCCTCTGTTTGTCTTAGTAATAAAAGAATCCCTACACACTACTATCAGCCTGTTATTGACTCTATGAAGGAATTAATAGACGCAATAGTACTTGGCTAGTAGCTTGCAGTAGCTTAGTAATCCATTACTGTAACTTGTACAACTACTGTTTCTGTTACTGCAATACCGACCACCACCATAACAACTTATATTACTACTACAGTAAAGACACTAAGAACACTTCTACTACTACTGAAACAATTACAGCTACAGGTACTGCTTATCGTCACTGTTGCTAATACTGCTACTACTACTGCTGTTTTATGTAAACAAAGTCACCACTGGTTTCTGACAACACGGGTTTGAAGTAGCCTAACCCTAACCTGAATTTTGTTGCCAAAAATGGACCAATCCTCTTACAGCGTTAACCAACGTGGCATTGTTCATTTTTTTAAAGCGTGACACAAAGCCTCAATTTAATGCCAAAAACATTCTCAACTTTCTTCTAGATTTGTTTGAAGAGGAGTGTGAAAGAACATTTTCATTCATTTTTTAGGTCACATTTGGAAACTAAATATCCAAAAGTAAAAGTAAATTTCACCTTTGATGATACATAAATATATACATTTTATTTGAGTGAGTACTATATACACAATGTGGTCAAACTTTTGATATTTGGCTTAACATTTTTAGCAAAACCTAGTGGAAACATCCATGAGTGCCGGAAGATTGGGAGAGGGTGTGTGAAGAGGACCAGAGAATATTATAAATACTATTAGACATGGGTGTGGCATCACAGAGGGAGAGGGGGAGACAGGGAGGCAGGGAGGGAGGGGAAGGGCTCCACACCAAAAACACCCATCTGCTTTCTTTCTCATTCTCTTTCCCTCTCTCTTTGTCTCCACCTCCTCCTACTCTCTCTCTCTTTGTCTCTCTACCAGTCTCTTTTTATCAGTGTCATTGTGTGCCATTCCCCCCCTCTACACCCCTCTACGCACACAGGGTGGGTTATCCTTGACACTGCATGATATATCCATGATTAGTGCCCCAATGTTGTACAATACTCCTTTAATTGATATAAACACAAAGCAAAGTGGAATCTCTCCGTTCATCTGCCCCCCCCCCACCCCACAACCATCTTCCTTTATTCTCATTACATTGAGACTTCAAACTTGTTAAGTGCCTTGACTTACGTACTTCAAAAGAGGAAGTAGAAGTGATCAAAGTAAGTTGGCTTCCTGCGGTGCTGCCATGTTAGTCGAATATTCTCCCAAAATGTAGTCGTGTTGCTTTGACTCTGTACTTTTACTGGTGGTTTCTTGTGATGATGGGGATCTAAGCATTTACACTCATATTAATTACATATGTATGTCATATGGGAGTGATCATGAGGCAAACTGTGGGATCACTAAGTCACTTTGTAGCAGACTCAATAAACTGCCAGCAGTTTAGCTTTGGAATTCATGGTTCATAACACATTTTACGAACCGCACTGGAGCCCATTTGGAGGCGGACCTTATTTGGTCCGCATTGGTGTTTCCATTGACAGCTTTCACACCAGCCCAAACAAACTGTACTAACCGGGCAAACGCACCAGGGTTCATTTCAAACCAACGGAACAGGTTAGGCCAAGTTCACAATACTGTCCAAGTCGTCAGATCGCCGCACTGTTTGCACTACACAACTTGCTGTCTGGTAATTGAGTCTTTCAATTGTTGTGGTTTTCATTCTACACGACTGACTGACGACAAGGAGTCTCACACACAAGATCTTTTACCCAGGAGGAATCCCTGATGAGACACGCTCGAAGTGACGGGAGTTGTGTCCACTTATTATAAAATGGTTGTCTCAAGATGATCAGGATTTATCGATAAGTAGCTTGTACATCATGATCTATCATTTATTCCAATTCCAACAGTTTGAAATTTGAAAAAACAATGGTCAATTAAGTTGTGATCTCAAGTAAGCAGTTTACTTAAAGGACATGAGATGATTCATCATGAGGTAACTGGTCTCAGAAACTTGTCAGCAACCACCGCTGCTTCACAGGCTCGTTACGAAATGGATCGTTTGTGACTCCAAACAATGTCTCGCTTTAATTATAGCAGCAAGTTGGACCAGCTACTCAAAATCATTTTCATTCACTGCCCTTAATAAACCTTTGCGTGCAACAGTATATGCTTGGGAAAGTTGCGCGATGGTGTCTGACTTCATGCTCAGCTGTGATTGGATAGCGGAGCGTATCTCATCGTTAACCTCACGATTTCACAGCCTCCCCATTTGGCATGCAGTGTCATTAAATCAACACATCTCAAGTTGCTGCGAATGCAGACACGCAGCTCAATGCAGCACATCAACAGCAGTTTGATTTTCTTCCCGTTATACTGTATCCTCAAAGGTCATGGAGATTTTGCTAAGTTTTGGTTCTACTGTGTACTGTGCCAGAAAAACCCAGAGCCATTTTGTACATGTCCTAGCCATAGAAATAGAGTAGGACAGAACATCCCCATTCAAATCAACGCAGCAGGAAGTCAGAGTGGCGGCCGTATTTGCTGTGTCCATTGCGACTGTTGTAGCGGGCAAACTTCCATGTAAACTAAACCAAAAATGTACTAAAAAAACGAAATGCTTCATCCACACACTCTGGTCACAGCGTAGGAAAAGCGCACTGCTATCGCCACATGACTGCCCTCTTTGTTTGGCTCATTTTCTGTAACCGGTGGACAATTGGCTCGGTTTTTAGCTAGCTAGCTTACTTCCGGCATGCTTTAATGCTACCCTAGTTACAGAAAATAAGGCAAACAGCGGGCGGTTGGCCTTCGGGTCCAACAGTCTCTCCGCCTCACTCCCTGCCGCTCCGGAGGACAAGCTACCTAGCTAAGCTAACTAGCCGACCATCCGTCTCTGGAGCTGCGGCCGCCCTCTTCTTTTACAGCGCCACTGATGTGTGTTGTCACCATTACAACTGACAGCAATTGCTATTTTTATTTGTACTAGTTAAATGACCGTGGAAAAAAGTTCAATGTCCCTTCTACTCCTATTCTACTTCTATGTTTCTAGTCCTGTGCTCAGACAGTTGTATCAATCCACACCTGAAAATAGTTCCCAAGAAATTTACAATTTTCTTCAGTTGTAAATACCATTTGTTAAAAAAATGCCCAGACGTGTTAGGAAATAATTTAGCCATTAGAAAAATATTTTTTAGCAATTTAAAAAAAATCTTCCTTGGGACCAATCTACTTGGGGCTGAGAGTCAGAGTCAAGGTAGGGCAGTTAGAATTGCACATTGTTGGTTTGGTCTTGGGGTTTTGTCGACAAAAACAAAACTTAAGAATAATTTAGGGAGATAGGTCTATAAATAGAGACTAGCTCAGGCACTCCAAACAAAACATTTCATCATTGCAAGAAGAGAGCTTGTGTCTGGACTAAGAACATGGGAGAGAGAGAGAGAGAGAGAGAGAGAGAGAGAGAGAGAGAGACAGACAGACAGACAGACAGACAGAGAGACAGAGAGAGAGAGAGAGAGAGAGAGAGAGAGAGAGAGACAGACAGACAGACAGACAGAGAGACAGAGAGAGAGAGAGAGAGAGAGAGAGAGGTGTGTTTACTCATGACTGTGACGCTGCGAGTGTCAGGTGACTTACAGGAAAGACGTTGTTGCGCTCTCTCTCTCTCTCTCTCTCTCTCTCTCTCTCTCTCTCTCTCTCTCTCTCTCCATTGCTGTCTCTCTTTCATGTGTGTCCGTTTGGCTGTTTTCCTTGTTTCATAACTTCTCTCTATTCACGGACTTTACTGGCATGTTGTTCGACAAACTAATCAGAGTCAAAAAACAAGCAAGAGGCAATGCATCCAAATCACATTAGAGGATTTGATTTGAAAGCGGCCGCTAAAAAAAAAAAAGTTTTAAAGTTGAATACATAACGTTGCAAATCAGTTATGCCAGTCATGAAGACAGTATGAGCAACTGTAATAACCACCTTCGACATACAGTACAGCACTGTTTTCATGGCTTTTGCCTCGAGGCTGTGTGAAAAGTTTTACTCTTTAATGTGTGAGAGTGTGTGTGTGTGTGTGTGTGTGTGTGTGTGTGTGTGTGTGAACCCATCCACAGCAAACTGGTGAGCGTGACACATTCCAGCAGGACAACTCACCAATAGTCCAGCAGTAGATGGGACACTGATACCTCTGTCCACTGGGGGAAAAAAAAAAACTCAACAAAAACACATTGATGGCTGAGACTTCAGTTCCCACAATTTAACTTTTTTTTATTTTTGGGTCACAAGTTAGCTGGAGTGGAGGAAGTGGTGTGGGTAATAATACTGGAAGTGACAGTAGTGGTGTCATTAGCCGTAAAGGTGTCAGTCATAGCGGTGGACAGAGTAATAATAGTTGGTGTAATCATTACGTGTGTGTGTGTGTGTGTGTGTGTGTGCATTTGTCCCCTCCGCATACCGTCACTGCCTCTAACAAAACATTCTGCAGCTATTTTTTTTTTTTTTTTTTTTTCAAAGTGCACTTCAAGTCAAACTGCGGTGAAAACTCTGTGGAGAGAGATACCGGAGCTGAAAAACAGGAAGGTCATTAATCTTCGAGACTCACAAGTCACGGCACAAGGAAGCAGCCACAGCGGTTCAGCTTCAGAGACCAGCAGCCAGCGACTACAGTTCATCTGGTTATCCATCTTTCTTTTCTACGGGGTTTTTTTACGCCCTCCAGCAGCTTCTTTTTTTACTAAGCCTTCTCTCCCTCTGGGGTTGCTTTTTGTTCCTTTTTTTTTTATGATATTCTTTTATCGGGGATAAAGTCAGAACAATGTGCAAAAAGTAGGAATTGAAATGTAAAAGCAAAGAAAACAGTCGGATAGATTGAAACTTGAATTACCGCCTCACGGTTGTATTCCTCCACCAGCCGTTCGAGTTGCAGCTTATGTCCATGTCCGTCCAAAATGTCATCTCTTCATCATTTTATTCAATTCGACAATTGTGTGAAATTGTCATTAGTATATGAATTCTTGAGCCATGGCCAGAAACGTGTTTTGCGAGGTCACGGTGACCTCTGACCGCCAAATTCTAATCAGTTCTTGCCAAATTTGAAGAAATAAACTCTCCGCGTTCCTGAGCTATATGGCTCACGAGAAAGGGACGGACGGACCGACGGACGGACGGACGGACTACCCCAAAACATAACGGATTGGAAGACAGAGGTTGACCACCCCTTTCACTTCCCCCAAACAGAAACCACATTGGACGCTGGGCGAGAACGGCGACCTCCTGGAGGAACGATCGTTCACCGGACCCACCCACCTCGCCCACCGTGTGTGATTTAGCGATCTTTAGAATTCCTGGTTCATTACGTGGATAACATACAAAAATATTTTTATTATTTCTGGGACTGACGAGTCAACGATAGTGAAACTGTACGAGGACGGGTAATTGACCGACATCTTGATCGAGGCATATATATATATATATATATATATATATATATATATATATATATATATATATAAAATAGCGCTTACTGTCCCGACCAGTTCATAGATATTAATATATGGGATTTTTGGACGATAACTTTGAATTATCGTCAGTCGGGGGATTTGAATATCACCCAATCTTAATTATATGCCAATGTTTTTTCTCATGTTGATATACTCATCCCATTTGGATTACATTTGCATTTTATTATATGATCTTTTTATGACGGATTTCGTCTCTAGAGCTTCTTGATAGCCTTTTCATGTATCTTTTCTCTCATCCCATTTCTTCAGGCTCCAGAAGACATTTTTGTCAAGCTCCACCCAATTTTGAATTGCATATTTTAAACATTCATCTCGGGTACGGCAGCTTTTCTTCATGTGCATTTTGCACATGAAGTCTACGCACCGAAACGTTGCCACTAAACATCTCTGAATGCAAGTTTTTTTGTTCTGTTCTATAATGTTGATAGTAATCTGATTATAGTAATCTAATTACATGCATGGTAATCTATTACTCCCCCCCCCCCCCCCCCCGCTGGCGCCCTCCTACGCCAGACCAGACTGGCTGAGTCAGCTCCGCTGCTCTATCACGATTCAGCCCGACATTCGTTCAGCCCCCCCCCCTCACTTTCCTTCACGAGTCTCTTCCTTCACTCTGAGCCGCGTTCAAAACTTCCTCACCCCTCACTTCGCCCTCACTCGCTCTCTGTTCCATCCGCTTGCCGTCGCTCCCTGCCTCCGTCTCTTTGCAGTGAGGTTTAAACAGCTCCGCCTCGCTTTTCTCCTCTCATTTCTTTCGACCCCCTCCCTCCCTCCCTCCCTCCCTCCCCCCCCTGCTGGCTGCCTTCAGGGTAGCAGAAGGGAAGTGAATGGCTTCAGCCCTCCCAGCTGGTCCCATCACCCGGCAACCCAGAGCAAAACAAAGGAACACACACACACACACACACACACACACACACACACACACACACACACACACACACACACACACACACAAGCCTACGAAGAGGCAGGCAATGCGCACACACAGACGGGTGTGCCGGCAGATGAGTAGATGCATGCTCTTAGACATATGCAGACAGATATGCAGATGAATGCACGCGCACACACACACACACACACACACACACACACACACACACGTACCCCCACCTTTGCCCCCCGAAACTCACATCCATAAACACAGCCAGCCAGCCGTCCCCTGCAGACTCCCACCCATCACCCCCTTCTCCCCTCCCCAGCACCCTCTCTCCAGACACCCAGTCCTTTGTCCACACTCCTCTCACACACACACACACACACACACACACACACAAAATATATATATATATATATATATATATATATATATATATATATATATATATATATATATATATATCTTTGGGGAAAACATGTGTTGGTCCAGAAAGGAGGTGGACACAAAGCGGGGAGTAAGTGCACCGTTTTATGTTCAGGGTGCACCGAAACAGAGCTATTATTTTAAATTCTGTTAAGTAGGCTGTAGCAAACCACAGCTCAGGAAATATGCATGATTGTTTGTGCAACTTAAATAACCTATCATCAGTGCGGGATGGTCATTTTGTGATAGAAGTCCTCTGACTTGCTTCTTCTGTCGGCGTTTTTTCCAAAGTTTTGAAGAAGGCTTTCGACAGACCTCCGTGGTTTGAATTCTATTGCAAATAAACACATCTTGGCTGAAAGTGGGTACGAGGCAACCGACACAGTATAGTCTGTCAAAATACATATTCAGAATCCAGGGAAATGACCAGAAATCTCAGTGGCTTAGTTGTTAATTGGTAAATGACCAGATCTGGATTAACACAATAGGCTGCTCTGGGGCAAAAAAGGGCAGAGGCCCTATTGTGTGCATCGACAATACATCGAAAATATAAACCGAAATAATAAAGATTTCAAACCAGGGTCAGAAGGATAACGTTATAGTAGTTATTATGGTCTATAATGAGCATACAATATTAACAAACATCTGCTGTTTTTCATAAACTAGTTGCTACTTAGTGAATCTGGAGCCTTCGGGGGCCCCAGTGGGCCGGGGGTCCGGGCCGTGTGCACACTTTAGAAGGCCTGCAGTGGTTCTGCGGAATTCTCTGGACCCGCCCTCACTCTGACGTCACAGGCAAGAAGAGGTCTATTACAGATGTTAACCAGGGTTGGACGAAATATATCGCGCATCGGCAAACTGCCAATGTACTCCGTGTGCCGCACACACGCCTGCACAAACATATTGACAATCGCCGGATGTTTGGCTGATGGTAGTCGGGTTAGGGACATTTTTTACACATCAACCAATCTTAATGTTAACTGCCTAAAGTGCAATGTGTCTACCCAGGTACTTCTCACCTCTTGAGATCCACACAAAACAGCTAATCTCGTGGTAAGGCGACAGGTTTGCCGCTACAAGTGTTGACTGTGGAGTTTCTGACATCAGATCTCCATGCACCTCGTTAGTAGGTGAGATTGGGCCGTGAAATCCCTTACGGTTGACACTTGACCTGATTCAGCTTGCCGAATCATATCGGTTGTGTCGTGAGAGGAGGAACTGGTTCCTTCACTTTCACTGGCTTAGATCAGGCGGCAACCTCCGGTTCTGACGAGTGAAGCCAATGAGTGTCTTCAAACTAGTATTCTCTCTACTGACAGTATGGAAGTCTATGAGAAAATGACTCTACTTCTACCTCACTTGATTTATTCCCTCAGTAAACATTGTAAACATGAGTTTATGGTCTCAATCTCTAGTTTCAAGTCTTCTTCAATACAGCATGATGTTCATTTAGTACATTATGGTCCATTTAGAGTCGAATAGACCATAAATCAGGGTATGATTTAGGGCGGGCTTACTGTGATTGACAGGTTGCTGCCGCTACCAGAGCCATATACGGCGCCTCTACGTCACTCCTCCGCATTCCAAATATGGTCACTTCCGTTCGTGGCCTGCAGAAAAAAACAACACGGCGACGGCCGATTCCAAGATGGCGACGGCGAAATCGTCGAACTCGGGGCTTCAAAACGGCAGTCCGTAAACCAATGGGGGACATCACGATGACTACGTCCACTTCTTCTATACGGTCTATGTGTTCGATACATGTTCTTCACTTGAACGCCGCTTGTTTTCTATTCTAAGGAGGTCAAAGTTCATCAAACAGGAGATAACTTTTGAACAAGAGACACCCCAACCCCTCCACCCCCATGTGCAACCAACTATGGTCCGTTCTTGACCTCGAAGCAGTAGTTAGGCAATAAAATCGTAGCTCAAGGCCTTACAAGCTCTCACAGCTTTCACGTGGACTTCCTCAGTGGGTGGAGTTTGCTTGGTTGTCATGGAGATAATAGGTTGACCTAAATATGGACCTTTGGTCACGTGGTAACCAGTGATTAAATGGGAACTGAACAAAGTGAGAGAAATAAAAAAAATAAAAAAAGTCCTGCTCATACTCCTTTGCATAACCTTCCTCCTCCTCATCATCATCATCACATCATCATTTCTCTTACCCCAGTGCAATCACAAGCAACAAGTCCGCAACAATTTGCCATCCATGGAATGTAATAGAACCATAGCATCAACATATTTCTGTGAATCTGCACATCCTGTTCAAAGCATAACAAAAGTCAATACCTGTTACATGTTTCATCATACATGGATGTCAACACACATTGCTATATTGTTATTGATTCTATATTTCGTTGTTTCCATTTTTTCATTTGCAGCTGTAACGTCCAATGCATGAACACCCAAACGAACACGGAGGTCCTGACGATTTGAGATGGGACTAAAATGGAGCAGCTATTGTGCAAGGAAATAAAATGTGACTTTGTGAAAAAAATCAGAGGGAAAGCAGTCGGAGCAGGGCAATGACCGGAAGGCAACAAAATAAATAAGCCAGACTACTAAATATTTTGTTTAATTTTCTCCTTTGGCACGGTGATTGTGAGCCAAACCAAACCTGTAAGAAGAAAATGCTTCGCTCACCGTCTCTTTCAGTCCAAAACTGCTCAAATAAACAGCTAGAGAGAAAAGTGAGATTTTCTGGAAACAACACAAGGTGGAAAACCTGAGAATGCTTCTGCCGGCTCTGGGAACACAACAACGAACAGGGTGGAAAAATCTATGAAACGTGATCTGAGCTGAAACCAGTCCAGACTCATCTGGTCCCATCCTATCTAAACACGGCACTAAAAACACCCATCTGCTTCCAGTCCGCACAAGTCCGGTCCGCCTGAGCTCGGGCTTGTCCGGAGTGGTCCAGTTTGGTTTGGTTCAAGGCTAAACCGAGACAGTCTGAAACAGTGTGTCCCAGTCTCGTCTACTACCGTCTTACACCAAATCCCTCAGAGGCAGCCCAGTCTGGCTCTGCAAACTGTGCAAGCACCAGTCTCAGTAAATACAGAGAAACACAATACAACCACACACACACACACACACACACACACACACACACACAAGGTCCTTATATGGCAGAGCGATGTGTTTGGTGTCCTCCACATCAATTATTGAGCAGAAAAATCCGCTACAGAACAAGCCAGCCATGAGAACTGGCCTCAGCTACCCACACACACACACACACACACACACACACACACACACACACACACACACACACACACACACACACACACATTCAGTGTATCTAAAACCCTTTTTCCACCAAATTAGCACATTTTTTAAACACAGGGAAACCTGCTAAAAATAGGCGATAGACTCTTTTTTCTCATAGCGAGTATGCTGTGCTTATGTTGCACTAGCCTTTCGGAGGGTTTTTTTCTTTGTGTGTCCGGTTTCGACGTCATGGTTGGCACTGGAAGAAGGGTTAGTAAACAGTGAAAATGTCATGGTGCTTCTTTTTATTATTATTTTTTAAATATATGTTACTTATTCAGTGTCTGTTTCAAACTCTTAAAACCGAGTTGGGGATTGTTGGAACAGTGGAAGGACCAACAAAGACGGTTTGGTTTGGATGAGTTTTATTTTTTCGAGTTTGAAAGTGTGTTTCGATGATCAGCGTCTGACTCTGGTGGCTTTGAGGAGAGCATATTAACTGTATGTTTTGTACGATGACAAAACGTATAATAATTCTCCAAGTGGCTGTTGATTTTATTTATTATAATGTCATATTTCCATTCAATTCAATTTATTTTGTACAGCCCAAAATCACAGATTTGCCGGAGCTGAAAATGATAAATACTCGTGACTACTGCAGAGTCATTTGTACTTATTTATGTTTTTATTTGCAGCATGTGCAGCACAATCTGCAAGTTTTGATAAATGTATGTACTTTTATCCTCCAGGAGTGATTAAACAGGATTCAAATAGACTATACACATAGTTTAACAACATTAAATTAAAGTCCAAATCTACAAATGTCAGTAGACAATAGACCGCAAATACACCACTGGTTCATAACCTTTTTGGCTTGTGATCCTTTATAGCTAAGCAGTGCCGAATGAGCAATTATCCCCTTTGAGTTTAAATAATGAATTTAGAAGCCTAAAGAGGTAAACTCTTCAACTTTTCACCAGAAAAAAGCACAGATGTAAGGAAATCCTGACAAAAAACTAAAACAAATTCTGTTTAGAGGTTGTGTGTTTTTTCTCTTCTTCCCGATCTTGTTAATTGTGAGCCCTCTGATTGTTCTTGAGACCTCTCGGGGGACACCGACCCTCAGGGTTGGGGGGCCCCTGCAGTGCACAGCTTACCTTCGCCCTCATAAGGGAACGATGCAACATAAGGCAAAGTGAAACCAGTTCCCCACATATCAGAAATCCGGTGCATTACGACCTTTGCAATGGAGCTCTATATTAACCATGTGCACGCATGACCTGCTGTGCGCGTCATGGAACGGCGCGTGCGTTTTGTCGCCCCATAAGCACGCGACTCGCTTCCACGCAAAGCCCAAATTACGGAGTTACCCACACCATTATTCAGCCAGAGACCCAAACAGCAATCTCACCAAATGCTACTCTGTACCATTGACACAGATATCAGCCACTTGAATGGCTGCCAAGCTGACACAGCACTGTGAAACAAAGTATATAATCATTAGGCCATAATCATATGGCGGCTGCAAGCCAAATATCCCAATATCAGGGCTGGCCTGTTAACACTTCCTCACTCAGTGAAGATTTGCCTTGGCTGGACAGCCCCTAATGCAATATAGTGCTAGTGATAGCACACTGTGCTGTGGGAAATACTGTACAGGCTAGTGGGAGTCCTGGATATTGAATTTGTGTTCACTTTTACATGGAAGTATACATTTTCATATCGGCTATTCAAGCAAGCAATACACTTTCAATATCTCAGTAAACAATTCAGGTAATATCTTAGTAAGAATGAGTAACAACCAGACATAATGCTACTTTGTGAGAAAAGTACATATAACTTGAAAACATCACTGCGTCCAAGTGGGCGGGTTCGCACCATAAGGTCCGGCTCCCAAATCGAACCAATGCGAGGATCAATTGTCCAACTGGTCCGGTTTACATTCACAAAGGCAAAAACTCAGACAGTCCGGACGGTGGAAATGTCGTTTGATTATTGGTGATAAAATTGGCTCCTTGTACGACTCGACCGTTTCCTCCACGAGAATGATGTGCTTTATACGCTGTAAAAAGAGCGTACGGATGAAGCAAAGTTGTTCAATTTGACTCATTTAGTGGCTGGCTAGTTAGCTAGTTAGCTTGCTTGCTAATTCCACCACGCTTTCACGATGTGCTGCCCTACGCTGTGACAAGACTGTGCGAAAGAAGCAAAGTTGTTACATTTGACTAATTTACTGGCTGGCTAGTTGGCTAGCAACTTGTTGATTCCACCATGTTTTTATGTTACACTGGTTGAGGAAAGTTAGCCGAACAGCGGGCTGGTAGCAGGCGGCAGCAGCGGCTGGGTCTGTCACTCCCCACCGCTAGGAGACTACCGGAGCTGCCGACCGCTCTCCTACCGGCGAACTAGTCAAACCTGTAGTGGCTTGGAGTGAGGGGGCGGGTGCGCTAGCTAATTATTGTCTTATTTGTGGTCTGATGAACTGTAAATTCATCAAATTCAGTGGTAGCAAACGTGAGAATAGACCACTAGTACAGCAGTCAACCCAAATAAAAAAAAGGCTCCAGGGTTCGGTTCAACCAGACTAGTCCCACTAGCCTCATTGAACTGCTGCTATGACTTTCAGTCTTGATGAGTGACGTAGGCAACTCGTTTCCGTCCACTTACCGGATCAGCAGCAATATTGCAATGCATTTGAACTGCTAAAATATAGGCTGATCCTGTAGGCTGCAGTACGTTGACCTGTGGAACTACACCGCTTCATTCTTGTTCTTTGAAATCAGATAAATTGATCAGATTTATGGTTCAAATTTGACAACGTGAAGCCATCGAGACTCCATGAAGCTTTTTTGTAAACTGCTTTTAATGACCAGTACTTGTATATATTTTTTCACATCCTTTGGGTTAGCGGTTGTTGCATTAAATAGATCCAAAAGAGACAAATCCTCGTACTTAAAATGAAACAGAAACTGGTGTTCACGCAGCATGATGACTCTAATGTATAATGTTGAACTGCGTTTGTTCGCGAGTCATTACAGACAAACATGATGTTTGAACAGCATGTCACATTGACAGAGGGGAGGAAGAGTGTTTGTGTGTGTGTGTGTGTGTGTGTGTGTGTGTGTGTGTGTGGGGAGGGGGGGGGGTATATTCCTACAGAGGACATGATGTAACTTGGACTACCATAATACAGGTATTGGAGATGTGAGTCACTGTGCTGAGGGAGGTAACATGATAGCATCCAAACAACTCAACATTGCCGCCGTGTTTGGCTTAATTTATGTACGAGGTGCTCGGAGGGTGTGACCTTCTCAAACAAGCACCGCAAAAAGACTGTGTTCAAATCTGAACATTTAAATACCCATAAACTAGATGTTTAACATGTAATTCTATATGTGTTCAATAGTAAGCTTCATAGATCATAAAAAAAAAAAAAAGAAAAAAAAAAAACTTAGCTAAACCGTAGCTAAAACAATATTTCACTCACTATCTTTTTCAGAGCTTTCAACCACCTGGTCTCATGGGCACACAATATTACATTATCTGTCTGTCTGTCTGTCTGTCTGTCTGTCTGTCTGTCTATCTGAATGCAGTCTTATCTATTATTAATACTTCTTTTGGCTCACATTAAGAGGGCTTCTCTGCAAACGCAGCTCTTCCACATCCGATCCCCCTGTTCATGTGTGTGAGTGTGTGTGTGTGTGTGTGTGTGTGTGTGTGTGTGTGTGTGTGTGTGTGTTCTGCATGTACACTATATGTGCCTCAGATCTATACTTAGTCTTGTCTGCTCAGGATGTCTCAGTGCTGCTGGACTTCCACAGTCATTAGATACTACTACATGATGCCGTAAGTACGGCGGAAAACAACATGTATAATGTTGTAATGAATCATGATTATATTGTGAGGCCTATGGGAGCTAAAAAGTTCCCTCCAATGACAAACTTTTACATTTTAAAGCAACTACAACACTGTTACTTGTTGGGAAAATATATGGAAATAATACATTTTGATAAATTCAAACAGAAAATCTCAAGAAAATGAAAAAGATAGCAATTAAACTGACCAGTTTGGGCTGTAATGAACGGTGTTACAGGTGTTTTATAATTGAAATCAAGGTCCTCTTACTAGCTTTCTTCAGCGTGTTAAACCGTATCACTGTAACATTTAAACCAACACAGATGAAAATGAACATCTGAATAACTCCATCTACTGATGAAGACTATGTGACATGATTGAAAGCTAAGGAAAAAGCAAAGATGTGGACCTTGAGTTTGAGTTTCTAACAATGCATTTACAGTAAAAAGAAAAAAGAAAATCACAATATACACTACACATTAAGTATCAAATATCTAAACATTATGTGAAAATGTCTTGTGGTCCCCTTCTGCTCTCATGATGCCTCACAGTTGATCTTTTAAGCAAAGTTGGATAAGGTGACACACACACACACACACACACACACACACACACACACACAGACCATCACGAGAGAGAAAGAGAAGGAAAGAAGAAAAGGTGCCGCTTTGTGGGTAATGAAAAGGAGGTCAGTGCCTGAAGGGATGGGCTGATGGTGAACACTTTGCTGAAAGTAAAGGCACTGAGAATACAGAGCCGCCACACGCACACACACACACACACACACACACACATTCCCTCGCACGCGTGTTTGCACCTTCGTCCCCCATTAAATAAGCACTGCTGACTGAGGTGCAAATGCTGCTGTGAATCCTTTCCGAAATATGAATTGCACACTTCGTTGTCATGACGACCTCTCACACCCATTGCTGACTTATGACTTCATTAGTCGGGGAAAAAATGGCAAACACGCATTACACGTAGGAGCGAACACACTGCATTTTGATGAAAGAGTTGACACAACTTGTATTTGGTCGATTTCGTCTGTTATGTTCCTGCTGATCAATTCTGTTGTTTTTGGACGGGATGAAGACGTGCACAAGCTTTTACAGTTTTTCCAAAGAAAATAAAACTGAAAACTGAGCGTTCCCTCAACGCTTCCCCATGAACAGGGAATTGAACAATCCTAGCTTAGCAACCGTAACTATAGGAACTAGGCCTGTCAAGCTTTAGATCGCTTGTCCACGCGTTGAAGGGGCGTGTGCATGGGAATGTAGTTGAGAAAGATGCTCTGCATTTAAATATTTTGGAGGCTTTTGTCTTTTTTTGGGCTTTCCAAAACCAAAAACACAAGCGCAAAAGTGTAAAGCGTGGATGATTAAACAGCGTGTAAACCTGTTAGCTTTAGCCGCAGTCTTTTGGCACGATATCACGCATGTAGCCATCAAGAAAAATTAACCCTTTCACAAGATTTCGGTTTAATCAGCTAGCTACCTCCAGCATATGAAATCTACCGTCTGTTGGCCTGACTGCGAATTTAGCATCTGGGGCCAACGGTTCATATTTCTGGGGTTTCAGCGAGAACCGTAAGCTTGACAGGCAACAGTAAGGTTAGCGAAAGGTCAATTCCACAACAGCACTGCAATAGCAAGCTTTCCAAAATCATCTTCAACGACCCCTTTCCATTCATAATACTCAGGCGGAAACCTCCGGTTCTGACGAGTGAAACCAATGTGGAAGTGTCTTTCAACTTTCATGCTGTCTACTGACCAGCAGGGGGAGACTCCTCTGGTTGCAAAAAGAAGTCTGGTTGCATAGAAGTCTAGTCTAAATTGACTCTACTTCTCTCTTGATTTATTCCCTCAGTAAACATTGTAAACATGAGTTTATGGTCTCAATCTCTAGTTTCAAGTCTTCTTCAATACAGCATGATGTTCATTTAGTACATTATGATCCATTTAGAGTCAAACAGACCATAAAGTTGGTTTAGGGCGGGGCTACTGTGATTGACAAGTCGTTGCCGCTACCAGAGTCGTATACGTCACTCCTCCACATTCCAAATATGGTAACGGTTCTGTTCATTAGTTCATTAAAAAACAACATGGCGACGGCCGTAATCCAAGATGGCAAAATCGACGAACTTGAGGTTTCAAAACAGCAGTCCACAAACCAATGGGTGACGTCACGATGACTACGTCCACTTCTTATATACAGCCTATGGTAATAATGCAATTAGAGATTATGGGCAACACACATTTTTCCAAGTCAAGAGCGATATGTCTGGTGGCTGGAACTGATAGTAGTCAATATTTTTTAAATGCGGAGTGATAGCTGATGGGAGCCACAGCGAGGGCCCGGCATGACATTCAACAAATGGCAGTTAAAGCCCACAACATTGCAGGAACATGATCTTCACCTCTGCCTGCTGTCTGATGGAATGGGAAGTCCTCCCCGTATACACGACAAATTTAAAAGGATTATTCTGAAGACTTTGACTGTTCAGGCCGGAGTGAAGCATTCCCCTTTACCCAAAGGGTCCACATTAACAAGCTTAATACAGCATGGACACACAGGGGACCTGAGCGGGAGGGTCAGGGGCTCGAGTTCAGCAGATAACCCTGCTTATACCTGTTCACTGCTGGGGCTAGTGCAGGGGAGAGGGATTACTGTGTGGTGATGGTGATGATGATGCTATCACCACCACCGCTCTCCCACTATCTATTTATAGTTCACAGAGCTGACTCTCTCTGTCTCTCTTTCAGTCTCTCAGATTCTCCATACTGGATGCAAAATGCATTTTTAAGAGAAGGTGAGAATAAAACAGAAGCGCTAATCAGCAGTTAGTGGTTTCAAACCCCGATCTGTTCTTCTTAACTTGGTCAATTTAACAATTTTTACCACATTTTGAGCAGACAACATGGTTGACATGTTTGCGGCTTCAAGCGGCTTCTTCCCGCCGGCTTTAGGCCGCCGTCTGCCGCCACATAGGTGCACCTTGTGAGACGGTCAGGCGCTTATTAAGACCTTTTTGTTAAGATTTCAACCTGCAGTCGCAGCTCATTTCTAGAGGGTGGTTTATTCAAGCTCCAATCGAGTTCAGTTCATTTGGTTGGGGGAGAACAAACTCGCCCGGTGCTTCTCTTGGAGCACCAGCTGAGATTTGATAAAAAGCCGCAAGACTTCTATCTAGAAATCGGAACGAAACAAATCCATCAGAGTTCCCTCAACAGACAGCAGGTGAACTGGTTTCTACTGGGAGTTTGTACAATGTGGACATGGCATCAAGTTTACTCTGTTCATACAGTGAGTTTAAAAAGATTTCAGATGTACTGTAGGGACTTGACATTAGCTCGGGGCCCTGAATGTATCACCCCTCTGTGTCCAGACACAAGACTGTGAACGCTGGACGGCGGATGATTCTGTCTGCCAGACAGGTCCCAGGCTGGGAACTCAGACGAACCACGGCACCTTAATCTGGATTAGCTGCTAAATTAGAAGCCCGGTTGCTTTTGTGTAATCCCGGGGACAAAATTTCGGCACTCCCGTGGCCATTTGATGGCAGCCGATTCATCCACGCCAGTCCAACACAGGCCAGACAGGCTGGCTGACTGACACAGTACCCATTCGGAGAGCATACATGTTATATGGATGCTATGGAAATATCTGTAAATGGGTAGTACTACAATAAGAGTCGAAAAAGTGACCATATAGTACTCCTTAAAGTCATCATGAATGCAGTAGTAAGTATTCAGAGGTACTTGAGTAATAGTACCAATAAGACAATGTAAAAATACTCCACTACAAGTAAAAACAACAAGTTTCAAAAGTAAAAGTATTCATTTAGTTGGAAATGGCTTCAGTTACTGATAGGTTATTATATATGAGGTTATGAATATTGCTAATAATGATGCACTGAGGCGCATGCAGCATTATATTGTAGCAGCTGGTCTCGAGGTGGAGCTAGATTTCCTCCCTTGGAGGCCGTAGGCAAGAAGCAAATACAACATTCTGCTCTACAAAAATGTATTTTTTGTGGAAATACTCAAGTCACGAAAAAAAGTACCGTAAAAATACTGTACTGCAGTAGGCGACAGTACAACAACAACAAAAAATGTCTAAAATAAAAATATAGATGTATAGGTCTCCTTCTCAAGAATGACTACACTGTTAAACCACAGCAGAAACTTTATGACAGCATTACAACATACTGACGTGTTGACTGTTTGGCTGCACGTGCAAAAGGGAGTGTCTAAGCTTCACGTGAGAATACTAACGAAAAAAAAGAATAGCCTAATAATAATCATAACAATTTGAAATACATTCATCCTACAATTCTTTTTTTCCTTACAGTTTCAATTTGACACACACTGACACACACGCACACACACACACACACACACACACACACACACACACACACACACACACACACACACACACACACACACACACAACCACAGCCTTCTTACACTCACTGTGGATCAGGCCCAAGTAGGGAATGCTGTGCTGCACTGGAGCAGCGCAGCAGCAGATCAGTCAGTGGTGGTTGTGTGTGCGTGTGTGCGTGCGTGCGTGCGTGTGTGTGTGTGCATGTGGGAGCTTAATGACAACTCGGTTATATAACGCAGGCAGCAGCAGCAGCAGCACAACAAACGGCAAAATGCGCGCTGCTTTCCTCTGAGCGAGGACAGTACACATTGGTGTTGATCCAAACCCAGAGACGTTATATTTTCACAAAAAATCTGTCAAGTTATGGATCTTATGGGCAAATATGTTAACCAGCCTAAATTCGGCATGCAAATAATGTACCGAACATAACACATGTTCATATAGTTTAAACTTTTAGAATGGATTCACCCGGCTCGTTATGAGCAGTCCCACTGTATCAATAGAGGAAGAGTGTCGCTAAAAGGGGCACAATTTCCAAAGTTTCATGATAGTAAGTAATATTCGGTGGGTCACGCGTATGCCGATTTGAAGAGCAGCTTCGATTGAATATGTTGACTGTATCTGACGCATTGTTGTGTCGCGTACTTGCTTTAAGCAATGAGAAACATCCAATAACAACCATTTTTACAGCGCAGTTCGGCGGTACCCTGTGCAAGCGCGATGCACTGACGCGTAACGGGAATTCCACGCTTTTTATACGAGGAACTACTTTCTTAAAATGTTTCAGGCGCTTAAATATTAAGGATGCATGTACAAGTCCGCGCACAGATAGAGAGGTACGGGGTAACGTAACTTGCGATCGCAAACCAAAGAGCAGCAGACACCAACACCAGAGTTCAAGATGCAGTTTGGAGACACTCACCCTCTATGGCAGATACGTCCAGCACGGTGCCAAAGTAGAAAAATAGATTTGAAAGAAATTGCCGGGCGAGATGTTTTGTGACGGCAGGAAGCTCACTCACAGGTCGAGGTGTCTGTTTTCTATTTTTTACCTGGGAAAAAAAAAACTGATGGACCACGAAGAGGCTCCGTCCAACGCCTCCAATGTCACAGATCGCGGCCAATGCGAAGTCATGGAAGAACAGCCCGTCTGGTGCCGCGTTTACGTACCGTGAGGCGGATAGTAAATGCAAACACGCTCCTCCGTCCGTAGGCAACTTTAACGTTCGCCTCACTCAGAGCAATTATAATACAATTATAAAGGACAGTTTACTTCAGCTTCCGAGAAGTTTAAATAATTTCAATACGCTATAGGGCTAACGTGTTGCGATATTAGACTAGCTTAAAATGCTGGTTCAAGCAAAGGGGGGTTAATTTAACTTTTACAACCGGCATTTTGACAATTCTAAACAAAGCACGTTAAACTAACTGTACGTATAGTATATTATGTAGACATACATATATAGCTGTGTATCCCTGCTGTTTTCCTTCCCCGTGGAGATGTGTATTTGACACGCGTGTACAATATCCGTTTATTCACATAGTACTCGAACGCGGCAGCAGGCGGTGTGTGACAGACATGTCGTGCGGTGACTCAGAGGTGAGTCAGATCGTCGTGTTCCCGCCCACACCGCGGTGGCGGCCAATGGCGCGCGTGCGGAAAGCGGGTACAGCGGCGAACGGTCACGCAGCCCTCCACAGCTGTGCGCGGTTTAAAGGGACGCCAACTCCCGGTCCATGTACGGAAATCATCCCCCATTAACCATTTAAAGGCAGTGGGCGTGTGTGTGTGTGTGTGTGTGTGTGTGTGTGTGTGTGTGTGTGTGTGTGTGTGTGTGTGTGTGTGTGTTACTGTATATTCATCCGTGACAGAGATATGAAAACATGTCCAAATATTAATTTCTATAAATTGTTGTATTGTGTATAAATTCACAGTTCAATACCACAAACCCATCATTACTATAAGGCCACGTGCTATGGTGTTACTGCAGGAGGTAGTAATATAATGACGTGAGCTCCTCACTCAACAGCAGACACACACACACACACACACACACACACACACACACACACACACACACACACACACAGGCTACCGGACAGTATTTGCTTTGGACAGTAGATTAAGAGATTGGGTAACCCTTTGGTTTGCATTGACCTCTACTGACAGTAACAGGGAACTGCAGCACAAATTCCTGCAAATTGGCTCTGAGGGTTAAAAACACATTTTATGTCACTTAATCCAATGGTTTATAACAAAAAAACATAACTTCATACGAATACTTTTGGATTACTTCAATATCAAACATTACAAATATTGCACTTCACAGTAAAAAAAAATGGACGCAGCCACAAAAAGCTAATATTCTTTTTTTTTCTTTCATAAAACATCAAATTAATTTTGTGTATTGGTTAAATCAGGACGGGTGGTGGGAGGAGGAGAGATCGGGAGGATCCATGCAGGCCTACAGAGCTACAGGTTCAGTCCACTACAAGGAAGGTTGATGCAACATTTCATCATCTTGGCCTGAAGAGCTCAGTGTGTTCATCACAGCAAAAATCTCTGCTGCACGGCTGTTGAGTGGACCTGCTTTGATTAGTTTTGCTGTTAATGAACACAAACATGTGGAGGATGATTGAAACTATGGTAACAAGGTTATTAGAGTGAGCATGAATTGATTCTTGGGTCACTCGGGGACAACAACAATCCGACTGTATCACCGTATCATCTCTGTTCTTTGAGGGACCTGGCTGTGTTGTTCCTGAAGAGGCAGGAAGTCCATTTATCCTTTATCTGTCGGCTTACAAACATTTCAGTTAAAGTTTTTAGATCATATTCAGACAAGATAAAATCAACATCAGATCTTACTTCAGTATGTGGGCGGAGAAATAACAAATGAGGCGTAGAAGCATCAAAATGTGTCAGTTCATATCGCAGCCTGAGTGAAATATCAAAGTTATGATGAGCTCCTTACATTCTGCCACAAAGACGTCTCGTCATGAGAAAAGTGAAGAACAGAAATATTGTTTTCTTATGACGAGACGTCTTTGTCACCAGCAAAACTAATCAAAGCAGGTCCACTCAACAGCCCTGTGGCAGAGATGTTCATGCTGCTGTGATGAACACACTGAGCTCTTCAGGCCAAGATGATGAAATGTTGCATCAACCTCCCTGTAGTGGACTGAACCTGTAGCTCTGTAGGCCTACGTGGATCTGGGGGAGGCCGATTCCTCCTCGTCCTCCGTCCTCTCCTCCTTCTGTCTGAACCGGATGCTGTAGGACCCAGTCAGCTGATCAGGTTCAGACAGCTGGACCCTCCGAGTGGAGAAACCAGCTTTTTGTCTCTAGTTTGATAGGCGGGAGGAAGGAGGAGAAAACGAGAAGGCGGGAGAAAGGAGGAGAGAACGAGAAGGCTGGAGGAAGGAGGAGAGAATGAGAAGGCTGGAGGAAGGAGGAGAGAACAAAAAGGCGGGAGGAAGGAGGAGAGAATGAGAAGGCGGGAGGAAGGAGGAGAGAACGAGAAGGCGGGAGGAAGGAGGAGAGAACGAGAAGGCTGGAGGAAGGAGGAGAGAACGAGAAGGCTGGAGGAAGGAGGAGAGAACAAGAAGGCGGGAGGAAGGAGGAGAGAACGAGAAGGCGGGAGGAAGGAGGAGAGAACGAGAAAGCGGGAGGAAGGAGGAGAGAACGAGAAGGCTGGAGGAAGGAGGAGAGAATGAGAAGGCTGGAGGAAGGAGGAGAGAACGAGAAGGCGGGAGGAAGGAGGAGAGAACGAGAAGGTGGGAGGAGAGAACGAGAAGGCGGGAGGAAGGAGGAGAGAAGGAGAAGGCGGGAGGAAGGAGGAGAGAACGAGAAGGCGGGAGGAAGGAGGAGAGAATGAGAAGGCTGGAGGAAGGAGGAGAGAACGAGAAGGCGGGAGGAAGGAGGAGAGAACAAGAGGCTGGAGGAAGGAGGAGAGAACAAGAAGGCGGGAGGAAGACGGAGAGAACGAGAAGGAGGGGACGAAGGAATAAGAAGGACGAGAGGACATTTCAATCAGTCAAAATAGATCACTTTCCCTTGTTTCCCTCATTAAGAACCCTATTTAGAGAAGCTGCGCTCCTTCACAACGTTGTGATTCAGAGCAGATAACGTGATGAAGGATCTCAGTGGAAGAACCCTTTAATGACCTCCTAGCATTCATATCTGCAGACCTGATGGCTCGTTGTAAAACTAGACACGTGATTATTTTTAATGATCTACTTAATTCCCTTTCTAAAGAGCCAAAGAGCTTTTTCACAGCAGACATGTTGAGTGCTAACAGTGTCTGATGTCAGTCGGAAAAGCACAGGTGTTACTGACAACATTAACATGGCTGTGTTGTGTTCAAGTGTCCCAGAGAGCCGTCATTCAGTGTCTTCTGTGTAACAGGCCCATCAAGTGTAAACCGTTATGGTCGGAGCAACTGACGTGGTCTAAAGAGTGAGATAGTCCACACAGGGTGGTCAGCTGTGAGGGGGGTCAACGGGTTCAATAAACACAGAGCTTGTTTGAGTCCCGTACAAAACTAAAAGTTTATATTCACATGTTTTACATCGGCCATTAGTTATGTGAGACATTAGACACTAACGACTGGTCACGTGACTCGTTTGTCTCCCGCTAGTCATGTGAGCTGATAGTCATTCGGTAGTGACGCAGTTGTTAACGTCAACCAGGCTCTTTTTCTAAACCTGTTCAAAGGGTTTTGTTTCCTAATCCTGACTTCCTGTGAAGATGTTAGTTTATTTTGAAAAGACAGCGCGCATGTAACGAGTAGAAGCTGACACGCCGTCCCTGCCACGTCCAGAGCTAACGCTAGAGGGGAACCTAGAGCGTCAGAGTTTGAAGCCTAGGTGTGATGCCACTACTGAGCACCACGGAGGCTTTGACCTGCTCTGTCTCAGACCTGGGCCGGTGCTCCCCGCCATAGAGGACCTGGTTCTCCTGGGCTCCCCCAGGAGAACCACATCCATACTGGACTTAGTGCGGACCAAGGGCCTAATTTACAGTTTACAGTTACACTTTTTCAGAGGGCAGTATCAGACCCCTCCAATTTTTAAAGTCCAATAACTCTTCACTGAACACATTCATGGACGTTTTTAAAAATATTTTTAGGAAATGATTTATTGCGTCTGTAACTCAGCAGGAACAGCTGCACTCGTGACAAAAACAGATCATCTTGTAACCGAATAATCACAATTGTGGCCAAACGAGTGCTCACAGTTCAGTAATCAGGCAGAACATTTACGTGATATAAGCAGTAGTATTGTTTCTGATAATATGTGTTTGGTATGTCTAATATCCTTGTTTATATTTGTAAAATAGACTGTAATTATGATTTAGGGATGGGTTATAGAAATGATCTCTTTCATCATGACCCTGCATTATTTAAGCTGCTCTGTGTTCTAGATTATAACCAACCCAGGACTCTTTTTATTAGTTTTAATATGAGCGGTATGAGGCCGACAACCCATAAAGGTTTTTAAATAAACTTCGTATCTTGTTTTGTAATGAAAACATATTTTGATATTCATATTGTTCTTATGTGGAGGGGAGAATTTGAACTGAGGCCCTACGATCATTTGATATTTACACTATATTTAACAAATATTTGATCAACATTTCTTTTTCACAAACTATGGGATTTGAATATTTCTACATGCATTGTCAACAGAGGCTGAGAAAACAGAGCAGTTAACTCACTGTTGTTCTCTCTCTCATTGAGTCTCTTTCCATAAATGTTCATGTCTGAATGAAGCTGTGAGGTCCATGTAAAAGTCTCCTCTGTCTGAATGACTAAATGTCATCACTTTAACAAATACATGAAGACAGCAATGGTCCATATTTCTGTGGTTTAAATGGAGCAGAAGCACGGATGGATTTGATCTCTAACAGGTCTACAACATGAAACCTTCCTGCTGGCTTCATTTACAACTCTGGAGGTGAATTCATGTCCTCTTTTAAAGCCAATAACAGTGTTGGAGTGTTGATGTTGTCAGTGAGGAGGAGCTTCATGTTCTCAGGTTTGTTCCAGTGTGGAAGATACTGTGGGTTAAACTTTAACACGTATCATATAAAGTCATATAAACATGATACAGCTGATCTTTGGACTGAGTGCTGCAGGTTCAGACTGGTTTATTAACTTGTTGGAGTGTGACAGCAGCCTGAAGACACTGAGGACTGATGAAGAAGAAGAAGAGGATTTAATCCTGATGGAGCTCATCGTCCCACTCACATCAACAGAAAACTCTTTTTCCACACAGACCTGGTCCAGACAGCAGAGAGCTGCAGAGTGTTGAAGTTCATGAGAAGAAACTGAGTAAGTGGAACTTGAATTGATGACAAACGAGCTGCTCTTTGTTGGTTCGTGTGTTGACCTCCTGTCTTTGATAATGAGTCCACAGCACAAAGTTGATCTTACAACAGATCCTTGAAACTACAGCTGGCTGTCTTTAAAGTCTTCATGCAGAAACAGATCTGATTTCCTGATGAGACACAAATCAAATGAGACTGAAGACTAATGATGAACCCAACTGTCTGTCTGTCTTCATCAGGTGGCTGCAGCTTATCAGCAACATGAAAAGGTATCACACTCAACACTTCTCACTACATTTGATACAGTTTTACCTTCAACATATTCATTCTTACTAACGTGATGTTTACCGTTTCTCTGCTCTTTCACTTGAACATTGACTCATAATAAACCTATAAATCTATAAAACAGATACAGTCGTTAGAATGAGTTCTGATACTGGACTAAAGTCTGGACTTTGATACTTCAGGTATTTTATGAAGCTCATATTTCATGTTTATTGAGGCCTCTGTTGGCCAAAGTGCTCTCATAGATCAAATTACCACTTCTACTCTGTTAATTAATAACCTGATAAACTCAATGACAATGTATTATTATGTTGAACTTATCAGTCTATGAAGTAAGATCCAATGTAAGTCTAGGGACTAGTTGCAGACAGCTGGGGACTAGTTTTAAAGGTTTTGTGACTAGTTGTAGAGGTCTATAGGGACTAGGTCTAGAGGTCTAGGTTCATGTTGTTCTCCAGAGCTAGTGATACCAGGAGTAAAAAACTTTAACATTTCCACTATACAAGCATTCAAATGAGTTACATAATATAAATACCTCAGTATTTGAATAGATGAGGAACTCACATTCACATACCCTTTTAACTATCTTGTCAATACATTACAACAAATTATTGGTTTTCTGTATTTAATGAATTTGAAACATCCCAATGTTTTATGGTAAAATTATTATTGGTAAATAACCTTCAAACATGGACTATGGACAGTTCAGGGCCATGGTCATGGGCCACAGTGTGTCAGTGTGTGCTGGTTTTAGCTGATTTTGTTGTTTTTCTCTTTGTATTAATCCTTAAATCCTGAATGATAACTCTGAGATATGGATAAATAAATAAATGAATGACTTGTTACAGAGATCTGGAGACTAGTTGCAAAGTTTTTAGGGACTAGTTGCAGAGATCTTTGGACTAGTTGCAGAGGTCTGGAGACAAGTTACAGAGGTTTAGGGACTAGTTGCAGAGGTTTGGGGACTAGTTGCAGAGATCTGGGGACTAGTTGCAGAGGTCTGGAGACTAGTTGCAGAGGTTTAGGGACTAGTTACAGAGATCTGGAGACTAGTTACAGAGGTTTGGGGACTAGTTGCAGAGGTTTGGGGACTAGTTACAGAGATCTGGGGACTAGTTGCAGAGGTTTGGGGACTAGTTACAGAGATCTGGGGACTAGTTGCAGAGGTCTGGAGACTAGTTGCTGAGGTCTAGGGACTAGTTGCAGAGATCTGGAGACTAGTTGCAGAGGTTTAGGGAGTAGTTGCGGAGGTTTAGCAACTAGTTGCAGAGATCTGTGGACTAGTTGCAGCGGTTTAGGGAGTAGTTGCAGAGATCTGTGGAATAGTTGCAGCAGTTTAGGGACTAGTTGCAGAGGTCTGGAGACTAGTTGCAGAGATTTAGGGAGTAGTTACAGAGATCTGGAGACTAGTAGCAGAGATCTGTTTCTCTGCTCTTTCACTTGGACATTGACTCATAATAAACCTATAAATCTATAAAACAGATACAGTCGTTAGATTGAGTTCTGATACTGGACTAAAGTCTGGACTTTGATACTTCAGGTATTTTATGAAGCTCATATTTCATGTTTATTGAGGCCTCTGTTGGTTAAAGTGCTCTCATAGATCAAATGACCATTTCTACTCTGTTAATTAATAACCTGATAAACTCAATTACAATGTGTTATTATGTTGAACTTATCAGTCTATGAAGTAAGATCCAATGTAAGTCTAGGGACTAGTTGCAGAGATCTTGGGACTAGTTGTAGAGGTCTAGAGACTAGTTGTAGAGGTCTAGGGACTAGTTACAGAGATCTGGGGACTAGTTGTAGAGGTCTAGGGACTAGTTGTAGAGGTCTATAGGGACTAGGTCTAGAGGTCTAGGTTCATGTTGTTCTCCAGAGCTAGTGATACCAGAAGTAAAAAACTTTAATATTTCCACTATACAAGGATTCAAATGGGTTACAGAATATAAATACCTCAGTATTTGGATAGATGAGGAACTCACATTCACATATCCTTTCAACTATCTTGTCAATAGATTACAACAAATTATTGGTGTTCTGTATTTAATGAATTTGAAACGTCCCAATGTTTTATGGTAAAATGATTATTGGTAAGTAACCTTCAAACATGGACTATGGACAGTTCAGGGCCATGGTCATGGGCCACAGTGTGTCAGTGTGTGCTGGTTTTAGCTGATTTGGTTGTTTTTCTCTTTGTATTTTAATCCTTAAATCCTGAACGATAACTCTGAGATATGAATAAATAAATAAATGAATGACTAGTTGCAGAGGTCTGGAGACTAGTTGCAGAGGTCTGGAGACTAGTTGCAGAGGTTTAGGAACTAGTTGCAAAGATCTGGGGACTAGTTACAGAGGTCTGGAGACTAGTTGCTGAGGTCTAGGGACTAGTTGCGGAGGTTTAGGGAGTAGTTGCGGAGGTTTGGGGACTAGTTGCACAGATCTGTGGACTAGTTGCAGTGGTTTAGCGACTAGTTGCAGAGATCTGTGGACTAGTTGCAGAGATGTGTTTCTCTGCTCTTTCACTTGAACATTGGCTCATAATAGTCCCATAAATCCATAAAACAGTTTCAGTCGTTAAATTAAATTCTGAGACTGAACTTCAGTTTAGATTTCGATACTTCACTGATTTTAGAACCAAGAACTATAATTATTAGTTATTATTACAAGTAATTGTTTTTGATGTTGCTGTATTGATACATTGAGGTTTATCTTTTAGATTTCTATGTTATCTGCAGTTAGAGTTTTTCTTCACATTGAATCCAACAGAAACAAATAGGAGCATCTGTGAGTGTGAAGAGGATCAGTTGAGGGTTTCATGTCACAATAATATGAGCAGTGTGAAGAGTTTATTTATTTGTATTCTATATTTACTGTAAATTACATCATGTGTCTGTTTTACTGTCTGAAGCAGCAGACTGAACATTTTAAATAAAGTTGATACAAATGCTGACTGGGGCTCTTTAGACAAACTGTGAGATGGATCACAGGTTCAACATGACACATGTCATGCTGTATCCATGGCAACGACTGAAGTCCTCGTGTTCACCCTGTGGACACAGCAGTGCGACGGTCTTATTAACAGAGAGCACTTGAACACATCACAGAGTGACAGGAGGGCTCAGGGTTCATGTCCAGAGGGTGGAGCTTTATGTTTCTACCTCAGCTGCTGAGCTCCCCCTGGTGGTCAGTGAGGTTTACACTCAGTAAAAATACTTCATATTCAGCTGGGATTAAATAAGACAAATTACTTTTTTTTAACATTGTTTTACAGATGAACAGCTTAAATAATTCACTCACACTTCAGACATTGTTCAAGCAAACATTCATCAATTCGTCTCTTCCAATGTTCTGAGTTCATCTTTCTACAATTAACTTTTTCTCTTCTTTGAATCACTGTAAACTGAATATTTGTGAGTTTTTAATTGTTTTAAGACGTCATCTTGAGCTCTGAGGAATCATCATGGATACTTTTTGTTCTTTTTATACTTGTACATTAAACTGTTAATCTACAATAATATAAACGTTTGTTGTAGATGTGCATCTCTGTGTCTGACATTAGCTTCTTGGTGCAGTGTGAACCTTGTTGATTAAACGTCATCAGCTCAAATCCCAGCTGTGCTAGAAGATGCTACGTGTCACATAATTACAGCTTCTTTATTCATGATCTTCACATTCACAGCACTCACACACATTTTTGTGAGAAAATATATTTCTAATAAAACGTTGCTGTATTGATCCTTTTTTTGTTGATAGCTACTAGTTTTTCCAACAGCTGCTGAGATTTAAGACTAAAAACTTCCCTGCTTCCTCTGTGTGCCAGGATCCATCAGAGACCAGAGTCCTCTGGAACTGAACCTGAACCCAGCTGTGTGTTCCCTGAGACTAACAAGTCACACAAACATGGCATTGATTTTAAAGGAGGAAAAGTCTCTTCTGTAGTAGAAATTACATTTAAAATGTAACTGACAGCTTCCCGGTATAACTGGTCTTCTACTGCTGATATTAAAGTACTCTGTATAGATATGTGGACAGGTGATGATACTGCTATTTGTCTTGCTTTCTGAAAAGTGACGAGAAGTAGTAAAACCAGCACTACATCAGTGATCAGTCACTTCCTGGATAAAACAGGAAGTGGTTTATTACCTAATATGTGTCCAAACTACAACCAGGACAGTGTGTTTGAGTTCAGACAACCAATGAGGGACAGAGTTTATTACAGTCCACAGTGATTTACAATCAGAGCAGACAAACTGAACCAGAACAGGTACATGTCATGAAAACATGAAAGTACATCCTTCTCAAATAAACAACTGAAAGTGTGTTAGAGAGCTACGTTTTAATATTTTAAAGAAATGAGATGTACATCAAGTGTGTGAAGGTGTCGTGTGACAGATGGCTCTCAGATTGTGGTGGAAGATGTTCAGTGACTCTGCTGTCCTGACTTCAGTACTTCATTCCTCCACTGTGGGACCAGAACAGAAAAGAGGTTTAACCATGACTCGTAAGTAGGAAGGACCAGTTCCCTTCACTTCCCTGTAGACCAGCACCAGAGTCTGGAGCTGATGTGAGCTGAGGCTGGGAGCCAGTTTAAAGAAGCCGTGTAGGAGAACATGGATGTTTTTTTATCCGACAGGAGTGGACATGAGTGATGTGGCAAGTCAACAGTCTTAAGTCTGAAGACATCTGACTAACAACACACTGGTTCAAAAAAAGTTACATGGAAAACAAACAAGTGTCCCATCCGATGTGATTCTAGTTGTTTTAGTAATTGTTTGTTATTGTAATGCCTATTGGTTGAATAACCATAAGCAAAACCTGTTTTCGTTACCATTGCCCATTTCATAATGGCCATCTAAAGACTCATGCCATCAAAGTTCATCTTAGTGGAATAAGCTTCTTCTCTAAACTCTTATCTGGTAGCCCGAGTTTGTAACTTCACTTTTCGAAGGTCTTCTATGCATCCCAGAACCCTAAAAACAAACATGAGACTTTGGTCCTCCTAAGCGTATCTCCACTATATTCACTCAGCTCTTGAAGATCTCAACTCCGCTCAGTCTAGTTTTAAGTAACGTTTTTTTTTTTGGAGGGCTTCATTGTGCTAGAGTACTACAGCGGATTCCTTATCAAACGCTTAAAACAAACGCTTAAAGCCTGGCATATAAATCATGTTTCCTTTAAAATGCTTCTATATCGGTTCCTCAAATCTCCTAAAACCACTCTGTGTGGGGAACATGACAGCCAGACCAAAGCCTAGAGGTGAGATGACCATCTCTAACTGTCCATGACTCAAAGTCATTGATTCACTGACTCTGTTTCTATATATGTGACCAGAATCCATCAGAGACCAGACTGTCCTGGACCTGGACCTGAACCTGAACCTGAACCTGAACCTGAACCTGAACCTGAACCTGAACATGAACCTGGGGCCAGCTGTGTGTCCATGAAGAGTGACTGGTCTAAAGATCTTTTTTTTGTCTTCAAAGATGGACACAACTCTGTTGATCAAAGGTGAGGATTTAAAAAATGATAATGAAAACAAAGTGATGACTTATTTCTATCAGACTCTCTGCTGTGAGATCTCCAGTTTTTAAACCTTTACTGACTCAGATGAAGTTCTCTTAAGACCAACACTCTTCTTCATTGAAACACATTCACACTGGGAGCCGCCCAGTACAACCAGTCTGACACTGAGACGCTCCACTGGAGCAGCTGGAGGTTTTGGGTGCCTTGCTCCAGGGCACTTTAGCAGTGTACAGTGAGTGTATTTTTGGGCAGATAACAGAAGTCCTTGTTTGAGAGAACCGTTCATTCAGTATCGTTCATCCAGTGTAGCGACCAAGTCGTCTCCACGACACTCGATGGTGTCTTTGTTCAAGACAATGATTCCCTCTCACTCATTGGTTGTCCCGCTTCCTATGTTTTGAGCGACTGCTCCACCGTAGCAGTGAGTGGGATGGGAATCTGGCATTGGGATGCCAGCACCCCCAGATTTCCACTCCCAGCAATCACATCAGCCAGCCTTAGCAGGGGAACCTGGACCAGGTGTCAGGATTGTACTAGCTTTCTGACACATCACTCTTGGAATCTTTCTCACTTGAACTCCGTCTCTGGCTCACCCTTCTCTCTAACTGGAACTGGATCACCTTCTTCTAAGATGATCAACCCACTTACCCACCTGAATATGGTCCGTACAGTGAAGCCGCTCATTCTCTTAGTTGTTGGGGGGTTTCGATGACGGAAGATGGATCAAAGAAGAATGGCTCCAGGAGCTTTCAAGTGAATGCCAAGTCGTTTCCTATTTCCTCTATGAAATCTATACTTGCTTGTTTACATAATCAACAAAGGACGCTGCTACGCCCCACCCATCATGCTGTTCATGCACTGCCTAATCTGGCACTCTACTACACACCAATGTGTTCTCCACACTGTCCTCTTGTCCGGGTCACTCCATCACTTTCTCGTTTTCACGTTCCAGAAGTTCAGAAGCTCTTGCAGACACGCATCCAGCATTGGTTTCTCCAAGTTCAACGCTGTCGGTCCACTTGTAATTACCGCCCTAATTCCATTGATCATCGATTCCCAGAACTTCATCATGGATACCCTGGATCTCCCTCAACCCTTTCTTTTTACTGGTCAGCTTGGAAGAGTGTCCACTACTTCCACCACATGACCAGTACATCATGACCTTTCCACTGTTCAATCTTATCACCATGACCTGTTTTCATTACCATCGCCCATTTCATGATGGCCATCTAAAGACTCATGCCATCAAAGTTCATCTTAGTGGAATAAGCTTCTTCTCTAAACTCTTATCTGGTAGCCCAAGCTTGTAACTTCACTTCTCGAAGGTCTTCTATGCATCCCAGAACCCTAAAAACAAACATGAGACTTTGGTCCTCCTAAGCGTATCTCCACTATATTCACTCAGCTCTTGAAGATCTCAACTTTGCTCCGTCTAGTTTCAAGTAACATTTTTTTTTTTGGAGGGCTTCATTGTGCCAGAGTACTACAGCGGATTCCTTATCAAAACTTCCCCACAACGTGTTTGACAGAACGGGTGAGCTACAAATGCTTAAAGCCTGGCATATAAATCATGTTTTCTTTAAAATGCTTCTATATCGGTTCCTCAAATCTCTTAAAAGCACTCTGTGTGGGTAACATGACAGCCAGAACAAAGCCTAGAGGTGAGATGACCATCTCTAACTGTCCATGACTCAAAGTCATTGATTCACTGACTCTGTTTCTACATATGTGACCAGGATCCATCAGAGACCAGACTGTCCTGGACCTGAACCTGAACCTGGGGCCAGCTGTGTGTCCATGAAGAGTGACTGGTCTAAAGATCTTTTTTTTGTCTTCAAAGATGGACACAACTCTGTTGATCAAAGGTGAGAATTTAAAAAATGATAATGAAAACAAAGTGATGACTTATTTCTATCAGACTCTCTGCTGTGAGATCTCCAGTTTTTAAACCTTTACTGACTCAGATGAAGTTCTCTTAAGACCAACACTCTTCTTCATTGAAACACATTCACACTGGGAGCCGCCCAGTACAACCAGTCTGACACTGAGACGCTCCACTGGAGCAGCTGGAGGTTTTGGGTGCCTTGCTCCAGGGCACTTCAGCTATGTACAGTGAGGGAGGGAGAGCTACATGGAGGGCTTGGTGAGAGCTGTTGGGACAAAACCAAACTGACTGGTGAAGAAAACAGTGAAATAAAAGACTGAGCTTGTTGGTTCTCAGTGGGATCAGCAGGACCAGTAAACCTTTACCACTACAGGGACTCATCTGATCCACATCCAGATATCACTTCATGGACCTTTACCTTGTGTTTGTCTCTGTGTGGACACAATGTGAGCTGATTCTGAATGATTTCTCCACAGAGAGGACCAGGAGAGCTCAGAGGTTCCCAGAGGTCAATCTGCCCAGCAGCATCAAACACACCTGGACTCCATATTTATGGTCTGTACATGTACAACCAGTTTTACATCTATTCTGTTCACAATCATCTCCATGCTGCACTTTTTAGACCAGTGGATTGTCACTCTGTCCAACATGGATCTGACGTTTTCTTCCATGGTTTTAGTTTGTGTCATTCAAAGAATATTCTGTTCCAGCTGCTGGAGGAGAACATCGTCACTTTTGTGAAGAACGAGCTGAAGAAGATCCATAAGGGACTAAGTTCAGATTACCCAGAATGCTTAGAGAGTCAGAGGGAGGATGAGGAGGTACTGGATGGTGAGGATGAAGAGCAGAGGAGGAGCAGCAGAGAGGCATTTGTGAAGATCACACTGCACTTCCTGAGGAGAATGAAGCAGGAGGAGCTGGCTGACTGTCTGCAGAGCAGTAAGAGGATTTCTCTAAAGATTTAACATGCTGGATAAATGGGACGTTTACTAATGTCTCAAGAGATGGAACAAAATATATTCATAGACTCATTCTTTGAGGTAATGACATGTTTAAATATATTCTTTGACTCATTGATCTTCTTTGTTGTGTGTTCATTCAGGACTTCTTGCTGCAGTTTGTCAGCGTAATCTCAAATCTAACCTGAAGAAGAAGTTCCAGTGTGTGTTTGAAGGGATCGCTAAAGCAGGAAATCCAACCCTTCTGAATCAGATCTACACAGAGCTCTACATCACAGAAGGAGGGACTGCAGAGGTCAATGATGAACATGAGGTCAGACACATTGAAAAAGCATCCAGGAAACCACACAGACCAGAAACAACCATCAGACAAGAAGACATCTTTAAAGCCTCACCTGGAAGAGAGGAACCAATCAGAACAGTGATGACAAAGGGAGTGGCTGGCATTGGGAAAACAGTCTTAACACAGAAGTTCACTCTGGACTGGGCTGAAGGCAAATACAACCAGGACATACAGTTCACATTTCCATTCACTTTCAGAGAGCTGAATGTGCTGAAAGAGAAAAAGTACAGCTTGGTGGAACTTGTTCATCACTTCTTCAGTGAAACCAAAGAAGCAGGAATCTGCAGGTTTGAAGAGTTCCTGGTTCTGTTCATCTTTGACGGTCTGGATGAGTGTCGACTTCCTCTGGACTTCCACAACAATGAGGTCCTGACTGATGTTACAGAGTCCACCTCAGTGGATGTGCTGCTGACAAACCTCATCAGGGGGAAACTGCTTCCCTCTGCTCGCCTCTGGATAACCACACGACCTGCAGCAGCCAATCAGATCCCTTCTGAGTGTGTTGGCATGGTGACAGAGGTCAGAGGGTTCACTGACCCACAGAAGGAGGAGTACTTCAAGAAGAGATTCAGAGATGAAGAGGCCAGCAGGATTATCTCCCACATCAAGACCTCACGAAGCCTCCACATCATGTGCCACATCCCAGTCTTCTGCTGGATCACTGCTACAGTTCTGGAGGATGTGTTGAAGACCAGAGAGGGAGGAGAGCTGCCCAAGACCCTGACTGAGATGTACATCCACTTCCTGGTGGTTCAGTCCAAACTGAAGAAGGTCAAGTATGATGGAGGGGCTGAGACAGATCCACACTGGAGTCCAGAGAGCACAAAGATGACTGAGTCTCTGGGAAAACTGGCTTTTGATCAGCTGCAGAAAGGCAACCTGATCTTCTATGAATCCGACTTGAAGGAGTGTGACATCGATATCAGAGCAGCCTCAGTGTACTCAGGAGTGTTCACACAGATCTTTAGAGAGGAGAAAGGACTGTACCAGGACAAGGTGTTCTGCTTCGTCCATCTGAGTGTTCAGGAGTTTCTGGCTGCTTTCCATGTCCATCTGACCTTCATCAACTCTGGTGTCAATCTGCTGTCAGAAGAACAAACAACCTCCCAGTTGTCTAAAGTCTTAAGAGACAAACCTAAACTAACATGTCTCTACAAGAGTGCTGTGGACAAGACCTTACAGAGTCCAAATGGACACCTGGACTTGTTCCTCCGCTTCCTCCTGGGTCTTTCATTGCAGACCAATCAAACTCTCCTACAAGGTCTGCTGACACAGACAGGAAGTAGCTCACAGACCAATCAGATAACAGTCCAGTACATCAAGGAGAAGATCAGTGAGAATGTGTCTCCAGAGAAAAGCATCAATCTGTTCCACTGTCTGAATGAACTGAATGATCGTTCTCTAGTGGAGGAGATCCAACAGTCCCTGAGTTCAGGATGTCTCTCCACAGATAAACTGTCTCCTGCTCAGTGGTCAGCACTGGTATTCATTTTACTGTCATCAGAAAAAGATCTGGACGTGTTTGACCTGAAGAAATACTCTGCTTCAGAGGAGGCTCTTCGAGGCTGCTGCCGGTGGTCAAAGCCTCCAACAAAGCTCTGTAAGTACAGAGAGAGTTAGATTCATGTATCATAACTTAAATGCACTGCTATCTTTTCTACTTGTTGCATATATTTTCTTCATCCTTGTCTCTTCAGACTGAGTGACTGTAACCTCTCAGAGAGAAGCTGTGAAGCTCTGTCCTCAGTTTTCAGCTCCCAGTCCTCTAGTCTGAAAGAGCTGGACTTGAGTAACAACAACCTGAAGGATTCAGGATTGGAACTGCTGTCTGCTGGACTGGAGAGTCCACACTGTGAACTGGGAACTCTCAGGTCAGGATTCAATTAATGCCTTTATTCATATAAATGGCTAAACTTGCAACATTCATAAGATCGTTTCTGCTTTCATGATTTCAATCAAATATTTAATTTCAACATATTTCTTTAAACATATCTGATATTGTTTTCTCACTCTGCTGTTATAACTTCAGAGAGGGATCAGAGAGTTATCAGTAATGTTGTCAGATTGTTGATTAGACATTAGTGGGTGTTTGGTTGTGACTAGAAAACAATCACTAACAATGTTAATGTAACCCCATAATAGCCTACAGTATGTCAGTACAGCAGTAACTTTCCAGCCCTCACAGTTCCCTCAGATTATGTGACATGTGTGTTGTTTTGTGTGTTTGCAGCCTGTCAGGCTGTCTGATCACAGAGAAAGGCTGTGCTTCTCTGGCCTCAGCTCTGACCTCCAACCCCTCCCATCTGAGAGAGCTGGACCTGAGCTACAATCATCTAAGAGACTCAGGAGTGAAGCATCTGTCTGCTGGCCTGGAGGATCCACAGTGGAGACTGGAAACTCTCAGGTATGAAAAGGCCTGCTGCAGCCACAGACAATCAGTCTGATAGAGGAGGTAGAGCTGGAAACTTTCTCACTGTCACACTGTCAGCCTGGTTAATATGACCCTGACACACCAAGCTGACCTCAAACTACCAGAGACTCATCAAACTGTTTATGTCCCACATCAGACCATCAATACAGACAGAAGTAGTCAGGGAACAGTAGCCAGGATGAGCCAAACCAGGGAGGGAAGGTGATGAAACTGTTGTTTTTCTGGAGCGTTGTCTTGTTTAAACATTACAAAATAGGACAGTGGTGTATCCTGACACGTTGACGGGCATCATAGTAGGTTGACATGCATCAACGTTGTCACGCTGCAGGTTTGTGGACTCATATCAAACAATAGTTTGATGGTTTGATGCTCTTCATCTACCACCAGTGTGTGTTGCCCTTTAGTCCAGACATTATTGTGAAAAGACAAACAGACTAAGAAACAATCTGTTTAAACCGCCTTGATAAATCATCACAATAGGAATGTTTTGCTGAGATTAGCTTTACCTGATTTTGTTTTGTTTTGCACTGAGAGCCACTTCCCTAGCTGATTAGAGTCGAGTTGTTGAAACTACAGATGACTGTCGGCCACAGACGCTCAGTGAAGAACCAACAGCTGATTGTGGACATGGTGTGTGTGTCAGAGCCCAGAGAGGTTTATTTAGGACTGGAACAAAGTTATAGGGGGACAGAGGCAGTGCTCTGTGGCTGCAGACAGACTTGAACTGCAATTGTTTCAGATTCAGTTAGAGACTAGCTGGTGAACATAGTGGAGCATTTAGCAGCTAAAGAGACAGATATTTCCCTCAGGAGGTGGTGGAGACCAAAAACAGAGCTAAAAGAGAGAGAATATTGGACTTCCATTCATCAGGTGACACAAACACAAAGACTCCTGATGAATCATAATGTTGATGCGTAACTGCTGGATGTGGAAGCAGCTGGTTGATATCATGTTAGACACAACTACTTTCTTTCAATAATTATTATTTTCAGTTTATATAGGTTACACACCACACGTTGCCCCCAAAAATTTGTTTAGCTTTGTAAATATCAGTATATATGTTACTGGTTAAGAGAACATTAAGATGGAACACAGAACAAATTGAAATTCTTTATCTCTGATTATAAATTCATCAAATTTTGATAAGATATATTTTTTTTAATGTTGTAGTTGAAATCTCAAACCTCTCCCAGATCATAGCCCAATGGGTTGAGAGTCTCTCTCCACAATTTGTTCTTTGATAAAGTGAAGCATTCAAGAGCTAGAGAGGTTTGAGTGCAGAGATTTCAGCCGAGGTCAACCAAAATGTCATTTGGTTCCAGCTGTTCCATTGTAATTTTATATCGTATATAATTATATATTTCACTTCTTTTATGACTAATAGTGTTCAATCTATCATATGCAGCAGTTTGACATCATTTAGAGAGCCTGGATCCTCTCTGAGCCTGTTTATGTCTGTCATCCATGGGATTTTCTCATCTGGCTTCCAGTCCAGGTCTCCTAGCTCAGCCTATGGTTGGTCGATTTCAGTCAATGTACGCTCCTTAGAAGCGTCTGAGTCCTGGCTATTTAACAAACACATCGGATTTTGATTGACAGAAGCGTTAGCCAGTGGGGAGTAAACGGTGCCTTTGTTAGACTGACCCTTGTTTCTACACGGGGACATTTCAGAGACGCACCGGAAATGCGTCGAAATATTGTTGACGGTAATAAGCGGAGATTTACAGCAGAACAACGAAAAGGTAAGGAGCTTTGGGTGATTTTGAAGGATATTACGCATTGTGTTTCTGGTGTTTGTTTGCTCACAGCCTTGTGAGGGTTTACCGGAGAGACGATCTGATGGTAGTTCTGGAATCTGTGTCGAATGCTCGTGCCTTTTGCTATCTCGGTTGCCTATGCTAACCGTTAGCTTTGTTATGCTAACTCGGAGAAGAGCGAGTTATGGCTAGAATTACGTGATTTTGTGATAAATCTTTTATTTGCGTACAATATTTGTGTAGAATTGTGTTTGGAGTCTGTACAAATGTCTTAGATTGTTTGTTTTACCCAGATTTTAAATTTTTTGGGGGGGATCTTTTTTTTTCATATTCATAAATACATGCATAAATGGACTTTTTTGGACGATGCTACAGCAGAGCCGAATTTGGGTCCGTCGGGCTTAACAGGTTTTAAAGGTAGTACATCCGTTGGTTTGGACTTTTAGAGGGTTCTATTAACAAAGTGAATCAGCTCATGCAGTGAGACTAACGCAGTTACGACCACGACCCGGTGTGCGAGATTAAGTCCACGAGATTAAGTTCTACGATAAATGCATTAACATTTTCTTCACTCCTTAGCTCAGTAGTAGTATAGGTGGCAATTCATCACTTTGGGTCGGTCATGATCAGAGGTTCGACTCCTGTAGGGTCCATATTTCTACTATTTTTATGTCACCAGACAACAAATCGTATTTTCGTAATGAAGATGGATAATTGGTTCGTGGTAATGCTGTCGAAATCCTAAATGTATGCTCCAACCAGCCTCTCCATCGTAATGTTTCAACAGACACACTAACCCCTGCGTGTAGTTATTAAATGTCGGACCCTCACAGTAACACAACGAGAGTTAACAGTAATGTCTGATGTGGATGAATGTGTGCTGCACAGTGTAGAGCATCGTTAACAGAAGATGAACGTCCGTAGTCTTTAATATAAAACATAAGCGATGTGAGAGCCTACAGAAGTTGAATCACAAGTTGATCTGGGTGGATCACAGTTTCCCACAGCTGACAGTCATCTGTACGCGGTGTTTGAGCTCAGTGTGTTTCACTCACAGGCTGTATGAAAGCACGGACAGCTCTATCGGTCTCAGATCGACTCCACATCACATTAATAACGATGTGTGATACAAATATAAGACGGACAACAGAGCGTTTCTTGAAGGATTTATTGACGTAAGTATTTTGAACAGGCATCGACACCTACCACCAACTTTCTCCTTCACTCTGGTCCTCGTTATGTGTCCTCGGTATCTCAACCGCAGCCTCATGAACGAGTAGTAGATTTTCCAGCAAACTGTTCTGTTCATATTCTTTCCAAAGATACCGTAGACACTATGTGTAAGAGAGAGGAGAGGGGATCGACATGTTTATTTCTTGTTTATTCAACGTGGGTCCTGAAAGGCCACTCCTACGACACATCTGCTTCACGCACTCAAACATAAACCAGTTAATCCAAAAACCACTTAATCTCGCACACCGGAACCAACACAACTACTTCATAAGCTGATAATATGTCAGATGTTGTGTTTACAGCTTGTTTTCACTGAACCACAAGTGGACAAAGAAATCAATTGATGCAGGTTTAAACATGTGATTTACTGACTGACTGGTAGAGGAAACTGAGTCTGACATGGATGATGATTGTCAATATAATACTGATAATAATATATCATGAATAAGTGAAGATAATGAGCTGTCGTCATGGGCCAATCAGAAGAAGCTCCAGTGAAGTAAAAGAATATGAGGTGATTAATAATAAGTGCTCCATGTGAACATGAATAACAAAGCTCTGTGTATGAGAGTGATGTAATGTCCATGTTTCCATGCTGCTCTGACCCCCCTCCTCCTTTCAGGATGGAGCCTGCTGTAGTCCTACGGTCCAGACCAGGTCTGAGGAAGTGTAAGTGTGCTTTGAATTTGATGAAAACAAAGCATCTTCAAACTGTGACATCACTCATTCACATCTCTGATGTCATCATCAAACAGATGATAGATTAATAACTGCAGCTGTATTGTGTCTTGTTCTCTCCATCAGATTCCTGTGAACTCACACTCGACACAAACACAGTAAACAGAAACCTCAAACTGTCTGACAACAACAGGAAGGTGACATATTTGAAGAAGGATCAGTCATATCCTGATCATCCAGACAGATTTGACTTCTGGTCTCAGCTGCTGTGTAGAACTGGTCTGACTGGTCGCTGTTACTGGGAGGTCGAGTGGAGAGGAGAAGTTCATATATCAGTGAGTTACAGAGGAATCAGGAGAGGAGGCAGTAAAGACTGTATGTTTGGAATGAATGATCAGTCCTGGAGTCTGTGGTGCTCTGATGATGGTTACTATGTCCGTCACAATAAGACAGAAACTCTCTTTACCTCCTCCTCCTCCCCACCCTCTCGTAGAGTAGCAGTGTATGTGGACTGTCCTGCTGGCTCTCTGTCCTTCTACAGAGTCTCCTCTGACACACTGATCCACCTCCACACCTTCAACACCACATTCACTGAACCTCTTTATCCTGGGTTTGGGTTCTGGTTGAGGACTGGTTCCTCAGTGTCTCTGTGTTCTCTGGAGGAGAGAGAGTCTCCTCCTGCTAGAGAAACTTTCTCTCTGCTGACCAGATAGTTTAGTGTGTACAGGATCACACACAGCTGGTGTTAGTTAGGAGAATGTGGGTAGGAGTTTATCCTAAGGGTGTTTGTAGTGTTCTCATTCCAGTCTGGCTAGAGGTTGATGAAACAATACTCTGAACAGAGTGATGTAACTTCAACAAGCTTACTCTCATTCTTGAAGGTAGTACATCTTATGTGTCCAAACAGAACATCATCTGTTCCTTGTCCCCGGAGAGAGCAAGTCTCACTATATTACAACCCTCTCTTATCTCAACATGAACATAAATGTGTTATTATCAATACTATATATGAAGTGAAATAAAAAAGTCTCCTTATTTTGAACTCAAAGTGTCCATGAGTCTTTTCTTCTTCTACTAACTATGTTCTACTTTGCAGTGATATTTGATCAACAATCTCTTGATTTCTCCAGAAGTCACAAAGTACCTGAGCTGAACAGGTGCATCCAGATCAATGTTCTTCTCTTGGTGATGAAGACCTTCATCATCTGGAGGGTCTGGAGTTTGTGTGTGGTCAGATAATATGGTATGTTGAAATATTAATCAGACAAGTTTTAATATTTATTTTGGGTAAATTACTAATTACATATGATATAAATCAGGACATAAAAATATGATAATTACCATAATTGATAAATGACTTAATCATTAGATTAAACAATACAAAAATAATCATTAGGTGTTTATTCTGTTTATTATTGCAGAGGATTATAAAACACGAAATAAATAATATAATATAAAAATAATCATTAGGTGCACACAAAGAATATATCAGTGGCGGGCCGTGCATTTTATACCTGGGCCTTCACTTCTAAAAATGAAGCTCAACACCTACAAATACACTAACTGCAGAGTGCAGATACTGTACATGAATACCCGCATGACGGGATGCGGCGTCATTAACGAACAATGCATATAGTCAAAATCAATTAAGCTAAAACACGCATTCCGCCACACACTCAAGAGCGCGGGCCATTAAAATATTATTCATATCACAGGGAACAATATTAACCATATCATAAAAACTACATGATAGACAAAATAACAGAGGAGTAACGCTATCACTCCCTCCAGGTGTGAGAAATCAATGTTAAAAAGCACTCATCTATGTTTACAAGCACACCTGATGAATATTATATGTTACAAAATGTCTACTTGTAGAAGTATTAGACCAAAAGTAAAGTTACTAAATGTATTGTGCACTTTGAAATAAACCAGAGGTTACCACCATTTAAGGTAATGAATGTTACAGGACTAGGTACAGAGACAGACTCCCAGGAGGGGGGAGAGAAGATGGTGCATGTCTCTGACCAACAGACCAACTGGTCACTGGACAGGAGGAGCTGATCAGCTTTCAGCCAATGGCTGATCGATGTGTTGTGAAAATTGTAATATTATACTAATCAGAGAATTGCACCTTGAACCGGAAGTTGTTCTGCGCCGCCATATTGACGGCCGTCCCAAAGCTCTTATTTAGCTCGGAGGACTCGGAGCAACTTCCGGTTCAAGCGAGGAGCGAGGAAATGACAATTAAGAGACTTGGGAGACCCTAGAATATAAAGAAGCAGTGATGAAGCTGTAACATGTAAACACGTTGTTGTATCAGCTGTTTGTTGAATCAGTAGAACGAGTGTGAAAAGACTGGGTCCCGCTGTGTTACTCAGGCTGGACTACAGCGTCTATTCACAGGCGCGACCCCACTACTGAGCGGCACGGGGGCTTTGACCTGCTCCGTCTCCGACCTGGGTCGGTGCACCCCTCCTTAGACGACCTGGTGGTCCCGGGCTCCCCCAGGAGCACCATGTCGATACCGAACTTAGTGCGGACACCCGATCTTCATAGTCCGCTGCAGCTCAGAGCTCCTGAGCTCAAACGGTCCTCCAGCCTCAGCCTCCCGGTAACTTGGATTACAGGCGCGCGCCACCGCACCCGGCGAGAGAGCTGTTCGTTCAGAGAGGTTTGGATTTTTACAAATGTGACGTCATCAGGGTGATCAAGCGGAATCTAGTGATGAAAAAAACCTGCAGCTGCAACGTTGAAGGCTGATCAGTATTTGTACGATTTACCTAAAACTTTATTTCAATAAAGATCAATACTTTATCTCGTATCTTTAAACATCTGTGTGCTCAGTATGAGTTTGTATCATCCACAGTCATGCGCAGTTGATGCTTTTCACAATGTCAACAGATTGCACGATACAATAACTTATATTCACAATCTGTGATTCAAATATAAAGAAGTTATGCTTGTTCTAACGCTTAATAACAAGACGGTATGTTGAGCTGAGGAGCTTGAAAGCAGTTCACAATGTGACATATTATTTGAACAAATAAAATTGGGACTACTTTTGTCTCCAACATTTCATTGACAAAGGTGCAACATATGTATGTGATGAGGTTTAAAAAGCCCTTTAACCTCTTCTGGGTTCTAAACTTCTCAGACTGGTAATCTGTTGTTATTTATGAGCCTCTGGTTTATTGAGTGAAGTCTGGTTAAAAACACAGCTTGTTTCATTTGTTATCCAAACACAAAGTGAAATCTAACCCCTGTACAATATGCAACATCTGTATTGTTCGTTTGTTTTGCATTTTCTTAGATGGATGTTTTTACATTATATTTATTGTAATATTTTGTATTAGTCTTGATTATCTTTTTTTATATGGAGCCTCACAGCAAAAGCACTTCAGATGATTGTACTTGTATAACAACAGTGACAATAAACATCTTGAATCTATACTATGACTTTTAAAGACTTTATTTTTATATAGTGTTCTATGACTTTTTTTAATAACTTTTATCGACAAACTATACTGTGTTTATTATGGACTTATTTCAGCATACTTTAATATGACCTTTCTTTTTCATTTCGATGTGCTATAATATTACTCAGGCTTTTATCAACATGCCATACTATGACTAGGGGTGGGTATTGTTAGGACTTTATCAATACTAGTACTCTTATCGGTTCCTTTTGTTCATTTTGTGAGAAAAAAAGACAATTAATTAAGAAAAGAATCAACATTGCTATATTATTCTTGTATGAGTACAAATGAAGCTTAAGCGGAAGTTCAGACTCTCTTTACTCTCCTTTTCATTCATAATCTCAGTCTCTCTCTCTCCCTGTGATTACTCTATCAGCTGATTGTGGGCGTTCACTTTAAATCAACCAAACAGATTCTGCACAGTTTCCTGAAGCCAATCACATCGTTGCTGTGTTCAAAAATGTTCTCCTCTCTGCTGCTGTCAGTTGTCATTTCAGCACAATCAGATGCTCCTCCACCCCAGTCACCTCCAGCAGCATCACAGTCATGCTCCTCCTCATCATCTTCATCATCACCACCATCATCACCAGTGTCTGGACTCCAGGGGGATTATGCCTTATCCGACCTCAGCATCACTACCCCTCTACTGTCCTACTTCAGGATGGAGTCCAATCGCCAAAGACACATTTGATGCCGTTCACTTAGGGTTAGGGTTCATAATGACGCAGAGAGGACGGGAAGAGGGGGTCATGAGTCGGGGTCCAGCAGTAAACTTCTGCTCTCACGGGTTCATGTGACTGCATGAGCTTCATACAGATGTTATGACAGAGAACATCTGTAAACTGGATATCTTAGAGAAATAGAGAAAAGAGGAAATCGTGCAATGACATTTCAATCAGTCAACAAAGGTCACCTTCAGCGTCGCTCCTTCAGGACGTCGTAGCAGACCTCCACCACCTGAGGGCGCCGCAGAACAAGACTTGTCAGGGAGAGAAGAGTTGAAGAGGAGAAGAGGGTTGAGAGCAGATGCACACCTACTGTGATGAAGGATCTCAGTGGAAGAACCCTTTAATGACCTCCTAACATTCATATAAAACTAGAGACTCGTGATTATTTTGAATGATCTACTTAATTCCCTTTCTAAAGAGCCAAAGAGCTTTTTCACAGCAGACATGTTGAGTGCTCACAGTGTCTGATGTCAGTAGGGAAAGCACAGGTGTTACTGACAACATTAACATGGCTGTGTTGTGTTCAAGTGTCCCAGAGAGCCGTCATTCAGTGTCTTCCGTGTAAAAGGCCCATCAAGTGAAAACCGTTATGGTCGGAGCAACTGACGTGGTCTAAAGAGTGAGATAGTCCACACAGGGTGGTCAGCTGTGAGGGGGGTCAACGGGTTCAATAAACACAGAGCTTGTTTGAGTCCCGTACAAAACTAAAAGTTTATATTCACATGTTTTACATCGGCCATTAGTTATGTGAGACATTAGACGACTGGTCACGTGACTTGTTTGTCCCCCGCCATGTGAGCTGATAGTCACTCGGTAGTGACGCAGTTGTTAACGTCAACCAGGCTCTTTTTCTAAACCTGTTCAAAGGGTTTTGTTGCCTAATCCTGACTTCCTGTGAAGATGGAAGTTTATTTTGAAAAGACAGCGCGCATGTAACGAGTAGAAGCTGACACGCCGTCCCTGCCACGTCCAGAGCTAACGCTAGAGGGGAACCTAGAGCGTCAGAGCTTGAAGCCTAGGTGTGATGCCACTACTGAGCACCACGGAGGCTTTGACCTGCTCTGTCTCAGACCTGGGCCGGTGCTCCCCGCCATAGAGGACCTGGTTCTCCTGGGCTCCCCCAGGAGAACCACATCCATACTGGACTTAGTGCGGACCAAGGGCCTAATTTACAGTTTACAGTTACACTTTTTCAGAGGGCAGTATCAGACCCCTCCAATTTTTAAAGTCCAATAACTCTTCATTGAACACATTCATGGACGTTTTTAAAAATATTTTTAGGAAATGATTTATTGCGTCTGTAACTCAGCAGGAACAGCTGCACTCGTGACAAAAACAGATCATCTTGTAACCGAATAATCACAATTGTGGCCAAACGAGTGCTCACAGTTCAGTAATCAGGCAGAACATTTACGTGATATAAGCAGTAGTATTGTTTCTGATAATATGTGTTTGGTATGTCTAATATCCTTGTTTATATTTGTAAAATAGACTGTAATTATGATTTAGGGATGGGTTATAGAAATTATCTCTTTTATCATAACCCTGCATTATTTAAGCTGCTCTGTGTTCTAGATTATAACCAACCCAGTACTCTTTTTATTAGTTTTAATATGAGCGGTATGAGGCCGACAACCCATAAAGGTTTTTAAATAAACTTTGTATCTAGTTTTGTAATGAAAACATATTTTGATATTCATATTGTTCTTATGTGGAGGGGAGAATTTGAACCGAGGCCATACGATCATTTGATATTAACACTATATTTAACATTTCTTTTTCACAAACTATGGGATTTGAATATTTCTACATGCATTATAAACAAAGGCTGAGAAAACAGATCAGTTAACTCACTGTTGTTCTCTCTCTCATTGAGTTTCTTTCCATAAATGTTCATGTCTGAATGAAGCTGTGAGGTCCATGTAAAAGTCTCCTCTGTCTGAATGACTAAATGTCATCACTTTAACAAATACATGAAGACAGCAATGGTCCATATTTCTGTGGTTTAAATGGAGCACAACCACGGATGGATTTGATCTCTAACAGGTCTACAACATGAAACCTTCCTGCTGGCTTCATTTACAACTCTGGAGGTGAATTCATGTCCTCTTTTAAAGCCAATAACAGTGGTGGAGTGTTGATGTTGTCAGTGATGAGGAGCTTCATGTTCTCAGGTTTGTTCCAGTGTGGAAGATGCTGTGGGTTAAACTTTAACACGTATCATATAAAGTCATATAAACATGATACAGCTGATCTTTGAACTGAGTGCTGCAGGTTCACACTGGTTTATTAACGTGTTGGAGTGTGACAGCAGCCTGAAGACACTGAGGACTGAAGAAGAAGAAGAAGAGGATTTAATCCTGATGGAGCTCATCGTCCCACTCACATCAACAGAAAACTCTTTTTCCACACAGACCTGGTCCAGACAGCAGAGAGCTGCAGAGTGTTGAAGTTCATGAGAAGAAACTGAGTAAGTGGAACTTGAATTGATGACAAACAAGCTGCTCTTTGTTGGTTCGTGTGTTGACCTCCTGTCTTTGATAATGAGTCCACAGCACAAAGTTGATCTGACAACAGATCTTTGAAACTACAGCTGGCTGTCTTTAAAGTCTACATGCAGAAACAGATCTGATTTCCTGATGAGACACAAATCAAATGAGACTGAAGACTAACGATGAACCCATCTGTCTGTCTTCATCAGGTGGCCGCAGCTTATCAGCAACATGAAAAGGTATCACACTCAACACTTCTCACTACATTTGATACTGTTTTACCTTCAACATATTCATTCTTACTATTGTGATGTTGACTGTTTCTCTGCTCTTTCACTTGAACATTGACTCATAATAAACCTATAAATCTATAAAACAGATACAGTCGTTAGATTGAGTTTTGATACTGGACTAAAGTCTAGACTTTGATACTTCAGGTATTTTATGAAGCTCATATTTCATGTTTATTGAGGCCTCTGTTGGTTAAAGTGCTCTCATAGATTAAATGACCATTTCTACTCTGTTAATTAATAACCTGATAAACTCAATGACAATGTGTTATTATGTTGAACTTATCAGTCTATGAAGTAAGATCCAATGTAAGTCTAGGGACTAGTTGCAGAGATCTGGGGACTAGTTTTAAAGGTTTTGTGACTAGTTGTAGAGGTCTATAGGGACTAGGTCTAGAGGTCTAGGTTCATGTTGTTCTCCAGAGCTAGTGATACCAGGAGTAAAAAACTTTAACATTTCCACTATACAAGGATTCAAATGAGTTACATAATATAAATACCTCAGTATTTGGATAGATGAGGAACACACATTCACATATCCTTTCAACTATCTTGTCAATACATTACAACAAATTATTGGTTTTCTGTATTTAATGAATTTGAAACATCCCAATGTTTTATGGTAAAATGATTATTGGTAAGTAACCTTCAAACATGGACTATGGACAGTTCAGGGCCATGGTCATGGGCCACAGTGTGTCAGTGTGTGCTGGTTTTAGCTGATTTTGTTGTTTTTCTCTTTGTATTTTAATCCTTAAATTCTGAATGATAACTCTGAGATATGGATAAATAAATAAATAAATGACTAGTTGCAGAGGTCTGGAGACTAGTTGCAGAGGTTTGGGGACTAGTTGCAGAGATCTGGGGACTAGTTGCAGAGATCTGGAGACTAGTTACAGAGGTTTAGGGACAAGTTATAGAGCTCTGGAGACTAGTTACAGAGATCTGGAGACTAGTTGCTGAGGTCTGGAGACTAGTTGCTCAGGTCTAGGGACTAGTTGCAGAGGTTTAGGGACTAGTTGCAGAGGTTTAGGGAGTAGTTGCGGAGGTTTAGAGACTAGTTGCAGAGGTTTAGAGATTAGTTGCAGAGATCTAGAGACTACTTGCAGAAGTCTGGAGACTAGTTGCAGAGGTTTAGGGACTAGTTACAGAGATCTGGAGACTAGTTACAGAGGTTTGGGGACTAGTTGCAGAGGTTTGGGGACTAGTTACATTGATCTGGGGATTAGTTGCAGAGGTCTGTAGACTAATTGCAGAGGTTTAGGGACTAGTTACAGAGATCTGGGGACTAGTTGCAGAGATCTGGAGACTAGTTGCTGAGGTCTAGGGACTAGTTGCAGAGCTTTAGGGAGTAGTTGCAGAGATCTGGAGACTAGTCGCTGAGGTCTAGGGACTAGTTGCAGTGGTTTAGCAACTAGTTGCAGAGATCTGGAGACTAGTTGCTGAGGTCTGGAGACTAGTTGCTGAGGTCTAGGGACTAGTTGCAGAGGTTTAGGGAGTAGTTGCGGAGGTTTAGAGACTAGTTGCAGAGGTTTAGGGACTAGTTGCAGAGATCTGTGGACTAGTTGCAGAGATCTGTTTCTCTGCTCTTTCACTTGAACATTGGCTCATAATAATCCCATAAATCCATAAAACAGTTTCAGTTGTTAGATTAAATTCTGAGACTGAACTTCAGTTTAGACTTCGATACTTCACTGATTTTAGAACCAAAAACTAATAATTATTAGTTATTATTACAAGTAATTGTTTTTGATGTTGCTGTATTGATACATTGAGGTTTATCTTTTCGATTTAATATGTTATCTGCAGTCAGAGTTTTTCTTCACATTGAATCCAACAGAAACAAATGGGAGCATCTGTGAGTGTGAAGAGGGTCAGTTGAGGGTTTCATGTCACAATAATATGAGCTGTGTGAAGAGTTTATCTATTTGTATTCTATATTTACTGTAAATGACATCATGTGTCTGTTTTACTGTCTGAAGCAGCAGACTGAACATTTTAACTAAAGTTGTTGATACAAATGCTGACTGGAGCTCTTTAGACAAACAGTGAGATTACCTCAGGTTCAACATGACACATGTCATTCTGTATCCATGGCAACGATTGAAGTCCTCGTGTTCACCCTGTGGACCCAGCAGTGTGACGGTCTTATTAACAGAGAGCACTTGAACACATCACAGAGTGACAGGAGGAGGGCTCAGTGTTCAGGTCCAGAGGGTGGAGCTTTATGTTTCTACCTCAGCTGCTGAGCTCCCCCTGGTGGTCAGTGAGGTTTACACTCAGTAAAAATACTTCATATTCAGCTGGGATTAAATAAAACAAATTACTTTTTTTAACGTTGTTTTACAGATGAACAGCTTAAATAATTCACTCACACTTCAGACATTGTTCAAGCAAACATTCATTAATTCATCTCTTCTAATGTTCTGAGTTCATCTTTCTACAATTAGCTTTTTCTCTTTTTTGAATCACTGTAAACTGAATAATTTTTAGTTTTGAACTGTTTCAAGACGTCATCTTGAGCTCTGAGGAATTATCAGGGGTGACCGTGGCTAAGTGGAGAGCAGGGCCGCCAGAGGGTTGGCGGTTCGATCCCCGGCTCCTGCTCTACTAGTCTCATGTCAATGTGTCCTTGAGCAAGACACTTAACCCCAAAATTGCTCCCGTAGCTGCGTCTACGGTGTTTAGATAGATACTGAATTGTAAGCCGCTTTGGATAAAAGCGTCTGCTAAATGACTGTAATGTAATCATGGATACTTTTTGTTATTTTTATACTTGTACATTGTTGATGTACAATAATATAATAGTTTGTTGTAGATGTGCATCTCTGTGTCTGACATTAGCTTCCTGGTGCAGTGTGAACCTTGTTTATTAAACGTCATCAGTTCAAATCCCAGCTGTGCTAGAAGATGCTACGTGTCACATAATTACAGCTTCTTTATTCATGATCTTCAAATTCACAGCACTCACACACATTTTTGTGAGAAAATATATTTCCAATGAAACGTTGCTGTATTGATCCTTTTTTTGTTGATAGCTACTAGTTTTTCCAACAGCTGCTGAGACTTGAGACTAAAAACTTCCCTGCTTCGCTGTGTGCCAGGATCCATCAGAGACCAGAGTCCTCTGGACCTGAACCTGAACCCAGCTGTATGTCCTCTGAGACTAACCAGTCACACAAACATGGCATCGATTTTAAAGGAGGAAAAGTCTCTTCTGCAGAGTAAGTAGAAATTACATTTAAAATGTACCTGACAGCTTCCCGGTATAACTGGTCTTCTACTGATATTAAAGTACTCTGTAAAGAAAAGTGGACAGGTGATGATACTGCTATTTGTCTTGCTTTCTGAAAAGTACCAAGAAGTAGTAAAACCAGAACGACATCAGTGATCAGTCACTTCCTGGATGAAACAGGAAGTGGTTTATTACCTAATATGTGTCCAGACTACAACCAGGACAGTGTGTTTGAGTTCAGACAATCAATGAGGGACAGAGTTTATTCCAGTCCACAGTGATTTACAATCAGAGCAGTCAAACTGAACCAGAACTTCAGGTTGATGTCATGAAAACATGAAAGTACATCCTTCTCAAATAAACAACTGAGAGTGTGTTAGAGAGCTACATTTTAATATTTTAAAGAAATGAGATGTACATCAGGTGTGTGTAGGTGTCGTGTGACAGATGGCTCTCAGATGGTGGTGGAAGATGTTCAGTGACTCTGCTGTTCTGACTTCAGTACTTCATTCCACCACTGTGGGACCAGAACAGAAAAGAGGTTTAACCATGGCTCGTAAGTAGGAAGGACCAGTTCCCTTCACTTCCCTGTAGACCAGCACCAGAGTCTGGAGCTGATGTGAGCTGAGGCTGGGAGCCAGTTTAAAGAAGACGTGTAGGAGAACCTGGATGTTTTTTTATCCGACAGGAGTGGACATGAGTGATGTGGCAAGTCAACAGTCTTAAGTCTGAAGACATCTGACTAACAACACACTGGTTCAAAAAAAGTTACATGGAAAACAAACAAGTGTCCCATCCGATGTGATTCTAGTTGTTTTAGTAATTGTTTGTTATTGTAATGCCTATTGGTTGAATAACCATAAGCAAAACCTGTTTTCGTTACCATTGCCCATTTCATAATGGCCATCTAAAGACTCATGCCATCAAAGTTCACCTTAGTGGAATACTCTGTGTGGGGAACATGACAGCTAGACCAAAGCCTAGAGGTGAGATGACCATCTCTAACTGTCCATGACTCAAAGTCATTGATTCACTGACTCTGTTTCTACATACGTGACCAGGATCCATCAGAGACCAGACTGTCCTGGACCTGGACCTGGACCTGGACCTGAAACTGAACCTGAACCTGAACCTGGGGCCAGCTGTGTGTCCATGAAGAGTGACCGGTCTAAAGAGTTTATTTTTGTCTTCAAAGATGGACACAACTCTGTTGATCAAAGGTGAGGATTTAAAAAATGATAATGAAAACAAAGTGATGACTTATTTCTATCAGACTCTCTGCTGTGAGATCTCCAGTTTTTAAACCTTTACTGACTCAGATGAAGTTCTCTGAGGACCAACACTCTTCTTCAGTGAAACACATTCACACTGGGAGCCGCCCAGTACAACCAGTCTGACACTGAGACGCTCCACTGAAGCAGCTGGAGGTTTTGGGTGCCTTGCTCCAGGGCACTTCAGCAATGTACAGTGAGGGAGGGAGAGCTACATGGAGGGCTTGGTGAGAGCTGTTGGGACGAAACCAAACTGACTGGTGAAGAAAACAGTGAAATAAAAGACTGAGCTTGTTGATTCTCAGTGGGATCAGCAGGACCAGTAAACCTTTACCACTACAGGGACTCATCTGATCCACATCCAGATATCACTTCATGGACCTTTACCTTGTGTTGGTTTCTGTGTGGACAGACACAATGTGAGCTGATTCTTCATGATTGAATGACGATGATGATGTAATGTCAGTGTTTCTATCAGTTCACAGCAGCAAAGAGAAAAGTCTCCTGTACCCACCTGTGTGTCCATGAAGAGTGATTGCTCTAATGGTCGTATGATTGACTTCAAAGATGGACGCCGTTCTTATGACCCAGAGTAAGTTCTTAAAACAGATGAAACCGATAACTAGCTGTTACACAGATACAAAATTGGTCGTCTCTCATTTATTGTCTTTGATCTATCACAATGACCTCATTTCTCATTATGATCATGACATGACACAATATCTTTAACTAATTGGTGTAGGTTTTACATCAGACAGGAAGTAGCATTCTGGATATAATCCTAACTCTAGTTGCAGAGGTCTGGAGACTAGAAAGACTCGGAGGAAGAAGTCTCCCCAGTGGTGCTGTGGGAAAACCAAATACAGACCCTTTGTTTCAAGTGATGTGGCAGATCAACAGTATTAAGTGTTGGTACATATGACTAAAAACACAATGGTAGAATAGAAACTACACCAAATATGAAAAGGTATTACATCAAATGTGATTATAGTTTCTAGTTGTAGTTGTATCTCAAGGTGGAAGGTATAGAAGGTATATAAAGTAAACCGATATGAATTTGCCCTTATGATATGATTTGTGACTTTACCGTGCTGCCAATAAAATCACTTATACTGTAAAATAAAAGCAGAGATAAGAATCTGTTTAGCATCTGGTTTTCATTGTGATCAATCATGACAGAACACAACATCTTTAATTAAATGTTGTATTTGTGTTTATGGTACCAACACAATGTGAACTGATTGTTCATGATTCCTCCACAGAGAGGACCAGGAGAGCTCAGAGGTTCCCAGAGGTCAGTCTGCCCAGCAGCCTCAAACACACCTGGACTCCATATTTATGGTCTGTACATGTACAACTACTTTACATCTATTCTGTTCACAATCATCTCCATGCTGCACTTTTTAGACCAGTGGATTGTCAGTCTGTTCAACATGGATCTGATGTTTGGTTCCATGGTTTTAATTTGTGTCATTCATTGAATATTCTGTTCCAGCTGCTGGAGGAGAACATCGTCACTTTTGTGAAGAACGAGCTGAAGAAGATCCAGAAGGGACTGAATTCAGATTACCCAGAATGCTTAGAGAGTCAGAGGGAGGATGAGGAGGTACTGGATGGTGAGGATGAAGAGCAGAGGAGGAGCAGCAGAAAGGCATTTCTGAAAATCACACTGCACTTCCTGAGGAGAATGAAGCAGGAGGAGCTGGCTGAGAGTCTGCAGAGCAGTAAGAGGATTTCTCTAAAGATTTAACATGCTGGATAAATGGGACGTTTACTAATGTCTCAAGAGATAGACCAACATATATTCATAGACTCATTCTTTGAGGAAATGACATGTTGAAATCTTTTCTTTGACGCATTGATCTTCCTTGTTTTGTGTTCATTCAGGACTTCTTGCTCTAGTTTGTCAGCGTGAACTCAAATCTAACCTGAAGAAGAAGTTCCAGTGTGTGTTTGAGGGGATCGCTAAAGCAGGAAACCCAACCCTTCTGAATCAGATCTACACAGAGCTCTACATCACAGAGGGAGGGACTGCAGAGGTCAATGATGAACATGAGGTCAGACAGATTGAAACAGCATCTAGGAAACCACACAGACCAGAAACAACCATCAGACAAGAAGACCTCTTTAAAGCCTCACCTGGAAGAAAGGAACCAATCAGAACAGTGATGACAAAGGGAGTGGCTGGCATTGGGAAAACAGTCTTAACACAGAAGTTCACTCTGGACTGGGCTGAAGACAAAAACCACCATGACATACAGTTCACATTTCCATTCAATTTCAGAGAGCTGAATATGCTGAAAGAGAAAAAGTACAGCTTGGTGGAACTTGTTCATCACTTCTTCAGTGAAACCAAAGAAGCAGGAATCTGCAGCTTTGAAGAGTTCCTGGTTGTGTTCATCTTTGACGGTCTGGATGAGTGTCGACTTCCTCTGGACTTCCACAACAATGAGATCCTGAATGATGTTACAGAATCCACATCAGTGGATGTGCTGCTGACAAACCTCATCAGGGGGAAACTGCTTCCCTCTGCTCGCCTCTGGATAACCACACGCCCTGCAGCAGCCAATCAGATCCCTCCTGAGTGTGTTGGCATGGTGACAGAGGTCAGAGGGTTCACTGACCCACAGAAGGAGGAGTACTTCAGTAAGAGATTCAGAGATGAGGAGCAGGCCAGCAGGATCATCTCCCACATCAAGACCTCACGAAGCCTCCACATTATGTGTCACATCCCAGTCTTCTGCTGGATCACTGCTACAGTTCTGGAAGATGTGTTGAAGACCAGAGAGGGAGGAGAGCTGCCCAAGACCCTGACTGAGATGTACATCCACTTCCTGGTGGTTCAGTCCAAACTGAAGAACATCAAGTATGATGGAGGAGCTGAGACAGATCCACACTGGAGTCCAGAGAGCAGAAAGATGACTGGGTCTCTGGGAAAACTGGCTTTTGATCAGCTGCAGAAAGGCAACCTGATCTTCTATGAATCCGACCTGACAGAGTGTGGCATCAATATCAGAGCAGCCTCAGTGTACTCAGGAGTGTTCACACAGATCTTTAGAGAGGAGAGAGGACTGTACCAAGACAAGGTGTTCTGCTTCGTCCATCTGAGTATTCAGGAGTTTCTGGCTGCTCTTCATGTCCATCTGACCTTCATCAACTCTGGAGTCAATCTACTGTCAGAAGAACAAACAACCTCCCGGAGGTCTGAAGTTTTTAGTCTCTACCAGAGTGCTGTGGAGAAGGCCTTACAGACTCCAAATGGACACCTGGACTTGTTCCTCCGCTTCCTCCTGGGTCTTTCACTGCAGACCAATCAGAGTCTTCTACGAGGTCTGCTGACACAGACAGAAATTAGCTCACAGACCAATCAGAGAACAGTCCAGTACATCAAGGAGAGGATCAGTGAGAATGTGTCTCCAGAAAAAAGCATCAATCTGTTCCACTGTCTGAATGAACTGAATGATCATTGTCTAGTGAAGGAGATCCAACAGTCCCTGAGTTCAGGACGTCTCTCCACAGATAAACTGTCTCATGCTCAGTGGTCAGCTCTGGTCTTCATCTTATTGTCATCAGAAAAAGATCTGGATGTGTTTGACCTGAAGAAATACTCTGCTTCAGAGGAGGCTCTTCTGAGGCTCCTGCCAGTGGTCAAAGCCTCCAACAAAGCTCTGTAAGTACAGAGAGAGTTAGATTCATGTATCAAAACTTAATTACGCTGCTATCTTTTCTACTTTGTTAATTTTTTCTTCATCATTGTCTCTTCAGACTGAGTGACTGTAACCTCTCAAAGAGAAGCTGTGCAGCTCTGTCCTCAGTTCTCAGTTCCCAGTCCTCTAGTCTGAGAGAGCTGGACCTGAGTTACAACAACCTGAAGGATTCAGGAGTGAAACTTCTGTCTGCTGGACTGGAGAGTCCACACTGGAAACTGAAAACTCTCAGGTCAGCTCAAGTTATTTTGTCTTCAATGATCTGAATGTGTCACAAAACTATCAGCTCCATGCAGTGTAAACAGCCTATCTCTTTGAATCTTTGAATTTGTTCATCAGGATTTCAGATTTCATAAACATCTTTTTCACCAGGAAATTAACCAGAACTATCGAACCAGAGGAACTAATCTCAGAGACTAAACTAGTTCCAAAAGTCCTCTTTTGAATTTCTGTTTGTGTTTCCATCACATCATAAGAACCTTGTAGAACAGACACATTTGATCCACAGTGGATTAAAAAACAATGACAGTGCTTGAAACACAGTTTTCATTCACAATAAAACATCTCAGGGTCATCCTCTTGTTACTCTTATTTATGCTTTGTGACGTTATGTTTGATATAATTAATGAATGAAAAGGAGAAAAGCAGAGGTGGAAAATAGACTGAAAACTTGAATGTCTGTCTCTACAGTGGCGATCTGTTGAGAGTTTGATGGTTGTTCATTTCTGCTTTAGAACGTAACCGACATGAAATCAGAATATGAAGTTTAATTTCTCTTTTTCACTCACTTTGTTCTCTGTCTCTCTGTGTGTCTCTGTCTCTTTTATTGTAGTTAGAGTAGAACAGCAAGAATTGTATCCACTTTTACTGAACAAATGATCATTGTTCTTTCTGATTGTACTTTAGTCCAGACTCATTATCAAAGAGGATTTCATTTTAACACAAATGATTTTTTTCTTTTTGTTGATTGTTGTCTCTTCAGACTGAATGTCTGTAACCTCTCAGAGACAAGCTGTGAAGCTCTGTCCTCAGTTCTCAGCTCCCAGTCCTCTAGTCTGAGAGAGCTGGACCTGAGTAACAACGACCTGAAGGATTCAGGAGTTAAGCGGCTGTCTGCTGGACTGGAGAGTCCACACTGGAAATTGAAAACTCTCAGGTCAGATCAAGTTATTTTGTCTTCAATGATCTGAATGTGTCACAAAACTATCAGCTCCATGCAGTGTAAACAGCCTATCTCTTTGAATCTTTGAATTTGTTCATCAGGATTTCAGATTTCATAAACATCTTTTTCACCAGGAAATTAACCAGAACTATCAAACCAGAGGAACTAATCTCAGAGACTAAACTAGGTCCAAAAGTCCTCTTTTGAATTTCTGTTTGTCTTTCCATCACATCATAAGAACCTTGTAGAACAGACAAATTTGATTCACAGCGGATTAAAAAACAATGACAGTGCTTGAAACACAGTTTTCATTCACAATAAAACATCTCAGGGTCATCCTCTTGTTACTCTTATTTATGCTTTGTGACGTTATGTTTGATATAATTAATGAATGAAAAGGAGAAAAGCAGAGGTGGAAAATAGACTGAAAACTTGAATGTCTGTCTCTACAGTGGCGATCTGTTGAGAGTTTGATGGTTGTTCATTTCTGCTTTAGAACGTAACCGACATGAAATCAGAATATGAAGTTTAATTTCTCTTTTTCACTCACTTTGTTCTCTGTCTCTCTGTGTGTCTCTGTCTCTTGTATTGTGGTTAGAGTAGAACAGCAAGAATTGTATCCACTTTTACTGAACAAATGATCATTGTTCTTTCTGATTGTACTTTAGTCCAGACTCATTATCAAAGAGGATTTCATTTTAACACAAATGTTTTTTTTTCTTCTTGTTGATTGTTGTCTCTTCAGACTGAATGTCTGTAACCTCTCAGAGACAAGCTGTGAAGCTCTGTCCTCAGTTATCATCTCCCAGTCTTCTAGTCTGAGAGAGCTGGACCTGAGTAACAACGACCTGAAGGATTCAGGAGTGAAGCGGCTGTCTGCTGGACTGGAGAGTCCACACTGGAAACTGAAAACTCTCAGGTCAGATCAAGTTATTTTGTCTTCAATGATCTGAATGTGTCACAAAACTATCAGCTCCATGCAGTGTAAACAGCCTATCTCTTTGAATCTTTGAATTTGTTCATCAGGATTTCAGATTTCATAAACATCTTTTTCACCAGGAAATTAACCAGAACTATCGAACCAGAGGAACTAATCTCAGAGACTAAACTAGGTCCAAAAGTCCTCTTTTGAATTTCTGTTTGTCTTTCCATCACATCATAAGAACCTTGTAGAACAGACAAATTTGATTCACAGTGGATTAAAAAACAATGACAGTGCTTGAAACACAGTTTTCATTCACAATAAAACATCTCAGGGTCATCCTCTTGTTACTCTTATTTATGCTTTGTGACGTTATGTTTGATATAATTAATGAATGAAAAGGAGAAAAGCAGAGGTGGAAAATAGACTGAAAACTCGAATGTCTGTCTCTACAGTGGCAATCTGTTGAGAGTTTGATGGTTGTTCATTTCTGCTTTAGAACGTAACCGACATGAAATCAGAATATGAAGTTTAATTTCTCTTTTTCACTCACTTTGTTTTCTGTCCAGACTCATTATCAAAGAGGATTTCATTTTAACACAAATGTTTTTTTTCTTCTTGTTGATTGTTGTCTCTTCAGACTGAGTGACTGTAACCTCTCAGAGAGAAGCTGTGAAGCTCTGTCCTCAGTTCTCATCTCCCACTCCTCTAGTCTGAGAGAGCTGGACCTGAGTAACAACGACCTGAAGGATTCAGGAGTGAAGCGGCTGTCTGCTGGACTGGAGAATCCACACTCAAAACTGGAAACTCTCAGGTCAGGATTCATCAATATGATGACTGATGACCACCTTAATCCTGATTTACATCAATGGATAAACTCTTAACCTCCACAAGATTGTGTCTGTGCTTGCATGGTTTTAAACCAATTGTGTATATTTAGTTTCTATTATTTAAAAAATATCAATTAAACATGTTTTATAGTCTTTTTTTTCTCACTCTGCTGTTATAATTTGAAATATCAGAGAGTTCAGTGATGTTGTCAGATTGTTGAGCGACATTAGTGAGTGTTTGGTTGTGACTAGAAAACAATCAGTAACAATGTTAATGTAACCCCACAGTCGCCGACAGTATCTCAGTACTGCAGTAACCTTCCAGCCCTCACAGTTCTCTCAGATTATGTGACATGTGTGTTGTTTTGTGTGTTTGCAGCCTGTCAGGCTGTCTGATCACAGAGGAAGGCTGTGTTTCTCTGGCCTCAGCTCTGAGCTCCAACCCCTCCCATCTGAGAGAGCTGGACCTGAGCTACAATCATCCAGGAGACTCAGGAGTGAAGCTGCTGTCTGCTGGACTGAACGATCCACACTGGAGACTGGAAACTCTCAGGTATGAAGAGGCCTGCTGCAGTCACAGACAATCAGTCTGATAGAGGAGGTAGAGCTGGAGACGTTTTCTCTGTGTCACTGTCAGCCTGGTTAATATGACCCTGACACACCAAGCTGACTTCAAACTACCAGAGACTCATCAAACTGTTTGTGTCCCACATCAGACCATCAATACAGACAGAAGTAGGGAGGGAACAGTAGCCAGGATGAGCTCAAACAGGGAGGGAAGGTGATGAAACTGTTGTTTTTATGGAGCGTTGTCTTGTTTCAACATTAGAAAATAGGACAGTGGTGTATTCTGACACGTTGGGTTGACATGCGTCAACTTCGTCCCGCTGCAGGTTTGTGGGCTCATATCAAACAATAGAATGTAAGTTTTGTTGCTCTTCATCTGTCACCAGTGTGTGTTGCCCTTTAGTCCAGACATTATTGTGGCTGCAGACGGACTTCAACTGTAATATATATTAATATATTTTCACCCCCAGATTACAGAGCATAGAAAACATTGTTGACTGTTAGTAAATCCAATTTAACCTGTTTAAGGATCGGACACAGATTCATCTTCACCAGATCCTTCAGTTGGTAGGAGATATGGATTCCCAGATATTTACAGCCATTGTAAGACAAATTAAATGGAGATATTATACCCTTATCTGGGTCTCTACTGCCTCCAAGTGGTAGGGCAGTAGATTTACCCACATTGATCTTATAGCCAGAGAGACTACTAAATTCATTGATTGTTTCTAGCACAGAGGGAATTGATTGTTTAGGGTTGCAGAGTAATAGCAGTATATCATCCACATACAACGACATAATATGCTTAATTTTCCCACTGTTAATACCATTAATATGTGGGTGTGTTCTAATAGCCTCGGCCAGAGGTTCAATGGCAGTGGAAAACAGAAGTGGGGACAGTGGACCACCTTGACGAGTCCCACGCCCGAGAGTGAACCGGGGTGAAGTGAGACCGTTGGCCATAACCATTGCTTGTGGAGAGGTGTACAGTCATGTTACCCAACTTATAAATGTGTTACCCAGAGAGAAACTATCCAAAATGTTGAACATATATTTCCATTGGATCAAACGCTTTCTCAGCATCTAAGGAGACTACCATAGAGTCTAGAGGTTTGTTTTTGGCATATTGTATGACCCCCAATAGATGCCTCACATTAGTGTAGGAATGACGACCTTGCACAAATCCTGTTTGATCAGGCCCGATGATGGTGGGTAGGATAGGGTCGAGTCTTGGTCAATATTTAGTTTTCCACACATTGCAAAGTAATTGGTCTATATGAGGAAGGTTCCTCTGGGTTTTTACCTTGCTTTGGTGTTAAGACTGTGTTGATTCAGGTAGTTTTTGATTCAGGAAGGAATATTTGTACAGTGAAATAAAACGGTCTTTGAATGCTTTATATATTTCTGGGGGAAAGCCATCTTTCCCAGAGGGGAAGTCGTCTATAGCTTCCTCTATGTCTGTAAATGTAATTGACTTATTCAAAGCCTCTTGTTGTTGTTCATTCATTTGTGGTAGGTTTAAATGTTGTAAATGTAAAAAGCTGTTTATTTGAGAGTCACTTTGTTGTATTTCTTATGTACATAGTGATTTGTAATAATTAGTAAATATAGCATTAATCTCCTCAGATTTAAAACATTTTCCACTCGAGGTTTTCAGACATGAGACAGAGTTATGGCTATTATGGTTACTTAAACATATTGAGAGAAAATTTCCTGGTTTGTTCCCATATTCATACAACCTTTGTTGTTTAGATAATAATACTTTCTCAGTTTGTTGGGAGATTAAAGTATTAAGAGCAGCCCTTTCAATAGTCATTTGTTCGTAGTTTTCTTTAGTTGGATGTTGCTTGTGCATCTGTTCACAACTTAGTAATTCTGCCTCTAGGTTTTTCTGTTCAGATATTATTTTCTTCTTCTTTCTACTACACAATGAAATAATTAGCCCTCTCAAATATACTTCAGTAGTTTCCCAGAGTATAGAGGGATTTACAGAACCATTATCATTAACTTCCAAGAACACAGAAAGCTCTTTCCTGATGTAGTCGCAGAATTCTGGGTCTGATAAAATGGCTTTATTGCATTGCCATCTATAGGTGTGTACCGGGTTTTGCAGAGTTAAAATGAGACTAAAGGGGCGTGGTCTGATATGTGAATTGAGCCAATCCTACAAGTCAGAACTGAGGATGCTAATGTATGTGGAATAAGGAAGTAATCTAGTCTAGAATAAGAGTTATGGGGATTTGAATGTAAAGTATTTTACTGTGGGGTTTTTAGTCTCTATATATCTACCCATCATATTTCATTCATTATCATGACAATAGTTTTAGAACTCTGACTGAGACCTTTAGCCTGGGGAAATCTATCTAAATTAGGATTCAATATATAGTTCCAATCTCCACCAATAATGATATTTAGAGATGTATAAGAAGAGGTCAGTTCAGCAAGCCTGGAAAAACAGTTTGGTGGTGAGTTAGGTGGGGCGTAGACATTCAGAATAACAACATTTTCTCCATATAGATGACCATGAATTCATACATAGCACCCGTTTGGGTCAGACTGTACTGTCTCAATGACAAAAGGTAATTGTTTCCTAATGATGATCACAAGTCCTCTACTTCTGGTGGAATAAGATCAGAACACACCTGACCTACCAGTCTTTGTTTAGTTCATCATGCTCCTCCTTACTTAAATGGGTCTTAATGTTGGAGCGTCTGCTGTAATTCTACATTGAGTCCGCCTTCTGTTTCAGCTGTTTTCATTTTCAATATGACTGATGCAGGTTTTTAAGTCCTCAATGTTGTCTTCGTTGCAGCTGACTCTTTGTTGTACTGCAGTGGTTTGGTGTTTACCTCTTATATTATAATATATATATATATATATATAATAGATAATAATGAATGTCAGCGCCGTATTAATGGTATCAGTAGAAGCATCAAGCCGTGACATTAAGTCTGGTTTACACTGGTTGATTGCGTCCATGAGCGACTGAAGGGAGACTTGACTTTGGTCGGCCATACTTTTGGTTTAGATGTCAGAGATTTCACAGGTAATCAGCTACTTGTTCACTAGTTTAAAGGTAGTACAGCTGTTGGTTTGGACTTTTAGAGGGTTCAATTAATAAAGTGACTCAGCTCATGCAGTGCAACTCACGCACGTACGACCACAACCTGGAACCGACACAACTACTTTATAAGCTGATAATATGTCAGATGTTGTGTTTACAGCTTGTTTTCATTGAACCACAAGTGGACAAAGAAATCAATTGATACAGGTTTAAACATTTGATTTACTGGTAGAGGAAACTGAGTCTGAAATGGATGATGATTGTCAATATAATACTGATAATAAGATATCATAAATAAGTGAACATAATGAGCTGTCGTCATGGGCCAATCAGAAGAAGCTCCAGTGAAGTAAAAGAATATGAGCTGATTAATAATAAGTGAATAACAAAGCTCTGTGTATGAGAGCGATGTAATGTCCATGTTTCCAGGCTGCTCTGACCCCCCCTCCTTTCAGGGTGGAGCCTGCTGGAGTCCGATGGTTCAGACCAGGTCTGAGGAAGTGTAAGTGTGCTTTGAATTTGATTCATAAAAACAAAGCATCTTCAAACTGTGACATCACTCATTCACATCTCTGATGTCATCATCAAACAGATGATAGATTAATAACTGCAGCTGTATTGTGTCTTGTTCTCTCCATCAGATTCCTGTGAACTCACACTCGACACAAACACAGTAAACAGAAACCTCAAACTGTCTGACAACAACAGGAAGGTGACACATGTGATAAAGGATCAGTCATATCCTGATCATCCAGACAGATTTGACTTCTGGTCTCAGCTGCTGTGTAGAACTGGTCTGACTGGTCGCTGTTACTGGGAGGTTGAGTGGAGAGGATACGTTTCTATATCAGTGAGTTACAGAGGAATCAGAAGGAGAGGAGACAGTAAAGACTGTTGGTTTGGATGGAATGATCAGTCCTGGAGTCTGTTCTGCTCTGGTGGTGGTTACTCTGTCTGTCACAATAAGACAGAAACACTCATTACCTCCTCCTCCTCCTCCTCTGGTAGAGTAGCAGTGTATGTGGACTGTCCTGCTGGCTCTCTGTCCTTCTACAGAGTCTCCTCTGACACACTGATCCACCTCCACACCTTCAACACCACATTCACTGAACCTCTTTATCCTGGGTTTGCGTTCTGGTTGAGGTCTGTTTCCTCAGTGTCTCTGTGTTCTCTGGAGGAGGGAGAGTCTCCTCCTGCTGGAGAAACTTTCTCTCTGCTGACCAGATAGTTCAGTGTGTACAGGATCACACACAGCTGATGTTAGCAGAATGTGGGTAGGAGTTTATCCTAAGGGTGTTTGTAGTGTTCTCATTCCAGTCTGGCTAGAGGTCGATGAAACAATTCTCTGAACAGAGTGATGTAACTTCAACAAGCTTACTCTCATTCTTGAAGGTAGTACATCTTATGTGTCCAAACAGAACATCATCTGTTCCTTGTCCAAGTCTCACTATATTACAACCCTCTCTTATCTCAACATGAACATAAATGTGTTATTATCAATACTATATATGAAGTGAAATAAAAAAGTCTCCTTATTTTAAACTCAAAGTGTCCATGAGTCTTTTCTTCTTCTACTAACTATGTTCTACTTTGCAGTGATATTTGATCAACAATCTCTTGATTTCTCCAGAAGTCACAAAGTACCTGAGCTGAACAGGTGCATCCAGATCAATGTTCTTCTCTTGGTGATGAAGACCTTCATCATCTGGAAGGTCTGGAGTTTGTGTGTGGTCAGATAATATGGTATGTTGAAATATTAATCAGACAAGTTTTAATATTTATTTTGGGTAAATTACTAATTACATATGATATAAATCAGGACATAAAAATATGATAATTACCATAATTGATAAATGACTTAATCATTAGATTAAACAATACAAAAATAATCATTAGGTGTTTATTCTGTTTATTATTGCAGAGGATTATAAAACACAAAATAAATAATTTAATATAAAAATAATCATTAGGTGCACACAAAGAATATATCAGTGGCGGGTCGTGCATTTTATACCTGGGCCTTCACTTCTAAAAATGACGCTCAACACCTACAAATACACTAACTGCAGTACTATGACTTTTTAAAGACTTTTTTCAACATATTATATGACATGACTTTTAAAGACTTTATTTTTATATACTGTTCTATGACTTTTTTTTACAACTTTTATCAACAAACTATACTGTGTTTATTATGGACTTATTTCAGCATACTTTAATATGACCTTTCTTTTTCATTTCGATGTGCTATAATATTACTCTTTAAAGGCTTTTATCAACATGCCATACTATGACTAGGGGTGGGTATCGTTAGGAGTTTATCAATACTAGTACTCTTATCGATACTCTTATCGGTTCCTTTTGTTCATTTTGTGAGAGAAAAAAGACAATTAATTAAGTTTTAATTAATGCTTTATTATTCTTGTATGAGTACAAATGAAGCTTAAGCGGAAGTTCAGACTCTCTTTACTCTCCTTTTCATTCATAATCTCAGTCTCTCTCTCTCCCTGTGATTACTCTATCAGCTGATTGTGGGCGTTCACTTTAAATCAACCAAACAGATTCTGCACAGTTTCCTGAAGCCAATCACATCGTTGCTGTGTTCAAAAATGTTCTCCTCTCTGCTGCTGTCAGTTGTCATTTCAGCACAATCAGATGCTCCTCCACCCCAGTCACCTCCAGCAGCATCACAGTCATGCTCCTCCTCATCATCTTCATCATCACCACCATCATCACCAGTGTCTGGACTCCAGGGGGATTATGCCTTATCCGACCTCAACATCACTACCCCTCTACTGTCCTACTTCAGGATGGAGTCCAATCGCCAAAGACACATTTGATGCCGTTCACTTAGGGTTAGGGTTCATAATGACGCAGAGAGGACGGGAAGAGGGGGTCATGAGTCGGGGTCCAGCAGTAAACTTCTGCTCTCAACAGGTTCATGTGACTGCATGAGCTTCATACAGATGTTATGACAGAGAACATCTGTAAACTGGATATCTTAGAGAAATAGAGAAAAGAGGAAATCCTGCAATGACATTTCAATCAGTCAACAAAGGTCACCTTCATTATGATCCCCGTTTAGAGAAGCGTCGCTCCTTCAGGACGTCGTAGCAGACCTCCACCACCTGAGGGCGCCGCAGAACAAGACTTGTCAGGGAGAGAAGAGTTGAAGCAAAATCCTAACAGAAGAGGGTTGAGAGCAGATGCACACCTACCGTGATGAAGGATCTCAGTGGAAGAACCCTTTAATGACCTCCTAACATTCATATCTGCAGACCTGATGGCTCGTTGAGAAACTAGAGACTCGTGATTATTTTTAATGATCTAATTAACTCACTTTCTAAAGAGCCAAAGAGCTTTATCACAGCAGACATGTTGAGTGTCAGTGTCTTAGGAGGTGTTGATAAAGTAAAGAATGAAGCCGGAGCATTTTGAGCATTTCAAGAGGAATACAAAATGATGAAGCAGAGCACATTCCAGTCAGTTTGTTAAGTCACTCTTTATTTTTGTAGTGTTAACATTTAAGAACTTCCAGTCTGTAGCTTATTAAAAAGTTGAACTCGAGGCTCTACAGTAAATGGGACCGTGAAAAGGCATACAGCAGCTCTCTTTATATTTCACTCCGGAGAACTTCTGAGGCCGACGGCAGCGTGTCGTCTGCAGCCAACCCGTCTTCATCGCAGCAGCTGAAGAGCACTTCCTGCTATCACCCAGGCTGAATGTAAACATCAGGAGAGTTCAAAATCATTCTCATAAAAGATTCCCCTTGTATTGCACTAAATATTCAGCCCAGGCCAGAATCATCAGGAGAACTCTGATGCTAAAAATCACCTCCGTTAATATTATTATCCATAAGAAACGTCTACGGTTTGTTAACATAAAATCTATGGAATGAAAGGGAGATGTTGTGTCCGTCGTAGGAAAAAACCAAAAAAACACTTCAATACTTTTTATGTTAAAAGAAATAGTAATAGAGGAAGGGCTCAGGTGTCTTCCTCATATCAAAGAGGAAAGATGGTGGAAGAAGAAGAAGAAGAGGCACAAGGAAGCGATCGTCTTCCTGGATCTCGGCTCACGCAGTGTTGTTCTGCGGGCCGCTCTCCCGCCGGACTCAGTGCTGTTTGGGGCGCTCGGGGTCGTACTTGAGGAGCAGGCCGAGGGAGGCGAAGCCGAACAGGAAGGTCTGGACGAACCACAGGCGGCGAGTCGTCGCGTCGCTGATGCCTTTATCGCTGCGGGGGAAGAAAGCAATGAACTGAAGTCAAGCCGGCGGCCGCTTCCACTGCGTCCACAATTCTATTTCTACGGACAAATGCATCAATAAGCGATGAAGAACAAAAATGATCAGATAAGTAAAATGGGAGGAATGCTGGTCATTTCTAAAAGATCAAAATTGGACAATTGTACATTGGAGATTACTGATGTCAAGTTGAAGCATGAGGTGAAAACAGGTGAGAAAAGCAGCTTTTAGACGCTTATTTATTCTTTTCATAATAGAAGGTTTGTCAAAAATGCGACGACGTCACCATCTAGTGGACAAATGTGATGGGTTCTTGTCATCCTTACCTGCACATCCTCAATGCAAGGTAGGCCTCGTACACGTGGATCGCCCAGGCGGCCCACCACCTGCAACAGACAGACACGTGTGACGCTCATCGGACTCCAATATTCTAATTTGTATATTCTGTCGAGGTCACGGTTGCAATAAAGTTTTTTTTTTTTTTTTTTTTTAAGTTTAAATTCAGTGACGCCGTCTGAGAAAATGGCAGAACTTGACGTTTTTCGTCTGCCCTCAAGCAAAGGGCAGACGAGCAGACCCCCCCCCCCCCCACCCACCGGGAGTCACGTGACAACCTCAAAAACAGATCAACCGCTTACCCAAACATCGGACCACCCGTGACTTGACCGGAGCACGTCACACGACTCAAACGACGACAAAAAACATTCGTCTTTGGATTGCCGTCCCGATACTCTGCCTGGTGCTGCGCAAAGTCACGTGACTTAAAGGCCTAATTAGCAAAGTGCCCCACCAGCGGAAGTGTAAATGGCTGATCCCGTGTCAGCCCCGTGAGGGTACTTTGCACATCGTTGGATCGTCACGGATGCTGCTCCGCTCTAAAGGAAATCTGTCGGTTGCCTTTCGTTCTAATTAGGCAACATCGCAACGCTTTTACCTGAGCGTCAAGGTAGAGTAATCAAACTGCAGTGTATTTACCCAAAGGAAGTGATCAACAAGAACACTCTGCCCCCCCCCCCTCTCCTCGTGCTAACCTCCTGTTAGCAGAGTGGTCACTTACCCTTTGTACATAATGCCAGCATAGTTATCCACAAGGTGTCTGCAGAAGCTGCCAAATGGACCGAGGAGCTCAAATGGGATTCTTTCCGGCGCGAACACGATGCACTGCAACACACAGAGCAGCGCAACGTTAACCCTCTGAACTGTGTGTGTGTGTGTGTGTGTGTGTGTGTGTGTGTGTGTGTGTGTGTGTGTGTGAACCACGAGTTCTGTGAAATATTTGAGCAAAATGTTTGACATTTTCATAGATTTTTTTCGCCCCTTGGAATTGGGTCATTTTGTCATCGTAAAAAAAAAAAGAAGCAATTTTTACAGTTTAATATCTTCAGAGATTTAACTCCTAGAGCCATGAGCTTCAGTAAAGCCACAGAGAAAGTGGTGTTCAGCAGATCCAATTGATTGAAAAGCACAAGCAGATGCTGTATTTTTCATTTCTAGCCCTTATAATAGATATTATAAAAAAAAAAAAAATGCAGATTTTGGGCCACAGGCAGTCCAATGAAGTACAATAATATGGACGTAAAAATACAGTTTGATTGGTGTTGTACCAGGTTTCAGGGGCTCTAACAGACATAATCTATAAACACATGGCAGAGAAGGGGGCGTGGACTCATCCCTTGGACCATATATCAATATCTTCATATTCATATTCAACAAAATATAAGGCTGCAAATGGCTTCCTGTCTAAGACACATTTTCAGGTGTGAAAATGCCAACATTCATTTCAGAAATTCTAAAAGAAATTCAGGTAGAATATTTTTTCCTGGATTCCTACATCTAAAGAGAGCTGCTGTGTGCTATTGGGCTTCCTGCAGTACGACCGGCTCTCCGCAGCATCAGTCAGGACTGTTGGAGCCGCAGTGACCACAAAGGACAGCCTTGTTGAGAGATGTGCCACCGAAATGAAATTTGACGCAGTTCTGGAGGAGAATCAGTTCCGCACCATGTTTGTTTTTTTTGGTGGGTTGACAGTTAAGTTTTCGTCACGTGAAAGTCAATGAGTAGACGCGTTGTTAGGCTCCGAATCACACTCCATATCTTCCATGTTGCTGTCAGAATATATTTTTTTATTTTACTAAAAAAAAAGAAAAAACACAACCAGTTAACCTGACAACAACTCTACGGATATAAAACTCATTTTGAATAAGGATTAGGGAGCAAACACCTTTCAACCTATTTATAGTGAAGAAACAATTTCCACAATATTAATTTACCACATTTGTATCAGTGATTCTACCAGCATAATGATTTTTGAAGATATTTTTAAAAAAAAGGGAGCAAAGCACATGATACAATTAAACATTAACGCACCGTGTCATTTGTACATCATGTGCATTTATTCACCGTTTTTTTCAAGCCACACTTGATAAACACGTGAGCCTGAGTGTGAAAACTCCCACAGAGACAGCAGAGTCCCGGTGAAAGCTATACGACATAATGTAGCATTGTGCCTCGCTGCCATTGTCCTCCCCTGTCCACCTGTGCCACGTCAGGTATGTGTCCCTGTGGACTGGGAGGCACAAAGGGAGACTGCTGGATGGGCCCCTGAACCCATAGAGGCTCATTATGGTTTGGAAGGCAGAGCCGTGTGTATTACTGATTATGAAATGACTTATGAATAAATCAAACTTGTTGAATATTTGTCATCTACTTTCTGCAGTAAGGTCCCTGTTTACATACCTGTGTACGTGGCAAGTGGTGCTAAATATAGCCTTATATGGACACGCGACCATTTGTATGAATATTTGCACCAAATTCCATGCAAAAGTAAACATGTTGGCTCATGTTAGCTTTCTGTCCAGCACAGCAGATAACAACTCTTTATACATTTTACATTTTGCCAATATTTTTTACCTAATGGTTAATTCGGGATATATTTAATTGACCAATGACGCATACATTAGCTAAAACAAAACGTAAATACCTATAGACTACCTAACGTCATTGTTCCCATGGTGCATTTCGCGACCAGTGTACAATATATGGCGTTTGGCAGAGAGTACGGGAGCATTAAACTAACGTTATCACTTTTTGAATGGAGTTTGGCACGACGCGGTGTGTTTATTAAGGACAACGGGCGGTGTCGGGGGCAAACATTAGCCAGAGTTTGCCGTTACAGCGGACCGCTAACGCGTCCATTGGACTTTGGACAAAACAAAGTTAGTTTGAACTGTGGTCTCACAGAGGACCGAAAGAATCCCGATAAGATTAGATATCAACGAAACCGTGACTTGACAATGACCACGAAGGCTACTTCACAACACAACAACATTTTCACAATAGACCAAGTGTTTTAACATAACTTCCCCGGCGGTTCACCACAGTAGCGATTTTTTGTTTTTTTGAAAATAATACACGACCCGGAGGACATTTGACGCAACACAACGCGGTGGCATTTACAGTGCAGGGATGATTTTACACGTATTATATCTTATTTCGATTACAACTCGTAGCTTGATGAACTTACAGTGAAATATCCCATCCCCAGTATCACGGCCACGATCCAAAACGTGCTGGTTCTTTTAAAGTAATCGCATCCATCACTTTTAGCCATAGCTGCTGCTCTGCCGTGCTGCGCTGGTCCCGCTGCCAAATACGACCGTGTAGTAACAGCGGCGAGAAGAGAGCCGACGGGGGGCAGGACAGGACCGTGTGTTTTTTCATTTGAATGGGGGGGGGGGGGGGTTACATACATTAATACATAATTTAAAATAATTAAAATAAAAACAAGCTGTGTATCAACCTTTGATAGGAAACTGCCATGTTTATCACTATGGAGTTTTCTTAATGTTTATATGAATATAAAATGTAGGCCTATATTTAATTTGAATTAATAACTTGTCACTGCGACGTTGCCCCCTTGTGGCTTCTTTGTTGATTTCACCACGTAGTAGCTCGTATAAATGCACTTTAGAGACGATAAGGGAAAACATATGAAAGACATTAAGGGAGTGACCAACACTGTGACAGATTAGACTTCCGGTAGAATATTCTAATATTTTCAGTTACCGGGAAATATTCAGTATTTTATAATTGCTACTTAATTTAAAAAAAAAAAAAAAAAATGGTTTCAGTGAACATCAGTGAACACTGTACATAGTTCCACATGTTAAAAAAATTGTATTCTGCTAAATTTCTTACAGCTATATAATACTATAAAGTAAACACTGTCCATGGTCCTCAGTCACCGTATACTGTTTATAGGTAGATATTAGAGAGCAATTTAATATTCCATACTGCAGGAAATAATACAGTATTTTGCCGAGGGTGATTCTCGCATGGTTACTATAACACCTGAGAATAGTTGAATTGTTCACAGACTATAATATTTAATATATATTGCTGTAAGACACTAGTGAGAGGAGATGCATTCAGTAACAATCCTTTTGCCCCTGAAAAGATATTCCCTGTCAGACAGGCTATGAGTTTGATCAGAAACTATATTGGTGTTCAATGCTTTATTTATTTATTAGAAATATAACAATGAAACAGCGGACCTACAGCCGCTATCGTGTGTTATTAGACTTTGTTTGACTACTCCCAAACAAATAATGCCAATGATGTCATTTTAGATAGGGAGGCATGCCGCAGCATTTAAATAAATAAAAAGATGCACCTAATAAACTCTAAGTTCTATAATAATCTGCATATCTTTTACCGCTACCAGAGGCCCCACTATGTATATTTAGTAGAACACATTTATTCATGCATACACAAAACCCAACTATTATTATCTATTGTTAAAATCACCAAAGGTCATGTATGATGGCAGAATAATTCATTGTTTTGTATAGTTTGTTTTAAAGATGGACGTACCTTTCCTCTCACCTTGTGCTTGTGCGTGCTTGTCCACAACTACCAAATTTAAAAAGTAGCAAATTATTATTTAAAGTTTGTATTTAAAACTCCGAATATGAAAATCAAACTAAATAAATGTCACTCAAACTACAGGACTCCTTCCAAACAGTAATCCATAAGCTGTTTTGTCGACGCCATCCTCTATGCCAAGTCCCTGCAGCTCAGCAGTTTTCCTGTTTTGGGGGGATTATGCTTCTCAATTTACATGAAGAGTTAAGATGATCAGATGACTTTTTCCTTTTAAAAATATGCAGATCTCCAAACTAAACAAAGCTCTTTATAGTGATTTTGCATTAACTGATTAACCTATATGCTGGACCAGTGCTTAGTTATCTTTAATCAATCGATCATTGTATGTAAACTGGGGTAGAGCAAGCATTTAATCTGCTGAAATGGTTTATTGATAAGACTCTTTCCCATTTTTATTATTCTATCAGACTAATTAGATAGTGAAATATGTAGTACGTATATTTTTTTAATATGGCTATCCAGAATTAATTTAATTAAAAAAAAATGTAAATTACTTCAAAATGAGTGAGTTTGTCCTCCTCCGTCGTTGGCAGTGTGTGGTATAAAGTCTGACAGGATTTGGATAAAGCGCAGGGAGAGTTGGCGGGACTTTCAGGAGCCGTCTCCACGCATGGAGACATTGATTCCTCGAGTTGTCCAGATAAAGATGAAAAAGAGACGTTCTGCTGCGTTAGATAACCCCGGGTAGACTTCAAGCTGCATTGTTTTCTAATACGCCTACAAATACGGTAACTCTGCGTCTGAACTTTGCCCCTTTGTACTGTTTGACTTCAGGAGGTTAGCCTTTTACATTTTCAACGCATTCGACATGCAGCTCAGGAATCATTCATTTCAACCAACAGGGAAGAAGTCAAAGGTCAAGACTAGAGGTGAAAAAGCATAGGGAGGAATATGTATATATATATATATATATATATATATATATATATATATATATATATATATATTTCATCAAAGTAATTGCATTGTTCCAGCAGCATGTGAGAGCACAGACGACAGGCTTGACGTACTGATATTAAAGCCTCTGCATACAGCTCAGGTAAAGGCCTGGACATGTTTAACCATTTCACAGTCCTGCCACTGGCTTTGATGCAGCTATTCTGCGTACTGAGGCTGCTGTCTAACAGTCCAATTCATCAGTGAGTAATTACCCCCCCCCCCCCCCTTTTGTTTACCCTCTTGTGACAGCGGTGAGCTGCTCTGCATGTGAAAAGAAAAAACAGGAGCCGTTTTGTGTTTCGTGAAGGCCTGTGAGTTAACCATTCCTTCAAGACTATTGTTGGTTGATCAGCGGCAACAGTGTGCAAAGCTGCCGATGTTTGTGCTGAACACTGATCACATGACTCACAGCAGCCCCATTTCAATTAAAGGGCAGTCCTGGAATATTAAGAAAGATGTTTGTAATCCTTCTCTCAATTAAAACATCCACTTTAACATTGGTGCTTGGTATCCGTGCCATGACATTTTTTATATAAATGTAAATATAAAAAATAGTTATATATATATAAACAATATATATATATATATATATATATGTATAAATAATATAATATATATATATATAAATAATATATAATATATATATATATATATTTAAAAATATTATATATACTGTATATATACACACATTTAAATTTCTTGGTTTCTATGTCATCATACAATATGTAGCAAAAAAGAGCAATAATGGACGAGAAAAATACAAAAAGGAATGTCTGTCTTTGGGCCTTCTATACTTTTCGATATGTCACATATTCAGCAGCACAAAAACACAAACGGTCACATGCGAGTCGTCCTCGAGTTAAGTGGTATCGACGAGGCTGACGATCACTGAGAGACTTCCCTTTGTCTCTCCTGAGATCAGGCTGCAGTGTGTCATATTTGCCATTGACCTTGCTCCCACTTTGATAGGTATGAGGTGATAACTGGGGGGGGGGGGGGGGGGGGGGGGCCGAGTACTTCTGTTAGGAACCCATCCTCAAAGCAAAACGACACCCTCACCCCGGCACTCCATGGCCTTCTGGGGTCTCAGGTGATCAATATAAAAAGGTACCCTGTTGCGAGCAGGAGACACAGTCACAGTCTCCCGGTGGAGGAACACAGTGTCACACTGATCTCTGCCAGATCAGAAGTCCACTAGGAAGCCATTTGTTCCCAGAGCTTCTTCATTTACTTAACCGCTGCCATGTGGAAGGACTCCAGCAATGGTAAGAAACGCTTTGTGATCTTCACATCAAGACCGGTCGTTGTGTTTTGCTTCATGTCTCGGAGACTTTTGTTTGTAGGATCTAGAGCCCTGAATGAAACGGTCAGCAGTGCCAGGGGGAATTGGTTTTACAGCACCATGCATGCCAAAAACAGAGAAGCCTCCTCAGAATTATTTCAGATTTGTGCGAACACGTTTGGCACCCATTGCATGTGCTGTAAGGCAACTCACCAACCTACTAAATAGGGCGGCTACAAATCTAAAACTTCTCTGAGAATTTGACATTTTTAGAACTAAAAAACACAGTGTAAGTAGAAGTGATAGATAACCAGAAATTATAATCGTTTATTGTGTAAGGCAGCGTGATACAGCATGAATTTAGAAAGACCAATGAGCACTTTATTATACAGATAAATAGCTGGATAGTGACACAATACTTTTTAGTATTTTTTCAATAATTTTTGTTTTATTGTGTTTTTTTGTTTTTGTTTAGATATTACAGAGTCTGAACTTTTTAAACCAGAAAAGAAGAGGCAGTTAATAATATATATCACTGAATATTCAACATTCTGAATCTGTGCATTTTATTCATGCATTAACGTTGAATTACAGCTTTAGAAAGAAACCTATTGAGTAACTAAACAGCCTCTGGTTCAGAGAACAACAAGAAGGCAATGGAGAACTTAGAGAAAAGACAAAAGAACAAAAACAACAACTATGGATCCTGTCTGAAGTTGAACCCCCCCCCCCCCCCCCCCCCCCCCCCACCCACCCTCTCTCTCTCACCCCAGATGATGCCAGGCCCTGCGGCGGCTCCCATCGCAGCGCCAGTCGCAGGAAGAGAACCAGCTTCTCCAAGGACCACGTGGAGCTGCTGCGCGTCACCTTCGAGACCGACCCGTACCCGGGCATCAGCCTCAGAGAGAGCCTGTCCAAGACCACGGGCCTGCCGGAGTCACGCATCCAGGTACACCGTCGCCCAGGCTGCCTTGCAATATAGCCGAGCCCTCGATGTGATGATGATGCAATGAATTAAACGGAACTGCTTAGAGTCAGTGAAATTGACTGTTCAGATAAGTTTAGGAATTATCTTTATTTATTGGAAACTGGTGTTGTTCCGAGATTAAACGCACACATGCAGTGCTGTTCATGTAAGCACACACAAGGAGGCCCGGACACACAGAGGGCTGTGTAGCTTGCGTCGTAAGGCCTTTTGCTCTGCGGTTTCTTATCATAAAAAAAAGGCTCTGTTTTCAAATGCATCCTGCTTAGAATTGTAGATACCGCTATCACTCTATCGCTTTACTTGGTCTTATCTCTAAAGATGACGCAAGCTGTTTTTATCAGGCCCTTGTTTGAGCTCACTGTACAACAAGGCTCTCTGACGGCTGACAGCTGTACTAATTCTTCTGTCCCGCTGCTTCACTGGTGCCTGTTTGCCCAGAAAATGATTAACAGGGCAGATTGTTTTGTTTATTTGTCCCCATCTGAATCTTAGCGTATATATATTTTTGTCTTTCTTTTCTGTCCAGGTGTGGTTTCAGAACAGAAGAGCTCGCACCCTGAAGTGCAAAGGAGCCAAGAAAGCCCTGTGGCAGTCTGACAGCCCAGCGCGTGACGCCCTGCCTCCACCCCACGCTGTCGCCGGCATGGGCCCGCAGGTCGGCTCCGCCCATCTGCCGCCTCAGGGCCCTCCGCCGGCCTACCCGACCCAAGTGAAGGAGGAGACGGAGGTGGCCTGCTACTACGGACAGCGCCCCCCAGCCTACTCCACCATCGAGGAGCACGGACACTACGGCTCCATGTACAGGCTTCAGCAGGGCAGAGCGCTGGGATACGGCTCCAGCACGTCGTTGAGGGGCTTCTGGTCTCAGCCAGGCCGCCAAACCTCCCCAGTCCCGCTCCAGTGGTGCCACTCTCCCCTGGAGATGAGAAGCTACGGCTTCAGCTCCAGTCAGGCAGCAATCGTGTATCCGGGATCAGCGGAGCAGCAGGTGTACGTGCCCTGCTCCACCTCCCACTCCTCGACACCAGACACCCCGGATTCTGGATACTGGGATGGCAGTCTGGAGAGCAGCCCACCAGTGGAAAGCCACTACTCGCAGCTGGAGCACTCGTGGGGCGGGGCCGCTCTGGAAGGCTGCAGGGAGTCCGGGCGTCCGGCCCGGGTCCGGTGTGCGCCCCTGCCCGAGCTGTCCCTGCAGGAGATTCTGGGGGAGCTGCATGAGGACTGGTTGGGAGGAGAAGGACTGGACATCCATGCTACTGGGGATAAAATGCTTTTCTGCTAATGGCTCTGTCATGAGGATTTACAACGGACAATTAGAAATCATGTTTATTATTTTGATTCAAGCCATGCGTGTATTGCCTCTGTGACGTGTACATACAAGAAGTTCAAACACTCTGCCGAACTATTTCAAATGGGATTCAAAATCCTACAGAATTTGTATTTATTCCTCAAAGACTACAATTTCCTTTGGTTATTTGTATTTATTCTATCATTTGTCTGTATTTATAACCTCATAATTTAACATTTATGTTTTTCTGCACTTTTATACAAATAAATCAGTAGTAATAAACTATGAAATGTTGATATTTTTAAATCCAAGAATTTGCCTTGGGTTAATTTACAAACAATACGATTTGGCCAAATCCACCACATGATTTCTTCTGGAATCCAGGTGTGAAAGATTTGCTAGTCAGCTGGGAGATAAAGTAGGTCATGCACTGCGACCAGCAGATGGTGCCTGTGGGTTTGGGGGAAGGATACGAGGGACAGACTACTTTCTGACCTAAACCTCTTCTGAGCGAATACAAGGCCCACAATTAAGTTATTTTGTCAGTTAAAAAGAAAATTCTTCTTCTCTTTTCATAGGATGAAATGACAAACACAGGAACACCTTGGTAATTAAAGTTATCACTCGTATCTCTTTTTATAAAAACAGAAACATCTCAAATACATATTTAAATCTGAATGTATTTTTGGGAAAAAAAACTTTAAGACATTTAGGCTATATCCTGGCAATATGTAATAGGCTACTGTAAAGGGTTATTACACGAGTCAAAACAAAACGAGCAAAACAAATATATATTATGGTTTAGTCTACCTTTAGCTAGCTAACATTGTTTGCGTTAGCTTACAAAAGTATTTAGCTACTGTTACAAGAGTTTATATATTATATATATGAACAAGTTGGTGCTTAGCATGTTTAGCCACCAGCTTCACGGTCCTCTCGATTCGTTCCACTGATGAGAATTGGAAATGTGGCGAGGAAGAAAAAAAAGTTTCGTGGGGAGAATGGGAAAGGTATCCCTAAATGTGTGTCAAGACCTATATTTAAAGATGAAAATAGGAGTAAAATCAATTAAGGTTTAATTAAATTGATTTCATCAACTGGATGAGGAAAATAAATAAAGCAGCTTTTTTGTCAACTGATTAGATGTTGAAGGACATTTGTTTTTAAATCTATATCTTTGACTTGTCAGTTTTTACTACAAACTGGCAGCATCAGGGTTGCATAAACATGATTTCCCTGACTGAACCTCTGTCGTCGTCCCCATCAGATACTGAGGGTTGAATTGTCAACATCAGCTTTAATGGCCAGGTATGTGGACACAGAATTGCTCTCAATGTACGTACACAGAAATGGACATAATAGCTAAGAACAACAAAGCCGGACAAAAACGGCAAAGACCAGACGGGACTAATATGTTTTAAAAAAGGGTGCACTGTAAAGAACATAGCCTGTTAAATGTTCTTTAGTGCGATGGCCTATGTGGGGAAGAAACTATTTTTGTGTCAAGATGAAAGAAATCTGGTCCCCCTGTGTTTTCCTCTGACCTGGCGACCATATTTCTTTATCAAACGTGCAATGGAAAAAGCCTAAGCCAGTACACAGGATGTTAGGCTCGAGGCTCGACACGGTTTCCCACAACAGCGCAATGTGCTTGTGTTGTTTACACTGTCTTGGCCTCCTGCCTTCATCCTCAAGAAAGGAAGGGTGTTGTCCTTTTGTTAGTGTCTGGCATTAAGTTCCTGTCCCCAGAAGAAAAGAAGAAAAAAACACACACACAATGGGCCGGGACGCGGGAGGGAACGTGGATCTTAAGCCTCCTGTACTCGCTAAAGATAGACCAGCAGAGGAAATGTCGCAGACTGGCGGACGTGTGACGTGTGTTGGGCAGGTGTTCGCCAGCGTGTGACGCTCAATAAACAAGATGCAGACAGCTGAGCGTAAAGAATGGTGGCAGTAAACCAAAGCAGAATTTCATTGATTCCGAATTTTTGCTTTAAAAATGTAAGGACTAACACAGATATCTGGCCTGATATCAGACAGGATTGTCAGCTCTGCAGGCAAACTGATATCAGTTTACCTGGTGACCGTGGCTAAGTGGAGAGCAGGGCCGTCCTTCAATCAGAGGGTGGGCGGTTCCTGCTCTGCTAGTCTCATGTCAATGTGTCCTTGAGCATTACATTACATTACATTACAGTCATTTAGCAGACGCTTTTATCCAAAGCGACTTACAATAAGTGCATCAACATTGGTAATCAAAAGAACTACTAGTCACCAGAAGTCATAAGTACATCTCCTTTTCCAAACAAGCATCTAAGAGCATGAAGCAGAGCATAACTCAGAGCCAAAGTACAGAAACAAGAAAAACAGTTAGTGCTATAAGTAATACGAATACAATAAGTGCAACAAGCTAGTATGAAAACAATAAGCGCTAAGTGGAAGGCTCAGGGTAGCACTTCCTGAAGAGGTGGGTCTTCAGCCTGCGCCGAAAGATGGGCAGCGACTTCGCTGTCCTGACGTCAGTGGGAAGTTCATTCCACCACTGTGGGGCCAGGACAGGAAACAGCCGTGACCGGGTCGACCGGCTGCAGGGACCTCTGAGCGACGGGGCAACCGATCGCCCCGAGGCAGCAGAGCGAAGTGGTCGGGCGGGGGTGTAAGGCTTGACCGTGGCCTGGAGATAGGAAGGAGCTGTTCCTTTCACTGCCCTGTAGGCTAGCACCAGAGTCTTAAACTGGATGCGAGCTCTTTCAGGTAGCCAGTGTAGAGAACGGAGAAAGGAAGTTGTGTGGGAGAACTTGGGGCGATTGAACACCAGGCGAGCTGCGGCTTTCTGGACAAGCTCCAGAGGTCTTAAGAGACACTTAACCCCAAAATGTCTCCCGTAGCTGCATCTACGGTGTGTAGATAGATACTGAATTGTAAGTCGCTTTGGATAAAAGCGTCTGCGAAATGACTGTAATGTAATAATGTAATGTATTGTAGGTTTAGACAACTGATCTGTTGGGCTGGCGGCCTAGCTAAGCATGTCATTGGAGCTAAATGCTAACATGCTTATTTTAACAATGCTAACATGCTGATGTTTAGATATAATGTTTACCGTATTTACCATCTTAGGTTAGCATGCTATCATGCTAAAATTAGCTAATTATTAGTAAAGTAGAGCGGAGTGTCATTAGTGTAACAGACTGTCTCATGTTTATCGTTTTGTATTGGAGATGATATGTCCCTTCAGGGTTGCCATAGAGGAAAAGCAACTCCTGCGTGTGGAGCAAAAATAAGGAGAGAAGCCGTGGGCTGAACGAGATGTCTGGTCTCCGCTTGTTACCGTCTTATAAGTGCCCCTCATACACGAACCCAGGACGCTCGGTTACATTAGTTTTGCTAGTATTTGTTCATAAACCAAAGTACTGGGATTGGTAGCCACCTTGTGTGCTTTCTTGTGTGGTTTGAGTCACGTTAGTTTGCTGTGAGTCGGTACATTTGAGTGTTTGGTTTAAATTGATTTGATTGTAGTGGCTGGCAGTGCAGTCTAGCCCCACTTTGTTTCATTTCTTTGCCCGTTCACTTATTGATTTGGTGTAATGTAGTTCATGAGTTGTTACAGGCAGGGCTGATCATCTGTAGAATCCAGCAAGAGTAAGCTCGATTTTAAAAATGAAAAATCTGGTCCAGTGTTGCCAACTCTTTTTCAATGAAAGCAGCTTGCAAAACTAGATCCAAAAGTCGCTAAATCTCAGTTGCCAAGTCTTTTCGCTCTTCTCGAGTTCGATTGACAGATGGTCCATCCAATCACCTGCCAAAATCCTTTTGTTCTTAGGGTGCCTGCCCTTTTTCAAACAGTTTCCAATGACGGCTTCTCAGTTAGTTCTGTGTCACGAACCATCAAATTTCATTGCAATCAACGGTTAGTGTCATTTGCGTTATGTCATTGTACTGGTGACCATTTCTATATGTTTTCATATTCAGGTACTTTGGAGTGGTTTAGTGGAAAGACAGTGGAAACCAGGCTTTAATTTCCTGGTAAAAGCTACACACACACACACACACACACACACACACACACACACACACACACACACGCACACATGATTAAAGCTGAAGCAGATGACTTGGAGTCAATGGGTGATCCGTTTCATGATTCCTCTTCAAACTGTCAACAATGTAAAATAATGTCGTCTGTGATCAATCTTTCCCAGAATAGGAAATATGTAACAGCTGCCATTATGTTCAAATGAGAAATGCCGTTGATGATCGACCATCGGCCCTTTAGATGTCGGTTCACAACCTTTCCCACTATACATGCTTGAAAGAAACATTCATGTCTCCTTATCTTGACCTTGTTACAGTCAGCAGCGATTGCACAACAGTAACATTTCCTCTAAAGCTACACTCGATTAATCCAGCGTTCGATGTGCAGTGCGTAGCGTCGTGCCACATGTTGTCGTCCACTTGGACTCAGCAGAGCGTTTCATGTGATGAGGGTGTGTGTGTGTGTGTGTGTGTGTGTGTGTGTGTGTGTGTGTGTGTGTGTGTGTCAGTGTGGTTTGAGGTGTCTCAGTGACGTTTTCGCATGACCAACATGTCTGACATGACCAGCAGACGATGTCTAAACACTGCCCTTTTCGGCCTATTAGCTTGCCTGTGTCGGTCACACACACATGCACACACACACACGCACACACACACACACACACACACACACACACAAGCCAAAGAATGATTCTCAGACTCCTCAGCCAAAACACAAGAGGTGAATTATCATTTGTAACGACACAAAGCAATAAAACCGTAAACCGTTTCTAATAAAGTGTCTCATTTTACTCCTGCTCAACCAAATACATACACACACACACACACACACACACAACACACACACACACACACACACACACACAGCTAACAGTTAACAGCTCTGGCGTTGAACAAACTGGGGGCAGACAGGCGTGTGAGTGATGGTCCTCAGCTGCCGGCGGTTCAGGGGATGAAACCCATAGCCTTCACTAAAAATACGGCCTGTAATTCAACAAACCCTCCCAGGGAGTCCGAGCGCTGGGCCACGCGCTCTAATTTAGGAGCTCGTCTGAGTGCCTTGTGATTGCACTGCGCCACTCTCACACGTCCACGTCCTCAGTTTGTGCACGTCCGCGCTGTGATTGATGCTGGTCAGTGACAGAGAGGAAGTCTGTGTGTGTGTGTGTGTGTGTGTGTGTGTGTGTGTGCCTACATGCTCATACGTGCGTACTATACGATCTGGAGGATAGTGTCTGGAAACTGGAGAGGAGACGTGGGAGTGAAGAGCTCTCGCATTTGTTTGCCTTGCCTAAAATAGAACGGACAAGCCGCTCGCTGGCCAGACTGCAGTCCTCTGCAAATAGGCCGATGTAACACTACTCCATTGAATATGTTTGTTTTCACTCACGTGTGCATGCAACACACATAAACACAAGCCGTCTCGGGTGTCCGTTCACAACATCACGGTCACCGTTGGGAATCTACACAAAGTGAGCGGGGCGTGACTCGGGCTCAAGTTTGTTCACGGGCGAATATGCTGAGATGCAGAATGTCGCGGGCCCAATATGTTTCATGGAAGCCTTTAAACTTAGCTCCAACACCAAAATAGAACGTTGATATTAAATATCGTCCACACGGGAAATGAGGTCAGCAGCTCGCTAATGAACTCCCGGGCAGCAATGTCTTCTGGGTCCTGCCGGGGCGCTGACCTGCACCGTAGCGCAACCCTACTCGACCTGACGTGCCTGAACACAACGTGGGACCTTCACCGAACGTCCTTCAAAGTAATTGAAGTTCTGCATGGATAACCCCCTGCAGCAATGTAATAGGAGTGTTGTTGGGATGGCCATGTGGACGGGTAAGGTCACATCGGAAAGTCATGATTAAGGACCCCAGATACACCACATAAAACGTAACACGGGAGATTAAAAAAAAAAAAAAAAGATGTGATAGGATCACTAGTATAACCATTATTATTATCTCATTAAAACAACTACAGTGTAGAGCCTTGTGTGACGCAGAATTCCAGGTTGAAAAGCATGTTTTACTCCCGCTAGAAACAGGTGGGTTCAGTGTAGGGCTGCCCCCCCCCCCCCCCCCCTCATAATGGCCTAAAACCAAAACGATTAGTCAACTAATCGGTCGTTTTGTGTTTTAGTCCATAGTCCATAAGTCGTTTTTTTTAATGCTTTTTTCATGCTGAATATCTATTTCAAAGAAACTTAAAAACATGAGTGATTTAAAGTGGTGTTTCTGTGTGATTCTATGCAGATCTGTCGATTAAATCATCTAAACGATTAATCGATTAATCGGTCATTTTGGTCTTCGTCTAAAGTTGATTAGTCGTTTTTTCATGCTTTTTTTTTCATTCCAAGAAACTTTCCATTTTATGGTTTATTACTGACTATTTAATGTTTTAGGGCTATACTAGTTATTAAAATGTTCTTCATAAAAGACTCTACAGCCCTGCAAGCCAATCTGTGAGGCCGTATTGATCAACTTGTATGACACAATAAATAACATAATAGATGGACTATAAATCCTTGCAGATATATATATATATATATATATATATATATATATATATATATATATATATAACGTAAATGTGTCAGTACTGGACAATATAATTCAGTGCAAAATTGACAGAAAGGCAAACAAAAATCTAGAAGACGCCAAACCCACCCAAACCTAACATATTTAGCTTTTTATTATGATAATGTACCGCTTTCAAATCCTAATAATCCCTGTCATGAATAACCTTAATTAGATCAAAATGTATTTTTCTATGTTGTTTGACAACACACACAAGTTGGTCTACGTCCTATCCAAGATACATTTTCAATGGATGTCTCATCATTATAAAAAAAAAAAAAATCCTATAAAACTATCTAGAATTTAAAATAAAGCTTATGTACATGTTATGGTGGGCACACCATTAGCAACAGTATGGGAAGTAATATCCCAGTGATTGATGTTAGCAGTCTCATAGTGTGCTATCAGTGTAAGGCCCCCCCCCCCCCCCCTCTTGTCGCCACCCGGCCCATCCCAGTGCGTGGGAGCGTTGTCTCCAATGCAACACCTTCAGCAGGAGTACTACATGTATGAGGTAATTGTTGTTTGGTCATGTGAGCTGCTGCAGCAGCTGTCAAATGTGATGATAGCAGGAGACTCCTCGGCCCCGCCCCCACCCCCACCCCCACTCTCATCGCAGCTGATTGGACAGCTCACGGCAGTTTAGGGACCGTCAGCCAAGAGATCCGCCTGTAGACGGACTCAGAGTTTAGTTTCAAGCAGGAAACAGAGAAAAAAAAGGTGTAAAAAGAGAAGCGGTATTGTGACTCGACTGATTTTTGTATTTATTTATTTTTTTACAGCAAACGGCTGAAAGAATTTAAATAGAAAATGTAATAGTATTCAACCATATTCAGCATGTGTAATGTATTAAAGGTATTTTTAAGATTTTATTATATCCGTATTTTACTGAACTTTTTCATTCTTGGCAGTTTTTTTTATTGTATTCAAGTTCAATCGCTGCACTTAGTTGCAGTTGCCGCTTTCTTCTTATTTTCATCAGTGAAGCAGAAGATGCTCCGTCAACAGACTTGATTATCAAGTAGCTTGTGTTTCGGTTAAAAGCCTAACCCTATGCAAGTTGTCGTCAATATATCTCGATGCTAAGATTCAGCTTAGTGACTGATTCAGGATCAGGAGACGCCAACGGGATAGAAATGATCCAAGATTTTTGTCACGTCAAAAGTGAAAACAAGCCTAAATCTCCAGAACAGCCTGCAGGAGTCATGTAAACAGGCTTGTACATTTTAAAAGGACACAACAAGCGATGTGCGGGGTGACCGTGGCTAAGTGGAGAGCAGGGCCGCCTTTCAATCACAGGGTCGGTGGTTCAATCCCCAGCTCCTGCTCCGCTCATGTCAATGTGTCCTTGAGCAAGACACTTAACCCCAAAATGTCTCCCGTAGCTGTGCCTACAGTGTGTAGATAGATACTGAATTGTAAGTTGCTTTGGATAAAAGCTTCTGCTAAAATGACTGTAATGTGTGTTGAGAAGCTGACTCATTCCTGTGAAGTGTCGTCATTTGTTATCTTACTTCTTAGCCTCCCCCCCCCCCCAACCCGGATAGCAGGCCCTCCAGACGCCTTTAGGAACACATGGCCTAGAGACCAGAGAGATTAAGAGAGACGGAAAAAGGACATGTGTGTGTGTGCATTCCTTTCCATGTGCAGAGACACATGCTTCATGAAGATATAAGTGAGCTGATTCGAGGAGACAGCACACACACACCTGGTCGACTACAAGGCAGAGGTCAAATCTCTGTATCTGTCTCCTCCTTCTCTCCCAAACACACACCTCCTCCTGTGGCGTCTCCATCTGCAGCTCCTGTCTCACAACCATCCTTAACACACACACACACACACAGCATGTGTCTATCTCTTTATCCATTCATCTCCTGAACCTCAAAGTCATGTGAGGAGCACACAGAGACTTCCCTAAATTTAGAAGACTTGTGAAGTTTCGACATGCAGGCGGGGTGTGTTCTTACTGTCTGAAGAGGCACGTCTAGCCAAAGTGAAATCAGTACAACATCACTATTGTCTTTATTTAGGGACGGAGTTTTAGGTCGCTTATAGTGGGGGTTTAGGGTGACGTTAAAGCCACGGTATTCCTGTGTGGACTTATTGTATCGAGACTATAAACTGTTGAACACTGTGTGTATCAGTAGCCTCCTGAGGAGATGAGGCTCTCAGAATCAGCAATCTCTTTGAAATCACTTTTTTTAAAACCTATTTTTACAGACTGGCTTTTATGTGACGTCGTCGCTTCACTGCTTAATTTTATTGTTAATATAATTATTTTATTTTACTAAATTATTTTATTTTTATTGTTGATATTATTATTTTATTTTACTGAATTATTTTATTTTATTTATGTATTTAGTAGTTTATTGTTATGGTGTGGATTGTTGGGCCTCACTGTTGAGCTTTCTGTTGTTTTACTGCCTTGCTTCTAATGCTTTGTCTGTTTTTAAAGGTGCGATATAAATAAAGTTATTATTATTATTATTATTATAGTTCAACAGAGCCCTATGGTGAGTGGTAGTCCTTCTCATTAGCATCTTCAGGATACTGTTTTATCTCCTGCGGGGTGACGCCCTTCTCATATTCCTATACAAGGACTATTAGAATGTAGGCCAATGTTTGCATATTAGCTTTCTTAAATGTATGATGTAATTCCTCACAGTCCTCGGTCCACACACACATCCCCACCGGGCGGAGTGTACTTTATCCAGAGCCCCTCGTTTTCAAACCCAAGCTCCGCCTCTCCAGCAAGCGCACCCACCTTGTCCACCAGCGGCAGCAGCACAGTGCGCACAGGCAGCGACAGAGAGAGCACAGGCGCGGGGGGCCACACTGTAGAGAGAGAGAGAGAGAGAGAGAGAGAGAGAGAGAGAGAGAGAGAGAGAGAGAGAGAGAGAGAGAGAGAGAGAGGCACGACGGAGCGGAGGCAGCAACGGAGCGGCACCCGCGGCGCTGAGAGAGAGAGGCTGTTGAAGGGGGGAAAACCCCGCATTAAACACCTCTCAGGACTGAGGGGTTCATTCTGTCTGCCGGCCCACTTCACGGTCACTTTTTTTGGGGGGGGGGGAGGAGGCTACAACTGTGACCGGTGGTGGTGAAAATATGCAGTTCCAGTCCGACTCTGTGCGCCGCGCGGTCCGCCTCAGACGCTGGTGATGCCCGGCGTGCGGGGATCACCGCCCAGCAGCAGCAGCAGCAGCAGCAGCGGCAGCAGCGGCGGCAGGAGGAGCAGGAGGAGGTGGGGGTCAGGACAACAGTGCGTCGGGGGGGCCGTTGGTGATAATGGTAAGGTCGGGACCATGGCTAACGGAACTGGTACCATCATGTTAAAATGCGTCGTGGTGGGAGACGGTGCGGTGGGCAAAACGTGTCTCCTGATGAGCTATGCCAACGACGCCTTTCCAGAAGAGTATGTGCCCACAGTCTTTGATCATTATGCAGGTAGGAATACATCATCTATTGTGTCTATGGGCGTTTAATAATAACATCACGTCATGTTGATCTGCCTCTAGTCTGTGTGTTTGTGCAGCCTTTAGTGAAATCAAATCTAATAAGAGGGAGTGAATTCCCCCGATTCCTCTGCCACTCTTCCCCCCAACTGCATTGGCCTGCATCTGTTGCTATAATCAAAACCACTTGTTTGCCTCCTTCATAGCAGAGAGGGGTTGGGGGGACCCCTCCCTCCCTCCCTCTCTCTCTCTCTCCCCCCCCCCCCCCCCCCATCCTCTCCCCTTCCCTTCCTCCTCTCAACATGCTCTTTGTCATTTCCTCGCAGTGAGTGTCAACGTCGGTGGAAAGCAGTACTTGCTGGGACTGTATGACACAGCTGGTCAGGTACAGTTGATTTTCTCTTCTCCCCTGGCCGGGTGCCAAGCATGTTAAGGACACACCGACACACACACACACACACACACACACACACACACACACACACACACACACACACAGTATCTCGGTCTCCCCATGCGCTCCTGGGACCGATAACTACCCGACGGGCCCACAGGCCTCATATTCAGGCCAGACACTAAGCTGCAACAGGTGACGTTTTTTTTTTTTTTTTCACACATGGGTTTACTGCCAGAGCGTGGTGTGTGTGTGTGTGTGTGTGTGTGTGTGTGTGTGTGTGTGTGTGTGTGTGTGCGCCGTGGACAGTGATGGCTAGTGACGGGGGGGGGGGGGGGGTGTTCAATAGTTCTATTATGTGGAGAACAGGGCTCCTATGTCCAATAGTGATGTCACAGGTTTGTTAAACAGGGCTGCCCTAATGCATGGGCTTTTTCTTCACAATGTGCCATTCAGCGGGCAAGAGTTAAAACTGTACTGAACCCCCCCCACCCCCCCCCCCCCCCCCCCCACACACACACACACACACACACACACACAATAATGTTCCCAGTCAGCAGAAGAGCGAGTGTAAGCACACAAAGACAGAGGAAGTCATGTTAACTCATGACAGACACAGGCTCATCGAGGACACCACAACCTCCACACTTAAGTTTTAAGGGCAAAATGGTCTTTTGGTCTGTGCGATAATGTAAACCCCTTCCCCAATGGACAAGGAACCCCCCCCCCCCACTAACATCTGGTTTTTGTCTTCGGTGGTAAAGGTCACAGTCGGCATTCATTCTCGGGACAAATGACTCTGCGGTAGTCACAAATATTAATCGGTTCCAGCTCCGATCGGCAGATGATGATGGAAACGAGACATAATGTAGGAAAACTATCATTTTTTTCTGCCATTTTCCCGGCGCGATGCAATGTGACGCGCTTTGAAGTGAATACATCGCAAATAAAATCAAACGGGTATTTGGACAATTATTGTAATGTATTAACGTGCAAAACGTATTATTAATATGCTCTCCTCAAAGCCACCAGACTCCAGTCAGATAACAGTCATTTTAAGTCGCTGATTGTCAAAACACACTTCATTCAAACTCGACAGAAGCAAAGTAAAACTCATCACAACCATCTGTGTTGGTTTTCCACTGTTCCGACAATCACAATATATATATATATATATATATATAAATAAAAGAAGAAGTAACCAGCTTAGCATTTTCACTGTTTTACTAACCCTGCTTCCAGTGAAGTCGAACTTGACACGCCAGAAAAAGAAAAGGAAACAGAAAGGCTTGTCTACTGGCAATAAGAAAGAAATCACCTATTTTTAGCGGGTTTTCCCGTGTCTAAGAAACCCACATAGAGACGCTTATTATTGGTGGAAAAGGGGTATTAGATAATTAGTAGGATTAGGATTAATTAGGATTAATTAATTAGACTAGAGCAAAAATAATGAGTCAAGTTATCAACACAAATAGATCATTAATACACAGCTTTTAGAGGCCAACAACTCTACACAACAACAACAACACATCCAGCATTCGTAGCTATAGCTATGAAAAACAATGCGCCGTAATTCATAGACATCCCACAAAATGATTCCCGGATGTTATCCAGGTAATGATGAACGAGGAAGTATAAAGACGACCGAAGCGAACCTGTAATGAATTATGAAATGTAATTACGCCACTTCTGTGGTTATTTAAACCCAAACGACAATCTTTTCCTCAACCTGACCAAGTAGTTGTGTTTCCTGTTAAGACGGAAGTTTACTTTAAAAAGGCCGTGTGTGTACGTACCGGGTGGAAATTGACCCGAGTTGCTGGTTTTAGCAGGAAAACGCACAGAAAATGAGGAGTAGCTTTTTCGTACGAAAATGTGAGGATACGTCGCAGCAGTACACATACGCGCGATAACACTGACTAAAAACACAAGAACTACAAGACTCCCTCCAGCTATGCTGTAAGACTGGTCAACAGCGACCACGAGGCCTTTAACCCCCCCGGTCGACTTTAAACTGTGCACATGTGCAAACGTCGAATAGTTAACGCTTTCCTCCGGGCCGGATTTAACAGTGTGAATTCAGAACGAGTCACAATCTGCAATCCGATCCGTCCGTCGGAAAGAACAAAAAAAAAAAAAAAAAAAAAGAGCAGCTTGAAAGGTCAACCGAGTCCTCTCTGCTCCGTTCATTCACCAACGCTGAACGCACAACTCCATGAATAGCAGATCACAGCCTCGCCCCCCCCCCCCCCCCCCCCCCCCGAACAGCTACCTGTGGCTGCGTCGTACTTTTGGTCTCGGGGAAAACAGATGGCGGAGGTGTTACTTGCTTGCTTACTTACTCGCTTGCAAGAAAGAGGATGTGTGTGTGTGTGTGTGTGTGTGTGTGTGTGTGTGTGTGTGTGTGTGTGTGTGTGTGTGTGTGTGTCGGAGCAGGGTTTCTTTTTAGCTGATTCTGAGTGTCTCTGAAATGGAGAAGTTCTCCCAGATGTCTACCGTGGGTGCTGCCGGCCACCGAGAGTAGAGTTACTGCTCCCTGAACCCCCCCCCCCCCCCCCCCCCCCCCCCCCCCTCCACACACACACACACACACACACACACACACACACACACACACAGCCCTGACTCCGCTGACCTCTTTATGTGGAGCACAAGGCCAGCTGGTAATGTTTATAGCTGCAGCATCTGATCAAAGACCCGGCGCCCCAAAGAGAGAGGGGGAGACAATGAAAGGAAGACAGAAAAGAGGAAGGGGGGGGGGGGGGTGGAATTGCCCAGAAATTGGTTAATTCAGTCCTCTCAGTTTCATTTTCCTTTCCAACTTATGACTCTTGTCAAACCCCCCCCCCCTCATCATCTCCACTATCTGGCCTGAATGACACATGTTCAACTGGCTTCACTCCCCCCCCCCCTTCTCGTAATAATGATATTCCTGGCACTGCTGGAGCCCCCACAATGCTTTGCTGTTCCACGAGTGCATCGGCTGCATTACAGACACAAGCCCCCTTTAACATGTCAGGGCCGCACAATCCCGCCCGCCGCTGCGCTCGGCCTGCCGTTGTATTGAGACCGCCGCCCTGCCCCGCTGTTGACTGCGCCGCTCGCCACGTCGCTCCCTCAAGCCCGCCGCCTATTGAACTGTTCCATATGGAAGGTCTGCGGAGCGACGAGGGAACAGAGGGGAAACCTTTTACTTATTCATTCAATCATCCTCCTCTTGCTGCTGCCTCTGCTGCTGCTTGCTGCACTCAAGGAAATCGAGCACCGCTGCCCGAGGAGGAGCAGGAGGAAACAGGAAGCGGATGCTAAGTGCCGTGGTCGCCACGGAGACGCGTTAGGTAGAGGGACCGAGGAGTCGGGATGGTATTCGTGCCCCCGATGCCCCAGTGACCCCCGAACTCAGCCCTTCGACTGCCTTCACACGCAGCTGCACGTCCTGTGATCACTTTAACCGCTTCACGTCAGCCACTACCCCCCCCTCCCTCGTTACTGTTTGGTACAGTCCGATGAGTCCTTTTTGACTCAGCAAACCAAAGCGGCCCAGTGACCCCCAGACGTCCCCCAGTGGGGGTGGGAGGGTGACAGGTGGGGATGGGGGTGATGGTTGGAAGGGGGGTAGGGGGACTGGAAATGGTTTACGTTAATGGATTCGTCTGTCTGACAATGTCAAAATGTCGACTAGGTGAAATACCGAATTACCAAGAGTAATTCAAACCGGGCAGGGCAACCCACCAGTCTGCTGCGGGTGTCTCCATTAAAGGGGCACTCCAGCAATTTAGTTTTGCACTTCCATAAAGTCACCACACGCAAAATTGGCACAGCAAAGGCAGAGATATCCGGACTTTTAGTGCCTATTATGGGTGAAGCACCGAAAACTCCGGATCTTACACTTCCCATGATGGAACCAATCGCACAATTTCCTGCTTGGCAACTGTACATTTATCAAACAGCTCGGCTGTATGTTTGTTAATGGAAACGAATCCTATGAGAAAGAACAAAAAAACAACACAATGTGTTCCTCCATCTCCAAATACTTTTGAGCCCCGACTGCAAAAAAAGAGGTTACAAACATTGAATCACATTTTTTTTAAAGGGCCGCGGTAATTTCCTTTAACAGCTGTAGCTTTTAGCAAATGTTACTTTAACGGGAAAAAATAATGCATATGTTGGGAACTATTTTCAGCTGCGGATTCACACACATTTTGGTCCTCAAATGAGTGTGATCGATTCAAAATAAAATGCAGTGTGTGTGTGTGTGTGTGTGTGTGTGTGTGTGTGTGTGTGTGTGTGTGTGTGTGTGTGTGGTAACGAACCCAGTGCAACAGTGTGGCTCACTGATGTGTTTCTCATAGTTTTTGGACAACAATGGAACTCTATGGCACAGAGGAATACAAGCTCTGGATACACACACAGTACTTGTTAGAGGGACGACGTCGTCGTTAGTTTTGGTCTCGTCATAAGAAAACTGTAGCATATTATCAGCCTCATCCGTGAGCAATTTGGTTTGGCTGATCTACGCCCTGATGACATCATCAGGGACTTCAGAGTCACAGAAGACATTATACAGCTGTTTCCACATGCTGAGCACAATAGTTGGAGTAGTATTCCCCATTGTGAGTAAACTAACCCTTTTTGTGTGAAATCAATGACAATCCTCCTTAAATATTTTTCAAAATTTTAAGTGATTTGGGTTTTTTTTGTCACTTAACCAATCAATAAATCATTTAAGCACCATCGTCTTTAAAAATATTCTTTCATATCACATTTTCACCTAGAGTAGTATATTTAGTAATTTTTTTTAGGGGAATTTGATTCATAATTCCCTCAAATGATTCATAAAGAGGTCTTAATTTATGTCGCGCCATGCACAGTTTGTGTGCCACTGCCTTTAAGTGCCATTAAATGCAACATTAAACTGTCGGATCTTTGAAAGGAGCATGACAGGATGTGCTCCCACCGCACAGGCATGAATAGACAGAGTGCATCAGCGCTCGAGCTATGATTAATGATCATTAATCACCATTAAAGGGCCAGTAAAATATAAACAAGCATAAATAGCTTGTTGTAATTTTTTTTTTTTATCCCCGAGGTTAAATCCAGTTCCGCGAAATGTGCAGATTTGCAGATCAGAGGCCGGACTTTGTGAATAGCAGCGTCTCGTGTCTGGGCTTGCGTTCCCACCCGGCGGCCATATGAGAGCAGGCGTCTCCGACTCTGGTTTACGGAGCCCCGAGGAGACCATAGGCGTAGGAAAGGGAGAAAGAGAAGAGAGAGAGAGAGAGAGAGAGAGAGAAGAGAGAGCCGTGGGAGGAGGGAATGACTCAGTGATATCATTGCACCCATGTGTCACTGAGTCGACAGAGCGCGGTCACACGGCGGCCCCGAATGAAGACGCAGCCCTGGTGGAAGTGGATGGAGAGAAGTTAGCGTTTAATAGAGAATTCTTTCTTTCATTCCTTCCTTTCCTCCCATCATATCTGTTGCACCACCTTGGAAAAGACTGCCGTGCAATGTCTCACCGACGCACTCATAAACCGTACTAATGTAACTAACATGTCAGACATATGCACCCGATGGAAACCTTCACAGCCGCCTGAGTGTAAACATTTCTGGACCGAGCGCTGATCAAACACGGGGATTGAGCGCCCGGAGCTACGTGGGAGTACACAGTCCTGTCTGTGTCTCCTTATACACACTCTTGAGTGGCTAGCGGGCACACTGTCTTTGGTAGTGTGTCGGGGGTGTGCTGAGAAAGACAGCGTGAGAGGCGGAGATGGGTCTCCGAGAAGCTCCGGGCCTGTTTACGGTAAACTGCTGAGTGGCTTACATCTGTGTTCCTTTATGTCTGCGGCTCACCGGGGGATCGGAGGGTTCACTTGTGCAATCAAAGGTCACACACACGCACACACACAAACACACACACACACACACACGCACACACACAAACACACACACACACACACACACACACACACACACACATATATTTGATTCCATGTGACGCATATAGTGTATCTTTGGGGGCGGATGAAGGCACATAATCTACGAATGCAAAAACATATCTGCTGTTACATGTTCTCCCCAAGAGGGTAAAAGGAGCTGCATAACATTGGTGTCTAGGTTTGTCTCAGTATAGATGTGTTGACTGTTACAGTTTTCGCTCCACCGTTTATACCAACGTACAACCCCTTCGATATTTCCGGTTATATTAGACCATTGTAGGAAACATTATAAAGTCTTTACAGGATTGTTGCATCAACGTGATATATCTTTCAGGTATTTCATTAGCGTGATTAGCACCAAACATACTCTCCTATCTAGTTATTTCATCTAGAATAATTCTAAAATGATCGTGAAAGTTCTTTCTTGACCTCAGAAGCGGTTGTTTGACTAACAATGTAATTAAACGAGTGTACGTAGGCAAAGCACTGCTTTGAGCTAAATGCTAATGTTAGCACGCTAACATGCTCGCAATAGCAATGCTAACACGCTGATGGTCAACACGCATGTTCACCATCTCATTGTAGCATGTGACCGTGCTAACATTTGCTAATTAGCGCGATGTACAGCTGAGGCTGTAGGGAACACCGTTAGTTTTGCAGGTATTAGATCATAAAGCAAAGTATCGGACAAATTCAATTGTTGACCTGATGATGGCGCTAGAGCAAAAGTTACGGGATCACCAAAGTTATAACAATTCGTCCCAAACGGGAACGATAATGATTTTAAATGTCTGTGTTAAATGTCGCGGGAATATATCCGATAGTTGTCGAGACATTATGCTAAAGATCAAAAATGTTTTAGCCACGCTGCTAGCATAGGCAAAAATGTTTCAATTTAATTTTCAGATAATAAACTATATCAGGATATACATTAATATTACACATACAACTGGGTTGTATTTTATTGAGGGGTAGGCAATTTTGATAAAAACTTCTATTAGGGTATATGTAAAAAAAAATCATAATATATATATACATAGTAAATTTTCGGGAAAAATCTATTTTCTATTGAGTAAATGTTAATGGATATGATGACAAGATAAGAATGTCTGTTTTGGTCTAATCCAGTGAATTAATGCCTTCAACACATTGATGCAAAAATCACGTAAAAATCCAAATATTTCCACAAAGCGGTCCTGCTCATTTATCAGTGCAACACAGCCACCATATTAAAAGGGATGGACACCACGGTGTAAACGAGATGACAAACTCTGTGAGAGTTGACAAATGTATTCATACATATTATTTCATACTGCCAAATTTGATCCGCATCACGCTGCCCGTGTCTCAGTGAACTTAATACAGATCTAGGTCTTTATGTTGTTCTTTCGCCATATTTCAAAGTCAGACTTGTCACATGGTGTTTGCGAATCATCCTTATCCTTTGCCTCAGCCTGCACGGAGCACCAGATGGTTTGCATTCATAGCTGATTCACCACATAAGGGAATTCGGATAGTGTCAGGTAAACTGTCGGTCACACCTAAGATACTCGAATGACTCCGACTGTCAAAACACGGAATCGTCTCATGCGACGATTCTCAACCTGCTGGCACTCGAAGAAGTTCAAAAGGATGATTTAAAATTCCGTAGCTGTGAAACACTCTACTCATTTGGAAGTAAGAAGATGAGCAACACGTACATTTTTGACTCGCATCCGCTTGACGCACTCCAGTCGAGCGCAGGCGTGAAGATTTGTACGGCGTTTTCATCATCTACTCCAATCAAATATAAAGTCGTATATCCTGAACTCATTACACGGGCAACAAAAGATGACACACTCCACCTGGCTGTCCTACTGAGAACTCTGAGCTCCTTTGCATAACCGTTCCCCTCAATGCGTTTGTGTGAGAAAGACTTGTTTCTGGGGATATAGCAGTGTGATCGTATTGGACTGTTTTGCGTGTGTTTGGCAGAGAATGGGACTCGCTGAAGGCATCGGAATGAAAGGCTGTCATTCCGGCGCTTTGTCGCCCTGTTACAACCGTCTCTGGCAAAGTGGGATCCAATTGACTTTGATTTCAGGGATGTGGGCAATAAAGTTTCCCAGACAAGAGAGAGAGAGATTGATTCCCTTGGTCCGATCTGGTCTGGTCGAGTCATATTGAATTACTGGAGATCCATTGATCGCCCCCGTCTTAAAGCTAGCAGGCAGACAAGCATCCGGATTTGTACCGTGAGAAGAAGTCGGAAGGGTCGTGAATATTCATATGTGTGTGCAAGTCGGACACTCTGTCAAGAGGGTTTATCTTTGGTGAGGACAAGAGGACGCTTGATCCGACGCACAAAGGGCAGTGTGTGAATCAGCCGTTCGCGCCGCACAAATATGGGAGATGGCAGTGTGTCTGGTTTTTCGGTGTCCCGTGGCGATGCCTTGTGCAAAAGGACAGAAAGTAATCCGTTAGCATTTCTGTCAGCTCTCGCGTGAAGATCATCCTCTTCGCCGTCTTTCCTCTTCACAGCGCAATTCCAAAAGTACGGTTCTTCAGGCGTATCCTTCCTGTCATAATATTCCACATCATTCCAATAAAACAGCCGAGGAGATAGCTGAGCACATGAGTAAAAAGTCTGTCTGTCTTCAGAGCTCGTTTTTCACGCGCTTTAATAATTCATGAGCAGTAATTTTCAGATGTTGAGAAACGGAAATGAATCACGTCTTGCTCACCTATCCGTCCTCCCCTGACCCCGAATGGTAACTATTCCTGTCCCGTCCTCTTCCAGGAGGACTACGACCGCCTGAGGCCGCTGTCCTACCCGATGACCGATGTCTTCCTCATCTGCTTCTCGGTGGTAAACCCTGCCAGTTTCCAGAACGTGCGCGAGGAATGGGTGCCTGAGTTGCAGGAGTATGCACCCAGTGTCCCCTACTTGCTCATTGGCACCCAGGTGAGTTCGGAATCCACCTTTCCTTCACGCTCAGCTTGAAATGACTGCTTTTATGTGATTTTATGCTCATATATATGCTTGGATGCAATAGCACATCTCTACCTACCCTGTATCAAAATGATATGACAAACTGTCAAGTTTTAGGACAGATTGTAAAAGAAAAGAATTAGACTACTTTGGCTTTTTGCTGTCGTTACTGTTGAGGATCAGACAAGCTCACTGTCAAATACAATGTGAATTTAACCTCAAGAGGCCACTAAGGCTGTCAGAGCAATTTGTTAAATTCTGAGACAAATATGCACCATAGTTGTGTTTCCATGGGCATGTTTCCAGACCCTAAAGGAGGTTTGCATAATGCACAGAAGACATGGAGAATCACAAAACCTCACAAGAGAAGTTCTGACTCTATAGCCCGCAAACTGTCAGATCTTCTAATTGTTTTTTTTTATTTTTTCAAGCAAAAATGCCAAACTACTGCTGTTACTAGCTTTTCAAATGGGAGGATTTGGTGCTTTTCTTCATTATGTATTGTTATAAATGGAATGTCTTTAGGTTTTGGACTGTTGGGCAGACAAAACAAGACATTTAAAGATGTCACCTCTGGCAAAATGTAATTGGCCTCACTGTTTTCACAAAATACATCGAAGAGACAGATTGAGCCTTTGGAGCAAGAAAGACAAAGCTTAATATGACTTAGCAGGACCTGGATTCAGCAATCTCAGATCATTGTACGAGGGGTCAAAAAGATGGACGCCAAGTACCACATTTTCTGTAAACAGGGATGGCGTACCAATGGTATACCAACAATCACACCACCACCACCTTAGACGTTAGCGTTGCATCTTTAAAGTAACCGTACATTTAACACTAGATTTACTTTTTTTGCCAAATGCATGCGTTGGTGTGGTTGCATTAGCCTTGGGACGATTAGTGATATGATTCAAAATATCTCTCGAAAACATCAACTAAAGTTGAACCACGCTGAATCGTCAGCATTTGCTACATTTGTGTGCTATTTGTTTGTTTTATCTACCCTTTGTCTGTAATTTAATATACTACAGTATTATTACAATTTAAACCTGAGCCATGGCAAAGAAGAGTTAATTTATTCAGTCAAGCCAGTAGAGACCTGGCTGGAGTCCTCAGGCTGAGCTGGCTCATACAGGTTTGAAAGGTATGTGGCTTGGTACAAGAGTCCTCATTGCCTTAAAGGTAATCATTAAATCACAAATGTTTAAACCAGCAATTTAATTATGCAAAGATGCAAAAGCTGGGCTTATGTCTTGTGATCTTCAATCAAAGCATCACTCAACTCATGAACATGTTAAGAGATGACACCATTCCTAAAAAATGTATTATTTCTTAAGCCTTAAAACCCACTGCCAACACCATATGTCCAAAAAATGAGCGCTCACTTGTGGGTGGTTTTTGGTCTCTGTTCCCTGGCAACCAAATGCCAGTGCAGCCAAGGCCCAGCGGTGGTGAGGAGGACGGAGTGGGTGTCTGATTTATCGCGTGTCAGCTGATGTTTACTGCCCTTTTATCAGTTCCCGTAATAACTCGCTCGCTGCTTTTCGGCTGGATGCTGATATGTACGCGCAAACAGCGAGCCACGCTGCCACAAATCACACCAGCAGAGAAAAGGGTTGATGAAGGTCGCTTGCAGTGAGATTGTGCAGGTGGATGCATTTATCATTAGCTGGTTATTACTGACATAGGGATGAATTGTATGTGCTGAGCATTGCAATGAATAAAAGAAGAGTGAGGAACCTTGTGGTTTTCTGTGAAATCGCTTTGCACAAGAGCAGGAAGTGTGGGCCAACATGGCTTTGTTTCAAAATGAGACACACTGTCAGTTATACATTTCAGCTCTCGTGGCTATGCTTAGTATAGAGAAAAGTGCTGTAATGCCTGATTTGATGTTGTGAAATCAGGCGTCGATGAGAAACTATTAAAGTATTCAACTGATATCCATATTATAAACAGGCAGCATCCTCAGGTTTTGAAAAGTAAGGCCAATGCGGAAGAGCCAAAAACTTGCATTCTTTCTAAAGGCCAGCAGGGGGCGACTCCTCTGGTTGCAAATAAAAGTCAGATTGTAGAAATCAATGAGAAAATGACCCTACTTCTAGTTTCTAGTCCTCTTCAATACAGCATGACACTATTTAGTATTGTGGTCCCATTGAGAGGAAAATAGACGATAAAGCAGGGTTTGCTTTAGGGCGGGGCTATCTTGTTATTTACAGGTATTTTCATATTCAGTTCATTAAAAGATAATTGTAACTTTTTGGTCGCCTTAAAAGGTCTTATTCAGCGTTCGGTTGTATTTAGTTCCACCCTCTTGTGTCACTTGTGGTTGCCAAAAAACAAGATGGCGATGGCCAAAAAGTAAGATGGTGACGGCCAAAAACCAAGATGGCGACAGGCAAAATATTGAACTCAAGGCTTCAAAACAGCAGTCTACAAACAAATGGGTGACGTCATTCATGGTGACTACGTCCACTTCTTCTGTACAGGCTATGATTATAACGGTGACTTAGCTCAGAGAAAATGTCCTGTTATTTCTTTCAGATTGACCTTCGTGATGACCCCAAGACCATTGCCAAACTGAATGACATGAAGGAGAAGCCCATACCCACTGAGCAAGGACAGAAACTAGCGAAAGAGGTTTGTACGTTTGTCCTATACCGAAGAAGACAAGTAATGAGTAGCTGGCGAAAGAGGCTAGAAGCTTACATTTTCACTTTCAGTGCTGTAGGAGTCAGCTGTCAGGTCCAGTTAGATTCCTGTGTGATGATTTGACCCATGAATGTCTCTGTAGGAATGTAATTTCCTCAGTGAAATGCCTGGAATCAGACCTCATGTACATTCCTTGCCTCGAAGTGAATTGAGGAATACATTCTGGGTCATGAACGTCCAGAGGAAAGCTAGGCTGTAGGACGTAGACACCAAATGTGGTCTGTGATTAATCGCTCCCATCAGGCAGAAACAGAAACAGAGTCAAACTTTCAAAAAATGAGAATCTAGACTCATATAAAGTCGATTTTTTTTTTGGCAACATAAGATGGGATTTAGATGGAATTCATGTCTTGTGGGAGTCATGAAAGCCACAAGGCTCCATGTGAAATAATTTCAAGATATTTGAAAATCACTCAAATGAAAGTTATTTCCTTCAATGTGAGCAGCATTTGACCTTTGACGTTACTATTACCTACTATTCTATTTTGTAGTTGTAGATGACCTGTCTTCCTTCAAATCCATGTCAAGATTAGAAATGCTTTAAAAACAATGCTCCAAATGGATAGAACCGTTATTTATACATTTCCTAGACTGGACAGATTATGACTTGTGACGTTCCCCAGCTTTTAGCCTCTCGTGTAAAAGCATCAACTTTTATGAAACATGAATTCCTGGCAATCTTTGAAAAAGGTTGTTTCTGAACAAGGTTGTTTAACAACACTTACTGATGGTATTTGCTGAACCCTTGAACACAGTTCCAACAATTTGGATAAAAGAATAGATTCACTGCAGAATAAAAACGATTTTTGTAAGGGGTAGCTCGAGTTAGCTTAACTTAGCTTAGCGTAGCATAAAGGCTCGTAAACAGGGGAAAACAACTATCCTGTCATTGGTCCTGGCCATGAAATAGTCCCCCTGTTTTCACTCTTTATGCAGGGAGACTGATGATTATTAGTATGAGGAGTTTTTCATTCACTCCAGACTTGAGCCATAATGGAAGTGTTACAGATATATTACAAGGTCGTGGCAAACATGAGATCATGTAAAATTGCCATCACGCTTATGTAATGAGGTGCATGTCTGAGAGGGCTTTAGGCATACATAAGGTAATTTCTTAATGGCTGCAGATACCAAGAAGCATTTCAGGTACAACATTAACAACGGCTAGGCTGCTAAATAGGGTATATTGGCAAGTAGGCTAAAACTCGTAAATTAATACATATATACACGTATATTGTTTGTTTCATTCGTATCAAGTGTAAAAATGTTTGTTCCCTATTTTACAAGTCGGTTATGTGAAATAGTCCGGCTTATATAACCCCCTTAAAAGGGCAAATCAATGTTTTTACACAAACAAGTGCTGTTAGAAGGATTCTGTTACCTATAGAACCAGGCTAGCTGTTTATGCTAAGCTAAGCTAACGAGCTGCCGGCTTTAGCTTCCTATTTACCGTACAAAGATGAGATCTTCTCATACAACTCTGGGCAGGAAAGACAATGTATTCCTTGTACATGTACCTATAATAACTGCTCGTATTGTACTGGAATTTGTGGACTGATGGTCCGTCCGTTCTTTTCTACTCATCAGATCGGCGCATGTTGCTATGTGGAGTGTTCAGCTTTAACGCAGAAGGGCCTGAAGACGGTGTTCGACGAGGCCATCATCGCAATCTTGACTCCCAAGAAAAAGAAGGGAGCTCTGAAGAGGAGACTGGGACCCCGCTGCATCAACTGCTGTCTGATCACGTGATACATAAACCTGGAGATCATTCGGCAACCGACCATAAACCAAACCTTGACTGGAGGCAAAAGACAGACAAGAGAGAAATGCACAGACAGCAGAGTGAGACTAAAGACTGAAAAGGACAAAACAAGAGCTACTTTTAAGCTGCAAGGCTCTTAAAAGGCCATAACTCTCTTCTGCTGTCCAACACAGGTTGAGTTGATGCAGTTTACAACCAAAGGAGCACAAAACCCAAGTCAGTCTCTTCTTCTAAAAGACTTTTTGCCTCTAAAGTACCTTCTTTTATAACCATTTTTAATCATTTTTTTTTTTCCTGTACAAAATTGTTGTACACTGTCATGTGAAAAAAACAACACAAAATGACATTTCAGTTTTAAGAAAAATGCTACATTTTTAGTTCATATTATGTGTTTTGGTTTTGAGAGCTAGATTATTGATTTGTGCATTTGCCTATATAAGAGCAGATCGGAGAAAGTCTGCAGCTGATAAATAATGAGAGGCTTACTTAAGTGACACTGTGACAATAGCCAGGATACATTTCTGGACATAGAGCGCTGCAGGGATAACGTATTTTTGTTAGCTAACAAAAAGCCAACGGGATTTTTTCATTGGATTTTGGATTATTACAAAAAATAAGCTCTGTGGCAAACAAAAGTTTATAACACTTGCACGTTTTGTTCAGCGGAATAATCTTCACAAACCACTTTTATGATTTTTGAAATGCGAATGCAATCGACAGAAGTAAAAAAGCTAACGCTAGGCTATAAACAAACTACATAACATAACAAAGCTAAAGGCGGACATGTGTTTGGCTTGATTACGTTTTGTAGTCTCATTTAGCCACTTGTTTGCAACCGGCTTCCATAAGAAACGCTTCAGTGGGATATTTACTGACGTATTATAGATCGTAGAACAAAACGTTAACCACAGACCTTATTCCAGGCATCTAACCAAAGACCCATTAAAAAAACTCATCGACTTCGAGACAAGGGAACCGGAAGTACGAGCTTTAGGACTTATTCCTGCAGCGCTCTATAGGCCCAGTTCCCCCCGTCAATTTAAGATTTGTGCTACCAAGAGTCTGTTGGCCCACAAAGTCTGTTTCCAGTTATTTGCCAATTGAGGACCTGCAAATGAAACCACACAAGGTTTATTGCATTGTGTGGGGGATAACACAAGTCGACAGTGAGTGTAATGCTGTTCAGAGAACACATTTTGGACCTAGAACTGTATAATTTTAAAGTTTTGAAGTCTTGTTTTTGCCTTATGAAAACCCTAATTTATAGTGTGGCATGCAAAAACATACTGTAAGTTAGGGGCTGAGGTCTTCATCAGGAACTGAAGAGGTCTATTATCCATTTTCTAAATATTAATTATCCAGAGTTTATTATTCTACATCTCTAAAATAGAGATGATCTAATATGTGCATATATTATTTTGTTAGCCGATTACTTTTTTTGTTTTAATTGTTGCTACCCTGCAATAATGCGTTATCCTTTTATCACCTTCGAGAAGGTTTAGAAGTAGAGGAATCTCATTTTAGAAATGAAACTCTGATTCAAATTCAACGTCCAAAGAATCGAATGCACACTTTCATCAAAATCCGATGGTGACCCAATACTGTAAATGCACAACATGAAGCACAGTCGGCGTCACGCCATTTACCGACACAACAAAGCACATTCCTCTGCTTTTAAAACACAGTCCCTCTCCCAGAAAAGGCTGATGGAAGCACAGAAGATACACACTGTTCCATCAGGCACAAGTGTTAGCACAGCACACTATCTTACCACGCACAATCAGCAAATACAGAAAAGAAACGGATTCAAACCGTTTTGAAAGGGTACAAGAAGGGGTTGCAGCAGCTGTTCCTACGTAAAAACGTGACCTAGTTTTAATGAACGTGATTTACACATCACCAAAGCAAAACATGGGCGCCACACAAACAAGTTCTTACTTTGAGATAAGTTGCTAATAACCATTTGCACCCTGTAACTGTCCGGCGTAGCTGTTGCGTAACGTTAGCTTGCAAAGATGCTACCTGTTTCGAATGACGAGTAAAAGAGGTAATAATGGAGCATGGTCGAAACAACTAACCTGCCACTTTAAAAATCTGTTTAAAAATGGTATTAAGCGTCCATTAAAAAGTCTATTTGACCATAACAACCCGATATACCGTGAATTACAACACGTTATGCCAACAACGCTAGACCAAATTACTAGCTAACGTGAAATAACTTTGGCTAGGTTAACGTAAGCTGATATTTCCCACTCATTCTGGATTGTATGAATACTACTAATTCTGACGTTTCTCTCTCTTTTGGCATCAATGAATAAAACAAAGTCATAGCTAAATTTACAGACAATCAGCACGTAGGTTTAATTATCACCACGCCACCTAAAACTGTTATTTTTTGGCAGTTATTTTACGGCCCTTGATACTACAATGACTTTGCAAATTCCACCCCCCACTCGTGGATAATGAAAACAAAGTATCTATCGACTTGTCCGTCTAAGATATTTAAGTTTTAATGATGCAACCTAATCATAAATTTCAAACTAGCTTTACTGAGAACGTATAAAAGGACTTTATACACAAACAAAAGAGATGGATATACAAATGACTGGTGCACGTTATAAGGTAGATAGATAGAAACAACATTAGTTTGACCACCGGCCCATGTACCAATCCCTTCTTTTAATTAAGCAACACTGTAGAAACAGAATTCGTTGATCCTCATCATAAACTCACAATCTACACCATTTCAAATATAAATTGAGGTAATGAAGTGAAACAGGATTTAAAGAACAGCTTAAAATATCCACGACCTCCCAAAGCAACTGTATGCAACGACGGTTTCAAGCCTACATGTCTATAATAATTGAGGTTGTGACCGAACTTTTCCTGCAAGCTCTTATTATTATGCATTCGTTATTGGCTTTTTCTAACTTTTTTGTTTTTGTTTGTTTAAAATGATATTAATCAAAAGGTGCCAACTCTTGCTAAATGACTTGCGTACATTTTGTGTTATGAGTCAGATTATGCTGATTGATTAAAGCTTTAATGTAAATGGTGCTTCTCCTCTCTGTCCCAGCCTGCATTGTTAAAACTGTCTTTTTGAGCAGCAGAGTGTACTGCGGCAGTGAACAGCCTTCTCATCTTGGACAGTGTTCGCTTGCTTACGTTGTGTGAAGGTCCCCCCCACCTCAGGATCCAGGACCTAAGTGCCGCAGCCACCAATGCATTCTCCCGTCGATGCTTCTCTCTTCTAAATAAATGTGTTTACTGTGTTAACAAGCCGGCTTTGGAGGGTTTAACTTGGACGCCGTCAAATGTGTGCCGCGTGGAAACGCATTTGTGAAATTACCTCTGCAGCGTTTATTCCTGGAACTGAGTGCAGTCACGCTCATTATGGGTCAGACATCAGTGGGTTGACTTGATAAGCAGGTCAACTCTGAGGCGAATGAATTCACACAAATGCTTTATGTTCATCTATGTATGCTTCGTTTAGAAAGGTTCCTGTTTCTTCTTGAAGTTGGTGACGTTTCATCAATGTACTCTCGATGCCACTGCTCAGTCTATAACAAAGTGAGTTGTGTCGATATCTGAAGCACGAGCGCCACTTGCTGGCTACTTTTAGAACGTCCGTCACATTTCTGCTTTTTTACTCAGATATTAGAGGGCACTTTAACGTGCACTTTGCTTTTTTTTTGGTTCAAGGTGGGCTATGACTTCAAGAAGTAAAAGAATAACAAAGATATAACAAAAATAAGACATATTCAATTATCTAACCTGCATTAGCGAGGGGGAATGTCATGAAATCTGGTTTTGAGCCAACAGCAAGTAATACCAGGGCGAGAATTACCCATAGCAATACTTTTATTACTACAGGCAGTTAATGTACAGTTGTGTATGGAGGAGCTGCGTGATTCAAAAGATCAAAAAATCATTCATAAGCAGCTTCTAAATGGGTTTTCAGTACCACTGAACAACTTTGACAAACATGAAGTTGTTTTTATTTTACCATTCTTATGAATGTTACGTAATTAGATGCATGTTAAAAATATATGAATATGTTGTTATAAAATGTATACAAGAAGACAATAAGAAAGCAAGTTCTGGAAGAAAAATGTATTTGAATCAAGAAAAGAAAGGTAAAAAAATAAATAATAATAATAATAATAAAAAAGGTATTTGCTAAAGTAAGACCACAACCATCTCCAAAAGGAGACAGAGGAAATGGCATTTCCCCTGAAAAAACAAAACTGGCAATACTGCCGGATGGAGTACGAATTCAGTAAAGAAATGAGTGGAAGAAAGCTGAAAAAAGTTGTTTATTAGGATTACATTCTGAGCAGGAAGATGTGCGACATGTGTCCTCCCACGCAACCCATGATTCTAGGCATGAGGAGCTAAGAACGCCCCGTTCTTTTGGAACCTGTTTTCTTGCTTATTTGACACAGAAAGCTGATGGATGAGGCATCGCATCCCACGTTTCCTTTTGAACTGAATCCAATTTTGGAATGCTTTGACTTACAGAGGAAAAACAATGTGAGTTACTTGTTCATGTCATGCAAGCGCTGGAATTGTGTAAGACGTCCAATGCAAAATGTAAACGATATTGTTCAGTTACTGCCGTTTTGAAGCCTCGAGTTTGGCGATTTCTCCGTCGCCATCTTGGATTACGGCTATCGCCATGTTGTTGTTGTTTTTGCAACCGATAAACGCAAGTTACCACATTTGGAATGTGGAGGAGTGACGTAGAGACGCCGTATACGGCTCTGGTAGCAGCAGCGACCTGTCAATCACCGTGTAGCCCCGCCCTAAAGCATCCCATGCTTTATGGTCTGTTTGACTCTAAATGGACCATAATGTACTAAATGAACATCATGCTGTATTGAAGAAGACTGTAAACTAGAGATTGAGACCATAAACTCATGTTTACAATGTTTACTGAGGGAATAAATCAAGAGAGAAGTAGAGTCATTTTAGACTAGACTTCTATACAACCAGACTTCTTTTTGCAATCAGAGGAGCTGCCCTCTGCTGGTCAGTAGAGAGAATGCACGTTTTAAGACACTTTCGCATTGGCTTCAAACTGCAGAGTTGGACGTTGCCGCCTGATTGCAAGCAAGCGGCAACCTCTGGTGCTGAGAAACGGAGCCAACGCAGAAGTGCCAAAACTTGCAGTTCCTCGAAATGGCCACTAGAGTCGGGCTCCAGCAGGAAGTCGATCTCCATTGACCTCTATATTAAAATGGCCAACTTTAAAGCAGAAATAAACATGTTTACAGCCTTAAACAAAAACAATTTTTGGACAACTATATGGGGGGGTGAATAATAAGATAACTCACCTGTTACCAGATTACATTGAGGTTTAAAGTTAGGCATAATTTAAGGGCATGACCAATTAGAGTGACACGTGGGTGCCGCCTCAGGTTGCCGGCTACTAACTGTCTCCTCTGCTGCTTCACCCGGCCCGCTTCAGGTCCACCAACGATCCAACTCTTTGCCCATTTTTAGAGTCAGTCTGTGTCGTCAGTGCCAAAATGGTGGTGGCCGGAGCCGCCCACAACAGCTCTTCAGAAATCTATAGGCGACGTCACGAAGACTACGTCCATATTTCATACACTCTGTGATTGCAAACAACTGAATAAGTTGGGTTCTTAGTTTCGGTTGATTATACACTAATGAACACATAAAGGATGAAAAGGATAACAGCAGGTTACAGCATGCGTGTGTCAGTGCGTCGTGCTGAACCAGGTGATGACGCATTATAACCAGGCCATACATACTGTAAATGGATACGTTTGTTTCCTGAAATGCTGGACTGAAAATGTACTCGACATTAATCGTCACAACAAGTGTCACATCTTCACCGAGCTCCACACACGTTTGAAGTATCAGCTTGCTCTCACATTGACAACCATATTCAGACAAATCAACATTCCTGTCCAGTGAAGACCGCCGGGTGTTTCTGGTCATCGTCTCCACTGATCGTTACGCTGCCGGTCACGCTCTCCGCTCAGACTTTCTACAAACTGTTGTTGTTGTGTCGATCGATTTCTCCTCCGCAAACCCCGGTCGTCTTCCGTTCTCGTTTCCTATTACCATATGCGGCGATAGCATCGCTTACCTTTTGTGTATCTGTGTGTCTGTCGGGTTCTGGAGCTCTGCTGGGTTTATTGTGTTCTGTATTTTTCACCGATTCTTAGATATGTTGGGCAGCACCCTGTGACGCTGTCCTTAGCAAAGTGTAAAATCACACATATATACAATATAAACAAAAAAAAACATGCAAGAAACCATGATTTAAGGCCTTTTGCTCTCTTTTTAAAAAGGAAATTATTTGAAATGAATAAATGCAGGTGTGGTGCATATATTATGCATATATGCATAATCTTAACTTGATGCACTGTTTTGTGTCGGCACACGATTGAACCTCACCCTGCTGGCTGTCTGGTGCCTCTAAGGGAAGCCTGTATCCACCAGTCACGTCACGTCTGGGTTCACTCGCAGTACAACCAGGACAAACTCGACTGTTAAAAAAAAAGAAAAAAAAGTAGACCAACTTCTCAAAATTGCCATGGTGATGTATCTTGGGAGGCGTGACTGCGGAGCGATTGATGTATTCTTTACTTCACGAAAGATATTTTCAGAATTAGCCTTAAATTGATGACAAATTTGATTTAGGGGGTTTGAAAGGCGAACACTGATCATCAGTACATGTGGGGGGGTTTTTTTGGATGTTGATGCAATTTTGTTTCCACCCTGCTGCCACAAGATGGCAACCTCGTCTTGTGTCACGACACAAATAACTCCTAGATCCTGTACGTCTCGATTCATACGACACAACGCACAGAGTTGTGCGTCGGATTGGCACTGAATGCGCTTGAATTTATATTTCTAGGCACAAATGTGATTCTAATTTCAAAACAATGCAATAAAATGAGAAAAATGCGGGCAAAGTGATGAGAAACCAGAGTCACGATAACTCAGAATCAGGTCAGATCGAAAACGCAAAAGGTTAATAAGAATTCAAGTCGGACACGATTCCAAAACTGTCAATTTCTCTGCTCCAGAAGCTGGACGAACGGTACCATCATCCAAATGCTGTCCAACATAATCTGCTCACGGGTTGATGTTTCATCATTTCTTACCACCAAAACATTCAATGCACAGCCTAAGCACACCTTTGAGGTACGAGTACTGAAGATGAATAATGAATTTGACTATGAAACGTGATCCGCACACCGTGGAAAGAATCCTACGTATCCATCCGAGCGTCCGCGTCCATCCCTCTATTTCACATCACGACTGATAGGTATCCAAATCTATTTGCGTCCCCTGTGACTGCCCGTGCTCCAAATATTATCTGTCAGCACTTATATGATCTGTCGCCGTTTCTTGGATGTCAGACTCGTGGCTTGCCGCAGTAAATTAAAGTTTACTATACACATATTCTTCTCTGGGATTGATGAAATGATCCCGATATACACGCCACCACTTGCAAGTATTCTAAGAAGTTCAATTGTATAAAACAATCCTTATTATAAATAGTCAGGCCTGAAGGCCGGAACACTTAAGTCTCTTCGGTTAAAGACGCGTTTCTCATTTATAGCAGAGCTGATGTGACGCTGTGGCTTTGTCATCAGGGCATTGTCTTTCGGGTCCGAGTGAATCTCATCATCCTGGATAAGGTCCTGGTAAGTTATGCGGTGCTGGTTTGGAGACGACACAGCGGCGACCTGGCAGGAAAGGTCCGCGTCGACTAAAATAGTGTGAATCACTCCCGGGGCCCTCGAACAAATCGCCGCTAATGCAATTCTCTTGCATTTCCTCTCATGGGCACAAATTGGATCAGCAGCTCGGAGATGTAAAAGCTAATGTGTTCGGACTGCTGGTGATTTCCACCATGAACTCACCGTGGGCTCCAGCTCACTGCTTGCATTACTCACACCACTTCCACTTCCCATTACGCCTCGTGTCATGTGCTCGCGAATGATCCGGCTCCAGGAGATGACCTCATTGTGTGGGTGCGAGCGACTACGAACGCCGCTTTGGGTCGTTTTCGATTTTCCTGAGATTTACTTTGGTACAAGTTATGACAAGCCACTCACTGGTCTATAGGCTCCATAGTGCCACGTCTAATTCTGCAGCACCGGAGGCCCACGAGGGTGTCTGCATGAAGTGTTTGACTTTGTTAGGGGGACGCTGGTTTTTACCATCCTACCATTTCCAAAAAGAAATGCATTTATTAGTAGCCTAGTCGTTTACTTTTTCTTCATGGATGAACGGCTTTGTTCTGTGCACTGGAATTATATTGACACCGCGAGGACAGTTCCCAGGCATGATCACGGTCAGATGAATTGGCTCAAGGGCCACTGGTGAGTATAATTTGCTATTGGGTCCCTTTCTGTCCACTGTCTGCGCAATGTGTGCAGTTTTTCTATGCTGGAATATTACCTGGCCCTCAGGTCGGCTGTGTGGAAATTTCATGGAATATAAATTGTTTTGGGAATATGAAACATTGAAGCACAAACCTGAAATAATCAAGGTTTTAAAACTAGATTTTGACACATGGATCTTCCTCAAGAAGGGGCCTCCCCTTGGCCAATTAAGACAAACCTTGGGTATGATAATAATAATAGGAGTTTGGGGGGGATTTACTGAGAACAGTGTGATTATTGTAGTACTCTCTACTTTGGAATCTCTACAGAATCAAATGATTGTGAATTGTCTTCGTTCTGAAGTTCCCCTCACTCCCAACACAGAGCCTTGCTCCTGGTTCTCTTACCTGGATGACATCAGACAGTGAGTCGGTGGTCCGGCCTGGCTGTAACACCACCAGCATCGGTTCGCATCTCCACGTTTCCAAAGTAGCTGCTAGCGGAGAGCCCCATCCCTCCTCTCTCGTTCATTGGTGACACGAGACGCCCATCACGCGGAGCCAGATCCGGAGCATTCCCTATCCGCGTGCTCCGTCGGAAATGGCCGTCTTTTCCCTCTCCTCCATTGGACCGAGCCGCTGTCAGTCGGCTTCCCTCACGCTCGACGCCGTCCGCCTCTCCGGCTCTGTGTCTGCTGAGAGCGCCGTCATATTGGCTGCTAGAAGCAGCAGCGACCACGGCAGAAAAGAAGACCCCCACCATGATGAAGAACAGGGTTTTCGCGGTGCTCAAAGAATAATTTAGCTTTTTAAATATTTTTGATCAGTATTTTACGAACTATTTTTAAAATATTCGGGATGATACCATCAAGTGACCGCGTACCTCTAGTGCTTTCATCCAACACCGTGGTCCGCAAGGGGGATGTATGCCTGACTTCTCTTAATAGCCATTTTTTGCAGACAAAGAGAGCTGTTGAATAGGGCTTTCAAAAGGCACACGGGTAAGATATGAATTCGAGAAACTAACCACGACTTGTCAGTCATGTAACGTTTGTCAGCGAAACATCGTTAAGCAGCCCATTACCACTTGATTTAGTTGTGTATATTTTTGTGTCGCTTTTTTCCCCCCAAAGCTAACACGCTAAACACGCTAGCTGGCTGCTTAGCCAATGCTAACTAAAACGCTTGAAACTCCCATTCTGGGAGATGCTAACAGCTAGCATTTTTTTTGACAGCTCGTAAGCCTGAACCGCAAGTTAGCGAAGCCGTCTGCGTTTCGTGTAAAGATAGCTTATATCTGTTACCAACCAATAGAGGGCAGTTTGAAATATGTTCATGACAAATATACGTGTGACCGAAAGCACCATGCCAACTTGGCAAATTAGCTAACGTTGTCTTCGCGGCTGTAGCTACATTTAGCGGTATGGCTGTGGGTTGGTTAACGTGTTAGCAAGTCCGCTAACTTGGCTGGGATCAGGGAAAAGTGGGGCCTCCAGAAACGTAAAGGCCTTCCAACCATTTCTATATAGCAGCTATATTAACGGTATGGCTCGTTAGTTGTCTGCCTTGTGTCGGCATTAAGTTGGTGGTATCTATAATATGTCATGGTAGTAACGTTAAACGTCGGTATAATGAAACTTTACCATCCACGTCGATCTGTATGAGAGAATCATATTCAGACGAAAGCAGTGTTGGTGACGTTATTGAAGGGATGCCTTCGTGTAGTTAACATCACCTCTGAAGAGTTTGTATTAAAATGCAAGTTACGGTTTGTCCTCCTAGTTATTGTTACTGAACTAATGTGAGTTACTTAGTTTTCTGTCTGACTTGAATGTTCGTTGATTAACTACTGAGCCCAAACTACTAACAGTCGGGCAGAATAATGAAACACTTTGCATCGTTAATGCACTGCAGGAATATATGCTACTGTGCATGTTCTGCCTCTATTTGAAAAGTTAGTTTTTTGGCCCCAAAAAAAAAATTTGCACAGGAAATTTGCCATATTATGTCTTAATGAAAGTTTGAATATTTGCTGAGATTTTAATGATAGGAAGAATCAGTGTGATTTATCTGTCATTTACAGACTCCGTGTGGCTTTCCGCCATTCCCCACATATCTCGTTCAAAATGCAAAAACGCTGCAAATATCTCATTAACTCTGGTCTGGTCTGAGCAGAGAAGGCGTCCTCCCTTAATCTTGTGTTCTCTACAGCCCTCTCTTAGATCAGTGTGATCCCAGGAGAATGGGTGTGTTGGGCTGCCGGAGAGAGAGAGCAGAAGTAGCCTAGTTCTGTTTTCAGGGCGGCTGTACATGGTTTTGTGGACTGGATCGCACTGTTTGTGTGGCCTTTTTGTTAACAACGGCAACAGTAGTAGGGAGTTATATAGGGCGACAATAGTTTCAAACAATCAATCTTGGCCGAGCAGAGTTCATTCTCGGTGGATGCATGCAGTGTGATGTGTCCCTGGCAGTGTTTGGCCGGCTGTGGACGTACATTTGAACCTCCTAGGTTATAATGTTGCAGAAATGATTAGAGTGAGAATCATAACATGCGCCAAAAAAAGTAAATGTAACCATGTAGTGAGAAATATGATTACTGCTGTGCGTCTGTTTTGGATAACTTCAAGAGTTTCTTTGATAGGTTACATTTCTAATAAGAATGTAACCTAACTAACGCGCTGCAGAGCTTTCCTCTCATTTGTAGTAATTCACAGACGTTTATTCACGGTACACCTCCTAGCTCTCTCTCTCTCTCTCTCTCTCTCTCTCTCTCTCTCTCTCTCTCTCTCTCTCTCTCTCTCTCTCTCTCTCTCTCTCTCTGCTTATCTTTTGAATCCTTCCTTTTTATTATCAGTCAACCGTGAAGCCATCTAGATGTGCACAAATTGGACGTGTTTGAAACAGTCAAGAACATGTTTATTTTTTTAATAATGCTACTGGGACCTTGTTTGTTTTTTTATTGCTGATACATAATTGTTCAATTGTGGCAACAGTTAAGCCTAGCTGGGCACATTTAACTCAGGTTTAGAGACCCGGGACCCTTTTAAGCTGTGTCTTGGCCACTGGAACGTCCTTGTTTGTATGTTCGGGTGAAACGCTAGCTTGAGGGATAAAACACAACCAACCCGGGTGGAAAATCCGTTAGGTGTGAACGTGGCGTTTTCGCTCATGGCTCGGTGTTTTCATGTTGGCAGTACGGTTACAGAATCAAGGCAAATGCTGGTAAATTTCTGTTCAGACTTTGGACACCAACGATAACTTTTAACAAATGAGAGACAGTCGTCTGCATGTTTTGCTTTCTAAAATCAGATTGGCTAGACAAATAGTTTGATTACATTCTGAGCCATGTTGCTCCTTTTGATGGAACCTGTGATTGTCTTCAGTTTTATAAAGGAAATTCAATTAAGCCACTATAGTGAACTCACACTTAAATAACTTAACCAGCACCATTATTATGTTGGTTAGTTTTAGTGATGTGTCCTAAATGGTTGATAGACCTTTATAATAACAATGATGTTGAACTCCTACTTATAAGAATTTAAAGGAAATGTCAACCATCACTCAGACTGTGTAGTGGCTAGTAAGAACGTTTGGACTGGACCTTTTTAAATGAATTTACAGCTATTAAAGTCCTACGGCAAGATAATAGTATAATTTAATTAAAACAGCCGGACAAGCGGAACAATAAATAATTCAACAACAGCCGTGACGACCACATACGCATCCTGAATAACAGAAGAGCTGAGGCTGCCAGTTAGGACAAATTACGCACAAAATCAAAGATTTGAGTTGTTCAAACCTGTGTTGTTGTTTTTTTAGAACGAATATTTGAACGTCAGTTTTGGACAATTTTGACGGCCCTCGCACTGAGAGTTCAGATTGCAAACAACTACAGCGTTGCTCATTACTGAGTAGTGTAGGAGAACTACGGTGGCCGACGTGTAAATGCAAATGACTTTATTTAGAGCCAGTGTTTGGTTTGTCCATTCTGGGCTACTGTACAAACATGGCGGCACCGTGTGTGGATAGAAACGGCTCATTCTATGGTGACGTGAGGAATAAGGGGAGCCTGTGCTGTGCTGCAGGAATGGCACAATAAAAGGTGGTGCAGGTCTGACTTCACCCAAAACTTGTGTCGGCTCCTCTTACCCTTCATCTTCATCTGGACGCTGCTGCTTTCACTATGCTCACTGTAATATTCAGAATGAATATCGTGAGTCGTTTTGGATAGAAGCGTCTGCTAAATGACTGTAATGTAATGTAGAATAAGTCAATTGTATAATTCTGAAATTATAACAAAAGCTGTCGTCAGGACTTCGGGGAGCTTTGAGGCTGTAGTTCAAATGCATCAATTCATCAATGACCACCTAACAGTGATCCTAAAGAGAGACGTGCCATGAGTGGAAAAACAACACGCTTTATGCCAATTTAAATCAGAAATGTAATTATTTAATTGTGCGTAGCAAGAACATTTGAATTGAGGCGTCAATATTAAAAACTCAGTTTGTACTTACTTGATACCTTTTTGATTATTGATTGTGAATATGACCAGTGCTTGATTAATAGGTATAATAGACTGAAGCTCTGTGAGGCTTTGTGTGACGCTGCAGACCGTGGAGCTGAGATTCGGCCTACCGTCACCATGACGCTAGGAGATTCAAAATGTATGGAAATTCATCTGCCAATTTATTTTTTTTAATGAGATGAAAATCAAAATTTATATGCATCAGAAATTATAATTTTGAGATCAAATCTAGTAGCAAATGAACTCCTGGCCACAGCTTAAAGCACTTAACACTAAACGGAAGGGGGGTGTGTGTGTGTGTGTGTGTGTGTGTGTGTGTGTGTGTGTGTGTGTGTGTGTGTGTGTGTGTGTGTGTGTGTGTGGTGTGTGTGTGTGTGTGTGTGTGTGTGTGAGTGACACATTGGCTTCATTGTTTATAGCGGAGAAGATGTTTTTAAAACAGTTCTGGGACGCAGAGGGACGTCCGGCGGTCTAAGCTAGTGATGCTAATTTGTTAGCACTCGCTAACGTGAAGCCAACAACCCAAAGGAGTTACAACACTCACTCAGGCTTATTGTGCAGACATGCATGGAGCACAGAACAGCGGAGAACCCACAGCAAATGAGTAATTTTGGTGATGCAGCTTAACAGTGTGAACAAGATCATTTTTCCATAGCATTATGTTTATTACCTGCTGTTTTTTTGTCGTTGAACGTAAACATCCAATGGCTGTCGAGTGGAGAGACGTCATCTTTCGTGTCTACAGAGCAGGTCAATACAGGGTTTGTTAATGATGGCCTCAGCAAATCAACTTAATCCGTCATGTGCTTAAAGACCAGTCTGGTTTCCTGTGCATCACAGAACCCGTGTCTCTCTAAGCTGACTGTGCACATCCATGATATGTCTTAATGAACGCTGCAAGGCAAGCTTCCCTCTGTAGGCGGGGCGACAGGATGTAGTTGGATAGCTGCTTTTAGCACAGAGGTAGATGGAAATCAAAAGAAGTGTGTGTGTGTGTGTGTGTGGGGGGGGGGGGGGGGGGGGGGGGGGGGGGGGCAGCTACAGAGGGTCCAACCTACTTTGTTGTGGGCCTTAACAGGTTTAGGGATTTAAATATTCAGCAAAAAGTCCCATAATTGGAGTGCATGTTCTTATAAAGTACTGCATCTTATTGATGTGGTCATAATCGTATCCGTTACAGCTGCACCAATTGCAATCTTCTTGGCTGATTACAATGTTTTCAAAGAATTATAATTGGTGACATTACACAAACATTTTTGTAACTTTTTTTTTTCATGGAAGCTTCAATATTGAATCATACATATCTTATCTAATGTAATTTAGGCTACATCAAAAATTCCACGCTGTGTGATGCGCGGGTCAGGGTGTTTTTAATACCCGCCCCCACCCGAGCCGTCAGCCAATCCGCACTGCCCAACCCGCAGCACCACGCGTTTATCAGCCGCGTGACCCCGGCGAAAAAAATGGAAGGGGCTCTAACAGACGATTGGCCGGTGACTGATCTCGGCTGATCAGCTGGTCTGTTTCTACCGGCGGCTAATGGATCGGTGCATTTCTAGTTACAATTACTTCAAGTGATTCACTTTTAGGAAATGGCTAAAACATAAGTGAAAAAACTTGCAAGGCATGTGGTTTTGGATATTTTGCATATTGGCAAGTTATTCAGTTATCTAGCTGTTTGCTGCAGGGATTTTGGATTGGCAACGCCAACTGGAAACGGCGTCTGAACTTGGAAATGAAACGTTGCATTTTAGAAAATGATTCGGTGTTTCGTGTGTGGCAGACCACCTACCTGTGGAGACTTGGTTCTCTGTAAAATGTTCACCTTTTTGAGCGCAGTTCGACGCTACTGCTCCCAAATCCTTGTCAAATTCGAGTACGGCAATAAATCAACGGCACACAGGAGTGTGTATGTGCATGTGCCCTATCTGCTGCTGTTACAGGGAAAGTTCTTGGTCAGGTCTAGACTGGCTCTGTAATACAGTACATACCAGCAGATCAGCTGTGAGCAGATCCGGGGTTCATTTATAGCTGTGGCCTTGTGTCCCTGCACGTCTGCCTGGCAACTCCTAACTCCGCTGTTCCAACTACTCAAGCTCAGCCACCTCTCAGACACTTCAGCCCCGCTGCACTCTCGCCATGTCAAATTACTAGATACACAGTAGTCTGGGGAATTTAAATGTAGGACGCTCTTTATGCAGGTTGTGCCTCGGTGTTAAATCTAGGCGCCAATTGCTGTTGCGAGATTTTTCTCATTTTTGCCTCCTTGTCATCTTCAGGTCCCGGGGACTCCTGTTGATGAAGAAAGTGGGCAACATGTGGAGCAACCTGAAGAGCAAATGCCAGACACTCTTTCACAACAGTTCAGGACCAGTGAGAGCAGGGCTGAGGCAGACGCCGTCCACTGCGTGGTGGATCTCAGCCTGGGAGGGGGAGGAGGCGGCTCGGGCGAGGCGCCGACATCGGGAGCCTCCAGCCCGTCACGGAGCCTCCTGCCGGTGCCGATGGCAACGGCTGGACGCCGCCACCATAACTGTGTGTCAGACATCCCTCAGATAGTGGAGATTACAATCGACAAGGACACTGAGGATGTGCGGGGGGGATCGGGGGGCGTACCCATGGCCCGGAGGGACTCCTATTCCCGTCATGCCCCTTGGGGGGGCAAGAAAAAACACTCGTTTTCCACCAAAACCCAGAGCTCTCTGGAGGCCGATAGGCGGTCCGGGCGTCTACGGGGGAGCGGGAATCGCAGGGACAGGCGTTACGGGGTCGGCTCCATCCAGGAGATGTGCGACTCCGTGTCCGGAGGACGCGGTCTGAACGCTCGGTCTCTGCGCCAGCGGCTCAGCGATACGGTAGGGCTGTGCTTGCCGCTGCCGGCTCGCAGACGCTCCCGCTCGTCCAAGAACCCCGTCGCCTCCAAACGGAAGATTCACCTGACGGAGCTCATGCTGGAGACCTGTCCCTTCCCGCCAGGCTCAGACCTCGCACACAAGTGGCACCTGATCAAGCAGCACACGGCACCGGTCAGCCCGCATTCCTCCACTGCCCTGCTGGACGCCTTTGACCCGGCCCACCCATCTCCAGAGGACGAGGAGGAACGTCTGCGCGAGCGCCGTCGACTTAGTATCGAGGAAGGTGTGGACCCACCACCTAACGCACAGATCCACACCCTGGAGGCCTCAGTGCCGGGCTCCTCTCTCTACAAACTGGGGACCAAAGATGGCTCCTGGCATAGGAGAGGCCTCCGGGGACGGCCGGGCCTCAGGGGCCGGCAGCTCCGGGGCCGCTGGGTCATCGGGGGCCTGCGGGCCGGTGTTGGGGGCTGCAGCGTCAGCCCAGGACTGTGACTCTGAGGAGGATTCGACCACCCTCTGTCTGCAGGCCCGGAGGCCCAAGCAGAGGCACGCCTCTGGGGACGGTCACCCGAGCAGGCAGCAGCCGGGCCCCTGGAAGGTTCACACTCAGATAGACTACATCCACTGCCTGGTGCCGGACCTACTGCAGATCACAGCCCTGCCCTGCTACTGGGGCGTGATGGACCGCTACGAGGCCGAGGCGCTGCTGGACGGACGGCCCGAGGGCACCTTCCTGCTGCGCGACTCGGCCCAGGAGGACTACCTCTTCTCCGTTAGCTTCCGCCGTTACAACCGCTCGCTGCACGCCCGCATCGAGCAGTGGAACCACAACTTCAGCTTCGACGCCCACGACCCTTGTGTTTTCCACTCTTCCACCGTCACAGGACTGCTGGAGCACTACAAGGACCCCAGCGCCTGCATGTTTTTTGAACCGTTGCTCACGGCGCCTCTCCATCGGACCTTTCCCTTTGGCCTGCAGCACCTGGCACGAGCCGCCATCTGCCGCTGGACCACTTACGATGGTATAGGCTCTCTGCCGCTGCCCCCCGCCCTGCAGGACTTCCTCAAGGAGTATCACTATAAACAGAAAGTACGAGTTCGCTGGCTGGAGAGGGAACCGCCACTCAAGGTCAAATAGGGTGGGCTTCTTCATTGCCTGTACACACACTGCAGGAGGATTACAGAACTTAAAAAAGAAAAAAAAAAAAAGAAGAAAAAAAATTCCTCATTAGCCAATTAGAAGCTGTACTGACATGGCCCTCTTTCTGGCGAGGGATGGGATTTAAATGTAACAAGCTATACAAGATTCATTCTAATCT
>NW_027176263.1:15372793-15380293 GCF_023349555.1 Cebidichthys violaceus
CGGATACTGCTAAACCCATCAGCCTAGTATATTTTTTAGTGCTCATTTATGACTGTATGCCCAAGGACCTCTCTGGTCGCTGTGCTCACATCGCTAAATCGACCGTTAGGGGCCGCAAGCGATCAACAACTGCTTTAGTAGTAAAGGGCATTTTGGGTAATCGGCTAGGTTACAAACAAACCTCACCCGCGTATTATCTTTAGATATATTCCTGACATGTTATGATCTTGTAAAGCACACATGTCAAACTCAAGGCCCGCCATTTTATGTGCCCAGTGAATCCGCCAGCAAAAAGTCATAACTATGAGATAAAAAGTCATAACTATGAGATAGAAAGTCATAACTATGAGATAGAAAGTCAAAATTTTAAGATACTTAAACACAACAGTCATAGAAGCAGCTCTTTGGCTTAGGTTTATCTACATTTGACATGGATTGTGAGTACATTGAAGAAATGAAATACTTCAATTGCTTGCTGTTTCACATGGATTGTACTGAGCAAACGCACCGTTGGAAGGATTTTAAGCAAGAAGCAGCTCTGACGTAGAAAGAATAAAACCGATGTGGCTGAAGTGGCAACCTTCACTGAACAACAACTGGAAACATCCGGTCAGTGTCATGGTTACAGATGGATGTACCAAAAGTGCCATGGGGATATTTCTAACTCTTCTTCTTTTTTTGTAATTTTTGTTTTGTTGCTGGAAATGGGCTTCCATATAAAAGGCATATGATTGCCTTCAAATTAAAGTCAATGCTGCTTTACAGTGTACAGTGACCATAAACTACATCTCCCACAATGCATGGCGGTTTTGTGACCTGCAAAATAACGGCATCCTGCCCCTAGACAGCAGTTTTTTTTTTTTTACATTTAATGAAAGATAGGAAAGCGAATGCACGTTTGTTCTTCAAGGAGAAAACACAGTTTGTGTTGTGAGGCAGTGTCGGTGATGAAGGAACACAATTTACGTCGGCATTTTGACACCAAACACGGAGCTAAATATGCTAAATTTAGCCTCCAAGAAAAAACATAAAATTAAGTTATAATACATATAAACAATAATCAAATGCAGAGGCCGTTATTTAACAATCTGTTAGGGAGTAGTTGCAGTTATACAGTCTTACAGTTACAACTGGCCTTTTGAGGGAAACAGTAATGCTGATGTGGCCCACGGTGAAAATGAGTTCGACACCCCTGTTCTAAAGTGATGCACGATATGAGATAAATTAAATCCCTGTTTTCGTTATTTTGAGTGAGATTTAAGTCTTCTTTGTTTCGGAGGGGTGAGGATCTACGCTCTGCTGAGTGCACTTTTCTAGTGGAATGCAGTGCCAAAACTCCCTACACATTACAAGGAGAAACCAATGACACAATTTAATGACCAAATGAAAACGTCTCACTCAATGGAGCTTGAAATCCTCTTCCTCTACAGCTGCTCTGTAGGATGAAGGACAGCACCCTGCTGCTGCAGAAGAGACTGATCCAGGAGAGGGAGCAGGAGCAGAGAGACGGAGACCAGCACACACTGCATCTGTACAAGGTACACACACACAACACACACACACACACACACACACACACACACACACACACACACACACACACACACACACACTGCATCTGTACAAGGTACACACACACACACACACACACACACACACACACACACACACACACACACACTGCATCTGTACAAGGTACACACACACACACACACACACTGCATCTGTACAAGGCACACACACACACACACACACACACACACTGCATCTGTACAAGGTGTACACACACAAACACACACACACACACTGCATATGTACAAGGTACACACACACACACACACGCTGAGTTCCACCTGAGTCCTTTTGGTTGATAGACATGAACTGAAGGACTATTAGGTAACAAAGCTAAAAGTGATCAAACTTTTTTCCGTGTGTGTGTGTGTGTGTGTGTGTGTGTGTGTGTGTGTGTGTGTGTGTGTGTGTGTGTGTGTGTGTGTGTGTGTGTGTGTGTGTGTGTGTGTGTGTGTGTGTGTGTGTGTGATGTAGGAGTTCCTGCGCTGGATGTGCGTGAGGCTGCTGGAGGTTTTGCTTCCCGGATCTTCTTTCTCCAAATGCCTCACGGCCCTCCACCTGCTGGGTCTACTGGGCGAGCTCTTCACCTTCAGCAGCGGTACACCTACTGACCTCAGCAGCAGCAGTCGTCTCGGCCTACTCAAACTTAACACATGCAGTTAGTAACATGATGGCAAATCCAAGATGGTGCTGAAGTAGTACACAATACAATATCTGATCTTATCACCGAAAAAGCAGCTGAATCATTTCAGCATTTTAGAATATGATGGTAAATTATGCATTAAGTTGTTATAATGCATAAAGCTCTGTATACCTGCCTTTAGGAGATCACAGGTTCTGTTTATTTTCCACTACCAATACTCCAATAGAGCAACTTTCAAACACTTTTTATACACAATACCAGACACTTCAAATGTGTCTTCCTGGTCTAACACTATGCACAGTACATATACATGTTCCTACACTTCACCAAAGAGCTCAGAACATGGTGCTCAGTGCTGTACCAAAGAGTTGGAAGCTGTTCAGCTTCATTCATTGACTTTCTGTTATTCAGAATATCCGGTTTATTCATATTAAGGACAGACGTTCCAAACTACAATATAAGCTGTGAATATCAAACGACGACCTTCGATAGGGTCCTAGTTGTGTTCAATACGTTACTCAAGGACACCTCAGTGAGGAGGCTTGGCACATTTCACGTAGCCACCTCTCCGTCGCTGCCTGAACACAGCAGTCCACCCGTCGCTGGCCAGACTCTCGACTTCGACGCCAACCCGGCTCTCCAGCTGGCTTGGCGTACTCGCGCCCCCCCCCCCCCCGGCTGCGTTTCTTCACCTCTACCTCTCTGCCTTCTCCTCAGGGCCCGATGTGTTCGCCCTCGGCGAGGCCGTGACCTCTGCACACGCTCAGAACGTCCTCTACTGCGTTGCCAGCAACTTCCTGGAAGTCAAACAGCTGGCCTCCACGTTACTACGGCAACTCCCGCCGCCAGCTGTGGGACTGCAGGTCAATATTCAAAATGTGATTCTTTCCACGTGTCATCTTATATATGTTTGACACCACTGACATTGTTTTAGTAGCGTCTCTCTTCTTTTAGCTTGCTGTTTCTGGTAGTATTGTTTTTGATTATTTCATAATGACGATGTTAAAAGTCTCGTGTACATTTCTGTCATATGAATGAACTTCTATTTAGATCCACGTCTCAGTGCGTGGCGTGTGTTCCATCTTGTTTTACTGATCTCGGCCTCTGTGGCGTCAGGTCCCAGAGATGACGCGCCGCGTCCTTCAGGCGGCTCTGGACCTCAGCACCAGCACCAAGCCCTTCGACAGCGTCACGGCCGCCCACCTCCTCCACCTGCTGCTCCACCAGCCGGACCTGGGCCTGGCTCTGCTGCACTGCGCCCAGGAGCGGGGCCTCGACTTCCGGCCTCCCTCTTTACCGACCCGGCCGTCCGAAGCGGTCGTCTTGGAGCTCAACACGCTGGCTGGTGAGAGCCGGACGCATCGCCTCAGTAAATGTTGCCGTCTGTGTTGGCCCTGAATGAAGTGGACTAACGATTGTGTTCTTGTCTCCTCAGCGGTTCAGTTCTTGCTGCGCTGTCTGCAGTCGGAGGTGTCGAGGTCCGAGGCGTCTCTGTTGCAGGCGGCCGCTTCCTATCCCCTCTATGGCAGAGCCCACTGCATCACTGCCGTCCTGCAGCACCTGAACACCGAGTGAGCTCCTGAACGCACACACTTCTACTTCCATTTGGATCCACTGCTTCTGCTGTTGGCGCGTACTTAAAGAGCAAAGTCAACCGAAACCGTGGTTGTAAACGTGCTGGTTCTCTGTGTGTTTAGGAGTTTGAGTCAGCCGGAGCAGTGGAGGCGTGTGGTGTCCGAGCTGGTCGCTGAGTGCTACAGGATGTCTGATGTGGTCTCCCCTGTGGTGCAGAGCTCCTCCCCCGAGGGACTCATCCCCATGGATACGGACTCAGGTAATCAGATTCAGGCCTTAGATGAGGAGTGAGCAATTATTGGGGGGGGGGGGGGGGCACATGAGATACCCGGATTGCTGCTGGGGGCCAAAATAATTGTCAATTAATTATTCTGACAATTATTATTGTCAGAATAACAATTATTATAATTGTCAGTCATAACCTCTAATTTTATCGATAGATTAAATCATAGAAAACGTACTGTTCACTTATTTTTGAGCATTTATTACATTTAAAATCACTCCAAATATAATTTTATTAGGAACATTTTGGGGTTTTTGAACCTACTGTACAGACTGACTGTTTTGGGTAAAAGTGTGTCCATTAAAAAAATCTAAACAAAACAAAAAAACTCAGCATGCTAAAAGATGTAATATGCATTGCATAGAGCAAGGTTTTAAAAATAACACCAATTATGTATTTATTCCCACAATTTATGAGAAACACAACAACTCACGACAAATAAGCTTTTTCAAAATAAAAGCCAATTTAGGTAAATTCTTTTGACTTTTTAGTTTAATGGGTCAAATGTTGTGGTTTGTCTTAGACCACTTGTCAGGCCGGTTCTGGCCGTATAACGCTCAGGTCCGCCTTAGATTACGCCGCACGCGCTCAATGGGCCTCAAGCAAGAACGCTGTTTATTCCAGGCAGTGAAAGGGAAAGAGGAGAATGATATGGAAACTAAACAAAAACACTGAAATAGATAGAACTATATTCCAGTGAAGGTGGTGGACCTCCCGTGAGGAGATGTTATTAACGTGACGCGTTGTTTCTCGGCTGTGTTTGGACAGAGACTACCGCAGGTCTGCAGAGGATCCTGCAGGAGATCCAGCCCAGAGACACCAACGACTTCTTCACCAGCGCCAGAGAGCTGGACACGGCACAGACCCAGACCGCACGCACGCCGTCACCGAACACAGGTGAGTCACTGTGCCGATGCCGTTCAGCAGTCCAGCGTTACGGTCGTTCAGATGTGTTGAAGCGGGGAGGAGAAGCGTCCCGAGGAGGGCGTCCCGAGGAGGGCGTCCCGAGGAGGGCGTCCCGAGGAGAGCGTCCCGAGGAGGGCGTCCCGAGGAGGGCGTCCCGAGGAGGGCGTCCCGAGGAGGGCGTCCCGAGGAGAGCGTCCGGGAGCTGAAAGCCTGTTTGTATCATCAGTTCTGTCTTTTTTTTATTTTTCACTTGTGAATGAAGTGGAGTCAGTTGGTGAAGTACAATGCAAGTAATTGATGCCTGTGAGTGCAGTTCCACTGATGTCCTGGTGGGGGAGGTGTTTGACCTTACTTTTGAGCGGTCTATTTATACAGCGCACAAAGGGATCTTATTAAATGATTCCATAATTGACTGTTACTTTACAGTGATAATGAAAACAAAACCGCTCTGTTTGATGTGTGTGTGTGTTCTATATATATATGTATGTGTGGACCCAACACAACATGACATAATAAGACAAATACATCTTTACATTATTAGGTAACAAAGCTAAAGTGTGTGTGTGTGTGTGTGTGTGTGTGTGTGTGTGTGTGTGTGTGTGTGTGTGTGTGTGTGTGTGTGTGTGTGTGTGTGTGTGTGTGTGTGTGTGTGTGTGTGTGTGTGTGTGTGTGTGTGTGCGTGTGTGTGTGCTCCAGGCGGTGAGGGCTACAGGGTGACGGCCCAGATGGTGCTGGTGTGCTGCTGGCGGAGCATGAAGGAAGTGGCCATGCTGCTGGGACAGCTGTGTCAGAGCCTGCCTCTGCGCTGCAGCGAGGACCCGCAGTCCGGACTCATCACGGAGGAGCAGGTGAGACCCAAACGCTCTCGCACTGGTTCTCCGTGCTGCCTCGTATTCACGAGTACCGTAGAGTCCCTATGAAGGCACACACTGTGGTCCCGTGACCCGTTTCAGGTTTTAGGTGGAAGCAATGGGCTCGGGGCTGAGTGCCACGAAGTGAAGAGAGACAAACTACAGCGAGTAGTAACGAGCACCAAGGTGTTTATGCTCAGCTCTGCTCTTCCTCTTAGTTAAACAGACAACTGAGTGCTGCCAGCAAAACGCCACAATCCAAACGCCACAGTGCTGAGGTGGAGTAGGAATTACCTGTTAACTCATATCTCATATTCATAGACTACTTTATTGCCTTTATACCAGGCCTGTAAAGAAAGAAGTCAAATATTAAATGTATTATAGTGAAACAGAGGTTGAATATTCTGTTAACATAATATTTGATTTAGACGGCAAAATATTCACTCAAGTGTAGATTTTTGGAAGGATCTGCGGTCGTGTCCGTAGAGCCCAGAGCGCGCCGACAGAGGAAAGTGAGCGCTGGTAGTTGGAAGTCGGTATTGGGAGAACCGAAGTCGGGCTGATGCATTCGCATGTGTCAGTGTGAATTGCGTAAGATCCTGAGCTCTGTGTGTGTGTTTTGTCTGTTGCTCTGCACATGTGCCTGAGGGCCCTTCAGACATCTGCTTCCCCTTCTCTGCTCGCTGTCTTGTCGCTATTCTTACCGCTTTGAAGTCACACGTTGGGAACGGTGTGGTTAACGAGGCTAACCAAACTGTAGCAGCTGAGCTGTGGTGGGGTGCTGCTGAGGAACCCAAGTCCCCCCCCCCCCCCCCCCCCCCCCCCCCCCCCCCCCCCCCCCCCACACACACACACACACACACACACACACACCTCGATCACATCGGGGATTGGCAATCGCTTGCAATGACGATTTAGAAGATCTAGAACAGCTATTTACATCCGCAAACACAAACCAAGTATTCCTTTTAAAGAGGTGTTATTTGTTTCACTGTATGTGTGTATACATACTGTAGCGGGGGCCTAATGTGAATCTGTGTCAGTATGTCTGTGTGTGTGTGTGTGTGTGTGTGTGTGTGTGTGTGTGTGTGTGTGTGTGTGTGTGTGTGTGTGTGTGTGTGACGCCACGCTGGGAGGCTCCTCAATTAGCATCCGCCCTCGTTAGCGCCGCACTTTCATTTGAGGCCCGACCCCGCTGGTTTAACGGCCGCGACGCCCCTCCCTTTCCACCGCATTCTTTCCAAATCACTTCCACCAGCAGCAGGAAAACACTGAGCGCTTCAAACAACACACACACACACACACACACACACACACACACACACAGACAGACTCTCACACAGACAGACTCTCACACACACACACACACACACACACACACACACACACACACACACACACACACACAGACAGACTCACACAGGAATAGTTGTCTGAGCGGTTCAGCATGTGAACGTCCATAATAACAAGGGTACCAGACATGGGCTGTGTTTGTCTGCGTAGGGGGTACAGGGTGTGTGTGTGTGTGTGTGTGTGTGTGTGTGTGTGTGTGTTTACCTGTCGAGCGTGTATTTACCATCCTGAGAGAGAAAGCAGGAAGTATCTCACTGTACTATGTGCTGAACGTGTGCTTTGTGTGATTTAGAGTATCGGGAATGTGCGCATCAGTC